>NC_090240.1:9193001-9562637 GCF_024489055.1 Chanodichthys erythropterus | reverse complement strand
ACTGATATATCTGTTAGAATTATACTATTTGAAATACCAGTAGGTTTAGATGTGCTTGCTAAATCAGTTTGAACTGTATTGCTTGACTGGCTAGCTGGGGCAGTCATGACTGATGTTCTGGCTGAAATTGTAGTATCTGTAAAATGATTAAGTCCAGCTGTGCTTGACAGATCAGTAGAGACTGTAGTTTTTGTGGTACCAGCAGAAAGAGTTGTGCTTGATTGATTAGTATGCACAGTGGCGGTTGAAGTGTCTGAAGGAACAGTTGTGTCTGAAAGATCACTAGGAACTGTAGTAGTTGATGGACCAGTAACTATAGTTGTGCTCAACTGATCAGTATGACCTGAGAAACTTGAATGATTTGGAACAGTTCTGTTTGAGCGATCAGTAGCAACAGCCATGGTTGTGGGTCCAGCAGGAACTTTTGTGCTTGACTGATCAATCGAAAATACAGCAGACGTGGAACCAACAGGAACAGATGTCTTTGATGAATCCGAATTATCTTTAGTGATGAACGGACCATTGGGAACAGTTGTGCTTGAGAAATCATTATGATTTGCAGTGGTCAAAGTTTCAGTATGTACAGTTGTGCTAGGTTGAATAGGGCTTGCAGTGTTTGAAAAATTATTAGGAGCAGTTAAGCTTACTGGATGAGTCTGGTCTGTGCTGCTTGAAGGACCATCAATAGCGGTTGTGACTGATATATCTGTTGGAATTATACTATTTGAAATACCAGTAGGTTTAGATGTGCTTGCTAAATCAGTTTGAACTGTATTGCTTGACTGGCTAGCTGGGGCAGTCATGACTGATGTGCTGGCTGAAATTGTAGTATCTGTAAGATGATTAGGTCCAGCTGTGCTTGACAGATCAGTAGAGACTGCGGTTTTTATGGTACCAGCAGAAAGAGTTGTGCTTGATTGATTAGTATGCACAGTGGCGGTTGAAGTGTCTGAAGGAACAGTTGTGTCTGAAAGATCACTAGGAACTGTAGTAGTTGATGGACCAGTAACTATAGTTGTGCTCAACTGATCAGTATGACCTGAGAAACTTGAATGATTTGGAACAGTTCTGTTTGAGCGATCAGTAGCAACAGCCATGGTTGTGGGTCCAGCAGGAACTTTTGTGCTTGACTGATCAATCGAAAATATAGCAGACGTGGAACCAACAGGAACAGATGCCTTTGATGAATCCGAATTATCTTTAGTGATGAACGGACCATTGGGAACAGTTGTGCTTGAGAAATCATTATGATTTGCAGTGGTCAAAGTTTCAGTATGTACAGTTGTGCTAGGTTGATTTATAGGGCTTGCAGTGTTTGAAAAATGATTAGGAGCAGTTAAGCTTAATGGATGAGTCTGGTCTGTGCTGCTTGAAGGACCATCAATAGCAGTTGTGACTGATATATCTGTTGGAATTATACTATCTGAAATACCAGTAGGTTTAGATGTGCTTGCTAAATCAGTTTGAACTGTATTGCTTGACTGGCTAGCTGGGGCAGTCATGACTGATGTGCTGGCTGAAATTGTAGTATCTGTAAGATGATTAGGTCCAGCTGTGCTTGACAGATCAGTAGAGACTGCGGTTTTTATGGTACCAGCAGAAAGAGTTGCGCTTGATTGATTAGTATGCACAGTGGCGGTTGAAGTGTCTGAAGGAACAGTTGTGTCTGAAAGATCACTAGGAACTGTAGTAGTTGATGGACCAGTAACTATAGTTGTGCTCAACTGATCAGTATGACCTGAGAAATTTGAATGATTTGGAACAGTTCTGTTTGAGAGATCAGTAGCAACAGCCATGGTTGTGGGTCCAGCAGGAACTTTTGTGCTTGACTGATCAATCGAAAATACAGCAGACGTGGAACCAACAAGAACAGATGTCTTTGATGAATCCGAATTATCTTTAGTGATGAACGGACCATTGGGAACAGTTGTGCTTGAGAAATCATTATGATTTGCAGTGGTCAAAGTTTCAGTATGTACAGTTGTGCTAGGTTGATGAATAGGGCTTGCTGTGTTTGAAAAATGATTAGGAGCAGTTAAGCTTAATGGATGAGTCTGGTCTGTGCTGCTTGAAGGACCATCAATAGCAGTTGTGACTGATATATCTGTTAGAATTATACTATTTGAAATACCAGTAGGTTTAGATGTGCTTGCTAAATCAGTTTGAACTGTATTGCTTGACTGGGTAGCTGGGACAGTCATGACTGGTGTGCTGGCTGAAATTGTAGTATCTGTAAGATGATTAGGTCCAGCTGTGCTTGACAGATCAGTAGAGACTGCGGTTTTTATGGTACCAGCAGAAAGAGTTGCGCTTGATTGATTAGTATGCACAGTGGCGGTTGAAGTGTCTGAAGGAACAGTTGTGTCTGAAAGATCACTAGGAACTGTAGTAGTTGATGGACCAGTAACTATAGTTGTGCTCAACTGATCAGTATGACCTGAGAAACTTGAATGATTTGGAACAGTTCTGTTTGAGCGATCAGTAGCAACAGCCATGGTTGTGGGTCCAGCAGGAACTTTTGTGCTTGACTGATCAATCGAAAATACAGCAGACGTGGAACCAACAGGAACAGATGTCTTTGATGAATCCGAATTATCTTTAGTGATGAACGGACCATTGGGAACAGTTGTGCTTGAGAAATCATTATGATTTGCAGTGGTCAAAGTTTCAGTATGTACAGTTGTGCTAGGTTGAATAGGGCTTGCAGTGTTTGAAAAATGATTAGGAGCAGTTAAGCTTAATGGATGAGTCTGGTCTGTGCTGCTTGAAGGACCATCAATAGCGGTTGTGACTGATATATCTGTTGGAATTATACTATCTGAAATACCAGTAGGTTTAGATGTGCTTGCTAAATCAGTTTGAACTGTATTGCTTGACTGGCTAGCTGGGGCAGTCATGACTGATGTGCTGGCTGAAATTGTAGTATCTGTAAGATGATTAGGTCCAGCTGTGCTTGACAGATCAGTAGAGACTGCGGTTTTTATGGTACCAGCAGAAAGAGTTGTGCTTGATTGATTAGTATGCACAGTGGCGGTTGAAGTGTCTGAAGGAACAGTTGTGTCTGAAAGATCACTAGGAACTGTAGTAGTTGATGGACCAGTAACTATAGTTGTGCTCAACTGATCAGTATGACCTGAGAAACTTGAATGATTTGGAACAGTTCTGTTTGAGCGATCAGTAGCAACAGCCATGGTTGTGGGTCCAGCAGGAACTTTTGTGCTTGACTGATCAATCGAAAATATAGCAGATGTGGAACCAACAGGAACAGATGTCTTTGATGAATCCGAATGATCTTTAGTGATGAACGGACCATTCGGAACAGTTGTGCTTGAGAAATCATTATGATTTGCAGTGGTCAAAGTTTCAGTATGTACAGTTGTGCTAGGTTGAATAGGGCTTGCAGTGTTTGAAAAATGATTAGGAGCAGTTAAGCTTAATGGATGAGTCTGGTCTGTGCTGCTTGAAGGACCATCAATAGCAGTTGTGACTGATATATCTGTTGGAATTATACTATTTGAAATACCAGTAGGTTTAGATGTGCTTGCTAAATCAGTTTGAACTGTATTGCTTGACTGGCTAGCTGGGGCAGTCATGACTGATGTGCTGGCTGAAATTGTAGTATCTGTAAGATGATTAGGTCCAGCTGTGCTTGACAGATCAGTAGAGACTGCGGTTTTTATGGTACCAGCAGAAAGAGTTGCGCTTGATTGATTAGTATGCACAGTGGCGGTTGAAGTGTCTGAAGGAACAGTTGTGTCTGAAAGATCACTAGGAACTGTAGTAGTTGATGGACCAGTAACTATAGTTGTGCTCAACTGATCAGTATGACCTGAGAAACTTGAATGATTTGGAACAGTTCTGTTTGAGCGATCAGTAGCAACAGCCATGGTTGTGGGTCCAGCAGGAACTTTTGTGCTTGACTGATCAATCGAAAATATAGCAGACGTGGAACCAACAGGAACAGATGTCTTTGATGAATCCGAATGATCTTTAGTGATGAACGGACCATTGGGAACAGTTGTGCTTGAGAAATCATTATGATTTGCAGTGGTCAAAGTTTCAGTATGTACAGTTGTGCTAGGTTGAATAGGGCTTGCAGTGTTTGAAAAATGATTAGGAGCAGTTAAGCTTAATGGATGAGTCTGGTCTGTGCTGCTTGAAGGACCATCAATAGCAGTTGTGACTGATATATCTGTTGGAATTATACTATTTGAAATACCAGTAGGTTTAGATGTGCTTGCTAAATCAGTTTGAACTGTATTGCTTGACTGGCTAGCTGGGGCAGTCATGACTGATGTGCTGGCTGAAATTGTAGTATCTGTAAGATGATTAGGTCCAGCTGTGCTTGACAGATCAGTAGAGACTGCGGTTTTTATGGTACCAGCAGAAAGAGTTGCGCTTGATTGATTAGTATGCACAGTGGCGGTTGAAGTGTCTGAAGGAACAGTTGTGTCTGAAAGATCACTAGGAACTGTAGTAGTTGATGGACCAGTAACTATAGTTGTGCTCAACTGATCAGTATGACCTGAGAAACTTGAATGATTTGGAACAGTTCTGTTTGAGCGATCAGTAGCAACAGCCATGGTTGTGGGTCCAGCAGGAACTTTTGTGCCTGACTGATCAATCGAAAATATAGCAGACGTGGAACCAACAGGAACAGATGTCTTTGATGAATCCGAATGATCTTTAGTGATGAACGGACCATTGGGAACAGTTGTGCTTGAGAAATCATTATGATTTGCAGTGGTCAAAGTTTCAGTATGTACAGTTGTGCTAGGTTGATTTATAGGGCTTGCAGTGTTTGAAAAATGATTAGGAGCAGTTAAGCTTAATGGATGAGTCTGGTCTGTGCTGCTTGAAGGACCATCAATAGCAGTTGTGACTGATATATCTGTTGGAATTATACTATTTGAAATACCAGTAGGTTTTGATGTGCTTGCTAAATCAGTTTGAACTGTATTGCTTGACTGGCTAGCTGGGGCAGTCATGACTGATGTGCTGGCTGAAATTGTAGTATCTGTAAGATGATTAGGTCCAGCTGTGCTTGACAGATCAGTAGAGACTGTGGTTTTTATGGTACCAGCAGAAAGAGTTGCGCTTGATTGATTAGTATGCACAGTGGCGGTTGAAGTGTCTGAAGGAACAGTTGTGTCTGAAAGATCACTAGGAACTGTAGTAGTTGATGGACCAGTAACTATAGTTGTGCTCAACTGATCAGTATGACCTGAGAAATTTGAATGATTTGGAACAGTTCTGTTTGAGAGATCAGTAGCAACAGCCATGGTTGTGGGTCCAGCAGGAACTTTTGTGCTTGACTGATCAATCGAAAATACAGCAGACGTGGAACCAACAAGAACAGATGTCTTTGATGAATCCGAATTATCTTTAGTGATGAACGGACCATTGGGAACAGTTGTGCTTGAGAAATCATTATGATTTGCAGTGGTCAAAGTTTCAGTATGTACAGTTGTGCTAGGTTGATGAATAGGGCTTGCTGTGTTTGAAAAATGATTAGGAGCAGTTAAGCTTAATGGATGAGTCTGTTCTGTGCTGCTTGAAGGACCATCAATAGCAGTTGTGACTGATATATCTGTTAGAATTATACTATTTGAAATACCAGTAGGTTTAGATGTGCTTGCTAAATCAGTTTGAACTGTATTGCTTGACTGGGTAGCTGGGACAGTCATGACTGGTGTGCTGGCTGAAATTGTAGTATCTGTAAGATGATTAGGTCCAGCTGTGCTTGACAGATCAGTAGAGACTGCGGTTTTTATGGTACCAGCAGAAAGAGTTGCGCTTGATTGATTAGTATGCACAGTGGCGGTTGAAGTGTCTGAAGGAACAGTTGTGTCTGAAAGATCACTAGGAACTGTAGTAGTTGATGGACCAGTAACTATAGTTGTGCTCAACTGATCAGTATGACCTGAGAAACTTGAATGATTTGGAACAGTTCTGTTTGAGCGATCAGTAGCAACAGCCATGGTTGTGGGTCCAGCAGGAACTTTTGTGCTTGACTGATCAATCGAAAATACAGCAGACGTGGAACCAACAGGAACAGATGTCTTTGATGAATCCGAATTATCTTTAGTGATGAACGGACCATTGGGAACAGTTGTGCTTGAGAAATCATTATGATTTGCAGTGGTCAAAGTTTCAGTATGTACAGTTGTGCTAGGTTGAATAGGGCTTGCAGTGTTTGAAAAATGATTAGGAGCAGTTAAGCTTAATGGATGAGTCTGGTCTGTGCTGCTTGAAGGACCATCAATAGCGGTTGTGACTGATATATCTGTTGGAATTATACTATTTGAAATACCAGTAGGTTTAGATGTGCTTGCTAAATCAGTTTGAACTGTATTGCTTGACTGGCTAGCTGGGGCAGTCATGACTGATGTGCTGGCTGAAATTGTAGTATCTGTAAGATGATTAGGTCCAGCTGTGCTTGACAGATCAGTAGAGACTGCGGTTTTTATGGTACCAGCAGAAAGAGTTGCGCTTGATTGATTAGTATGCACAGTGGCGGTTGAAGTGTCTGAAGGAACAGTTGTGTCTGAAAGATCACTAGGAACTGTAGTAGTTGATGGACCAGTAACTATAGTTGTGCTCAACTGATCAGTATGACCTGAGAAACTTGAATGATTTGGAACAGTTCTGTTTGAGCGATCAGTAACAACAGCCATGGTTGTGGGTCCAGCAGGAACTTTTGTGCTTGACTGATCAATCGAAAATACAGCAGATGTGGAACCAACAGGAACAGATGTCTTTGATGAATCCGAATTATCTTTAGTGATGAACGGACCATTGGGAACAGTTGTGCTTGAGAAATCATTATGATTTGCAGTGGTCAAAGTTTCAGTATGTACAGTTGTGCTAGGTTGAATAGGGCTTGCAGTGTTTGAAAAATGATTAGGAGCAGTTAAGCTTAATGGATGAGTCTGGTCTGTGCTGCTTGAAGGACCATCAATAGCAGTTGTGACTGATATATCTGTTGGAATTATACTATTTGAAATACCAGTAGGTTTAGATGTGCTTGCTAAATCAGTTTGAACTGTATTGCTTGACTGGCTAGCTGGGGCAGTCATGACTGATGTGCTGGCTGAAATTGTAGTATCTGTAAGATGATTAGGTCCAGCTGTGCTTGACAGATCAGTAGAGACTGCGGTTTTTATGGTACCAGCAGAAAGAGTTGCGCTTGATTGATTAGTATGCACAGTGGCGGTTGAAGTGTCTGAAGGAACAGTTGTGTCTGAAAGATCACTAGGAACTGTAGTAGTTGATGGACCAGTAACTATAGTTGTGCTCAACTGATCAGTATGACCTGAGAAATTTGAATGATTTGGAACAGTTCTGTTTGAGAGATCAGTAGCAACAGCCATGGTTGTGGGTCCAGCAGGAACTTTTGTGCTTGACTGATCAATCGAAAATACAGCAGACGTGGAACCAACAGGAACAGATGTCTTTGATGAATCCGAATTATCTTTAGTGATGAACGGACCATTGGGAACAGTTGTGCTTGAGAAATCATTATGATTTGCAGTGGTCAAAGTTTCAGTATGTACAGTTGTGCTAGGTTGAATAGGGCTTGCAGTGTTTGAAAAATGATTAGGAGCAGTTAAGCTTAATGGATGAGTCTGGTCTGTGCTGCTTGAAGGACCATCAATAGCAGTTGTGACTGATATATCTGTTGGAATTATACTATTTGAAATACCAGTAGGTTTAGATGTGCTTGCTAAATCAGTTTGAACTGTATTGCTTGACTGGCTAGCTGGGGCAGTCATGACTGATGTTCTGGCTGAAATTGTAGTATCTGTAAAATGATTAGGTCCAGCTGTGCTTGACAGATCAGTAGAGACTGTAGTTTTTGTGGTACCAGCAGAAAGAGTTGTGCTTGATTGATTAGTATGCACAGTGGCGGTTGAAGTGTCTGAAGGAACAGTTGTGTCTGAAAGATCACTAGGAACTGTAGTAGTTGATGGACCAGTAACTATAGTTGTGCTCAACTGATCAGTATGACCTGAGAAACTTGAATGATTTGGAACAGTTCTGTTTGAGCGATCAGTAGCAACAGCCATGGTTGTGGGTCCAGCAGGAACTTTTGTGCTTGACTGATCAGTCGAAAATACAGCAGATGTGGAACCAACAGGAACAGATGTCTTTGATGAATCCGAATTATCTTTAGTGATGAACGGACCATTGGGAACAGTTGTGCTTGAGAAATCATTATGATTTGCAGTGGTCAAAGTTTCAGTATGTACAGTTGTGCTAGATTGATGAATAGGGCTTGCTGTGTTTGAAAAATGATTAGGAGCAGTTAAGCTTAATGGATGAGTCTGGTCTGTGCTGCTTGAAGGACCATCAATAGCAGTTGTGACTGATATATCTGTTGGAATTATACTATTTGAAATACCAGTAGATTTAGTTGTGCTTGCTAAATCAGTGTGAACTGTATTGCTTGACTGGCCAGCTGGAGCAGTTGCGATCGATTCAACTGTAGAAATAGTTGTGCTTGATAAATCAGTTTGAACTGTATTGCTTGACTGGCTAGCTGGGGCAGTTATGACTGATGTGCTGGCTGAAATTGTAGTATCTGTAAGATGATTAGGTCCAGCTGTGTTTGACAGATCAGTAGAGACTGTGGTTTTTATGGTACCAGGAGAAAGAGTTGCGCTTGATTGATTAGTATGCACAGTGGCGGTTGAAGTGTCTGAAGGAACAGTTGTGTCTGAAAGATCACTAGGAACTGTAGTAGTTGATGGACCAGTAACTATAGTTGTGCTTAACTGATCAGTATGACCTGAGAAACTTGAATGATTTGGAACAGTTCTGTTTGAGAGATCAGTAGCAACAGCCATGGTTGTGGGTCCAGCAGGAACTTTTGTGCTTGACTGATCAATCGAAAATACAGCAGACGTGGAACCAACAGGTACAGATGTCTTTGATGAATTCGAATTATCTTTAGTGATGAACGGACCATTGGGAACAGTTGTGCTTGAGAAATCATTATGATTTGCAGTGGTCAAAGTTTCAGTATGTACAGTTGTGCTAGGTTGATGAATAGGGCTTGCAGTGTTTGAAAAATGATTAGGAGCAGTTAAGCTTAATGGATGAGTCTGGTCTGTGCTGCTTGAAGGACCATCAATAGCAGTTGTGACTGATATATCTGTTGGAATTATACTATTTGAAATACCAGTAGGTTTAGATGTGCTTGCTAAATCAGTTTGAACTGTATTGCTTGACTGGCTAGCTGGGGCAGTCATGACTGATGTGCTGGCTGAAATTGTAGTATCTGTAAGATGATTAGGTCCAGCTGTGCTTGACAGATCAGTAGAGACTGCGGTTTTTATGGTACCAGCAGAAAGAGTTGCGCTTGATTGATTAGTATGCACAGTGGCGGTTGAAGTGTCTGAAGGAACAGTTGTGTCTGAAAGATCACTAGGAACTGTAGTAGTTGATGGACCAGTAACTATAGTTGTGCTCAACTGATCAGTATGACCTGAGAAACTTGAATGATTTGGAACAGTTCTGTTTGAGAGATCAGTAGCAACAGTCATGGTTGTGGGTCCAGCAGGAACTTTTGTGCTTGACTGATCAATCGAAAATACAGCAGATGTGGAACCAACAAGAACAGATGTCTTTGATGAATCCGAATTATCTTTAGTAATGAACGGACCATTGGGAACAGTTGTGCTTGAGAAATCATTATGATTTGCAGTGGTCAAAGTTTCAGTATGTACAGTTGTGCTAGGTTGAATAGGGCTTGCAGTGTTTGAAAAATGATTAGGAGCAGTTAAGCTTAATGGATGAGTCTGGTCTGTGCTGCTTGAAGGCGCACCAATAGCAGTTGTGACTGATATATCTGTTGGAATTATACTATTTGAAATACCAGTAAGTTTAGATGTGCTTGCTAAATCAGTTTGAACTGTATTGCTTGACTGGCTAGCTGGGGCAGTCATGACTGATGTGCTGGCTGAAATTGTAGTATCTGTAAGATGATTAGGTCCAGCTGTGCTTGACAGATCAGTAGAGACTGTGGTTTTTATGGTACCAGCAGAAAGAGTTGCGCTTGATTGATTAGTATGCACAGTGGCGGTTGAAGTGTCTGAAGGAACAGTTGTGTCTGAAAGATCACTAGGAACTGTAGTAGTTGATGGACCAGTAACTATAGTTGTGCTCAACTGATCAGTATGACCTGAGAAACTTGAATGATTTGGAACAGTTGTGTTTGAGAGATCAGTAGCAACAGCCATGGTTGTGGGTCCAGCAGGAACTTTTGTGCTTGACTGATCAGTCGAAAATACAGCAGATGTGGAACCAACAGGTACAGATGTCTTTGATGAATCCGAATTATCTTCAGTGATGAACGGACCATTGGCAACAGTTGTGCTTGAGAAATCATTATGATTTGCAGTGGTCAAAGTTTCAGTATGTACAGTTGTGCTAGGTTGATGAATAGGGCTTGCAGTGTTTGAAAAATGATTAGGAGCAGTTAAGCTTAATGGATGAGTCTGGTCTGTGCTGCTTGAAGGACCATCAATAGCAGTTGTGACTGATATATCTGTTGGAATTATACTATTTGAAATACCAGTAGATTTAGTTGTGCTTGCTAAATCAGTGTGAACTGTATTGCTTGACTGGCCAGCTGGAGCAGTTGCGATCATTTCAACTGTTGACATAGTTGTGCTTGCTAAATCAGTTTGAACTGTATTGCTTGACTGGCTAGCTGGGGCAGTTATGACTGATGTGCTGGCTGAAATTGTAGTATCTGTAAAATGATTAGGTCCAGCTGTGCTTGACAGATCAGTAGAGACTGTGGTTTTTGTGGTACCAGCAGAAAGAGTTGCGCTTGATTGATTAGTATGCACAGTGGCGGATGAAGTGTCTGAAGGAACAGTTGTGTCTGAAAGATCACTAGGAACTGTAGTAGTTGATGGACCAGTAACTATAGTTGTGCTCAACTGATCAGTATGACCTGAGAAACTTGAATGATTTGGAACAGTTCTGTTTGAGAGATCAGTAGCAACAGCCATGGTTGTGGGTCCAGCAGGAACTTTTGTGCTTGACTGATCAATTAAAAATACAGCAGACGTGGAACCAACAAGAACAGATGTCTTTGATGAATCAGAATTATCTTTAGTGATGAACGGACCATTGGGAACAGTTGTGCTTGAGAAATCATTATGATTTGCAGTGGTCAAAGTTTCAGTATGTACAGTTGTGCTAGGTTGATGAATAGGGCTTGCTGTGTTTGAAAAATGATTAGGAGCAGTTAAGCTTAATGGATGAGTCTGGTCTGTGCTGCTTGAAGGACCATCAATAGCAGTTGTGACTGATATATCTGTTGGAATTATACTATTTGAAATACCAGTAGGTTTAGATGTGCTTGCTAAATCAGTTTGAACTGTATTGCTTGACTGGCTAGCTGGGGCAGTCATGACTGATGTGCTGGCTGAAATTGTAGTATCTGTAAGATGATTAGGTCCAGCTGTGCTTGACAGATCAGTAGAGACTGTGGTCTTTATGGTACCAGGAGAAAGAGTTGCGCTTGATTGATTAGTATGCACAGTGGCGGTTGAAGTGTCTGAAGGAACAGTTGTGTCTGAAAGATCACTAGGAACTGTAGTAGTTGATGGACCAGTAACTATAGTTGTGCTCAACTGATCAGTATGACCTGAGAAACTTGAATGATTTGGAACAGTTCTGTTTGAGAGATCAGTAGCAACAGTCATGGTTGTGGGTCCAGCAGGAACTTTTGTGCTTGACTGATCAATCGAAAATACAGCAGATGTGGAACCAACAAGAACAGATGTCTTTGATGAATCCGAATTATCTTTAGTAATGAACGGACCATTGGGAACAGTTGTGCTTGAGAAATCATTATGATTTGCAGTGGTCAAAGTTTCAGTATGTACAGTTGTGCTAGGTTGAATAGGGCTTGCAGTGTTTGAAAAATGATTAGGAGCAGTTAAGCTTAATGGATGAGTCTGGTCTGTGCTGCTTGAAGGACCATGAATAGCAGTTGTGACTGATATATCTGTTGGAATCATACTATTTGAAATACCAGTAGGTTTAGATGTGCTTGCTAAATCAGTTTGAACTGTATTGCTTGACTGGCTAGCTGGGGCAGTTATGACTGATGTTCTGGCTGAAATTGTAGTATCTGTAAAATGATTAGGTCCAGCTGTGCTTGACAGATCAGTAGAGACTGTGGTTTTTGTGGTACCAGCAGAAAGAGTTGCGCTTGATTGATTAGTATGCACAGTGGCGGATGAAGTGTCTGAAGGAACAGTTGTGTCTGAAAGATCACTAGGAACTGTAGTAGTTGATGGACCAGTAACTATAGTTGTGCTCAACTGATCAGTATGACCTGAGAAACTTGAATGATTTGGAACAGTTGTGTTTGAGAGATCAGTAGCAACAGCCATGGTTGTGGGTCCAGCAGGAACTTTTGTGCTTGACTGATCAGTCGAAAATACAGCAGATGTGGAACCAACAGGTACAGATGTCTTTGATGAATCCGAATTATCTTCAGTGATGAACGGACCATTGGCAACAGTTGTGCTTGAGAAATCATTATGATTTGCAGTGGTCAAAGTTTCAGTATGAACAGTTGTGCTAGGTTGATGAATAGGGTTTGCAGTGTTTGAAAAATGATTAGGAGCAGTTATGCTTAATGGATGAGTCTGGTCTGTGCTGCTTGAAGGACCATCAATAGCAGTTGTGACTGATATATCTGTTGGAATTATACTATTTGAAATACCAGTAGATTTAGTTGTGCTTGCTAAATCAGTGTGAACTGTATTGCTTGACTGGCTAGCTGGAGCAGTTGCGATCAATTCAACTGTAGACATAGTTGTGCTTGCTAAATCAGTTTGAACTGTATTGCTTGACTGGCTAGCTGGGGCAGTTATGACTGATGTGCTGGCTGAAATTGTAGTATCTGTAAGATGATTAGGTCCAGCTGTGCTTGACAGATCAGTAGAGACCGTGGTTTTTATGGTACCAGGAGAAAGAGTTGCGCTTGATTGATTAGTGTGCACAGTGGCGGATGAAGTGTCTGAAGGAACAGTTGTGTCTGAAAGATCACTAGGAACTGTAGTAGTTGATGGACCAGTAACTATAGTTGTGCTTAACTGATCAGTATGACCTGAGAAACTTGAATGATTTGGAACAGTTCTGTTTGAGATATCAGTAGCAACAGCCATGGTTGTGGGTCCAGGAGGAACTTTTGTGCTTGACTGATCAATCGAAAATACAGCAGACGTGGAACCAACAGGAACAGATGTCTTTGAAGAATCCAAATTATCTTTAGTGATGAACGGACCATTGGGAACAGTTGTGTTTGAGAGATCAGTAGCAACAGCCATGGTTGTGGGTCCAGCAGGAACTTTTGTGCTTGACTGATCAGTCGAAAATACAGCAGATGTGGAACCAACAGGTACAGATGTCTTTGATGAATCCGAATTATCTTCAGTGATGAACGGACCATTGGCAACAGTTGTGCTTGAGAAATCATTATGATTTGCAGTGGTCAAAGTTTCAGTATGAACAGTTGTGCTAGGTTGATGAATAGGGTTTGCAGTGTTTGAAAAATGATTAGGAGCAGTTATGCTTAATGGATGAGTCTGGTCTGTGCTGCTTGAAGGACCATCAATAGCAGTTGTGACTGATATATCTGTTGGAATTATACTATTTGAAATACCAGTAGATTTAGTTTTGCTTGCTAAATCAGTGTGAACTGTATTGCTTGACTGGCCAGCTGGAGCAGTTGCGATCGATTCAACTGTAGACATAGTTGTGCTTGCTAAATCAGTTTGAACTGTATTGCTTGACTGGCTAGCTGGGGCAGTTATGACTGATGTGCTGGCTGAAATTGTAGTATCTGTAAGATGATTAGGTCCAGCTGTGCTTGACAGATCAGTAGAGACTGTGGTTTTTATGGTACCAGGAGAAAGAGTTGCGCTTGATTGATTAGTATGCACAGTGGCGGTTGAAGTGTCTGAAGGAACAGTTGTGTCTGAAAGATCACTAGGAACTGTAGTAGTTGATGGACCAGTAACTATAGTTGTGCTCAACTGATCAGTATGACCTGAGAAACTTGAATGATTTGGAACAGTTGTGTTTGAGAGATCAGTAGCAACAGCCATGGTTGTGGGTCCAGCAGGAACTTTTGTGCTTGACTGATCAGTAGAAAATACAGCAGATGTGGAACCAACAGGAACAGATGTCTTTGAAGAATCCAAATTATCTTTAGTGATGAACGGACCATTGGGAACAGTTGTGTTTGAGAGATCAGTAGCAACAGCCATGGTTGTGGGTCCAGCAGGAACTTTTGTGCTTGACTGATCAGTCGAAAATACAGCAGATGTGGAACCAACAGGTACAGATGTCTTTGATGAATCCGAATTATCTTCAGTGATGAACGGACCATTGGCAACAGTTGTGCTTGAGAAATCATTATGATTTGCAGTGGTCAAAGTTTCAGTATGAACAGTTGTGCTAGGTTGATGAATAGGGTTTGCAGTGTTTGAAAAATGATTAGGAGCAGTTATGCTTAATGGATGAGTCTGGTCTGTGCTGCTTGAAGGACCATCAATAGCAGTTGTGACTGATATATCTGTTGGAATTATACTATTTGAAATACCAGTAGATTTAGTTGTGCTTGCTAAATCAGTGTGAACTGTATTGCTTGACTGGCCAGCTGGAGCAGTTGCGATCGATTCAACTGTAGACATAGTTGTGCTTGCTAAATCAGTTTGAACTGTATTGCTTGACTGGCTAGCTGGGGCAGTTATGACTGATGTGCTGGCTGAAATTGTAGTATCTGTAAGATGATTAGGTCCAGCTGTGCTTGACAGATCAGTAGAGACTGTGGTTTTTATGGTACCAGGAGAAAGAGTTGCGCTTGATTGATTAGTATGCACAGTGGCGGTTGAAGTGTCTGAAGGAACAGTTGTGTCTGAAAGATCACTAGGAACTGTAGTAGTTGATGGACCAGTAACTATAGTTGTGCTCAACTGATCAGTATGACCTGAGAAACTTGAATGATTTGGAACAGTTCTGTTTGAGATATCAGTAGCAACAGCCATGGTTGTGGGTCCAACAGGAACTTTTGTGCTTGACTGATCAATCGAAAATACAGCAGACGTGGAACCAACAGGAACAGATGTCTTTGATGAATCCGAATTATCTTTAGTGATGAACGGACCATTGGGAACAGTTGTGTTTGAGAGATCAGTAGCAACAGCCATGGTTGTGGGTCCAGCAGGAACTTTTGTGCTTGACTGATCAGTCGAAAATACAGCAGATGTGGAACCAACAGGTACAGATGTCTTTGATGAATCCGAATTATCTTCAGTGATGAACGGACCATTGGGAACAGTTGTGCTTGAGAAATCATTATGATTTGCAGTGGTCAAAGTTTCAGTATGTACAGTTGTGCTAGGTTGAATAGGGCTTGCAGTGTTTGAAAAATGATTAGGAGCAGTTAAGCTTAATGGATGAGTCTGGTCTGTGCTGCTTGAAGGACCACCAATAGCAGTTGTGACTGATATATCTGTTGGAATTATACTATTTGAAATACCAGTAGGTTTAGATGTGCTTGCTAAATCAGTTTGAACTGTATTGCTTGACTGGCTAGCTGGGGCAGTTTTGACTGATGTGCTGGCTGAAATTGTAGTATCTGTAAGATGATTAGGTCCAGCTGTGTTTGACAGATCAGTAGAGACTGTGGTTTTTATGGTACCAGGAGAAAGAGTTGCGCTTGATTGATTAGTATGCACAGTGGCGGATGAAGTGTCTGAAGGAACAGTTGTGTCTGAAAGATCACTAGGAACTGTAGTAGTTGATGGACCAGTAACTATAGTTGTGCTCAACTGATCAGTATGACCTGAGAAACTTGAATGATTTGGAACAGTTGTGTTTGAGAGATCAGTAGCAACAGCCATGGTTGTGGGTCCAGCAGGAACTTTTGTGCTTGACTGATCAGTCGAAAATACAGCAGATGTGGAACCAACAGGTACAGATGTCTTTGATGAATCCGAATTATCTTCAGTGATGAACGGACCATTGGCAACAGTTGTGCTTGAGAAATCATTATGATTTGCAGTGGTCAAAGTTTCAGTATGTACAGTTGTGCTAGGTTGAATAGGGCTTGCAGTGTTTGAAAAATGATTAGGAGCAGTCAAGCTTAATGGATGAGTCTGGTCTGTGCTGCTTGAAGGACCATCAATAGCAGTTGTGACTGATATATCTGTTGGAATTATACTATTTGAAATACCAGTAGATTTAGTTGTGCTTGCTAAATCAGTGTGAACTGTATTGCTTGACTGGCTAGCTGGAGCAGTTGCGATCAATTCAACTGTAGACATAGTTGTGCTTGCTAAATCAGTTTGAACTGTATTGCTTGACTGGCTAGCTGGGGCAGTTATGACTGATGTGCTGGCTGAAATTGTAGTATCTGTAAGATGATTAGGTCCAGCTGTGCTTGACAGATCAGTAGAGACCGTGGTTTTTATGGTACCAGGAGAAAGAGTTGCGCTTGATTGATTAGTGTGCACAGTGGCGGATGAAGTGTCTGAAGGAACAGTTGTGTCTGAAAGATCACTAGGAACTGTAGTAGTTGATGGACCAGTAACTATAGTTGTGCTTAACTGATCAGTATGACCTGAGAAACTTGAATGATTTGGAACAGTTCTGTTTGAGATATCAGTAGCAACAGCCATGGTTGTGGGTCCAGCAGGAACTTTTGTGCTTGACTGATCAATCGAAAATACAGCAGACGTGGAACCAACAGTAACAGATGTCTTTGAAGAATCCAAATTATCTTTAGTGATGAACGGACCATTGGGAACAGTTGTGTTTGAGAGATCAGTAGCAACAGCCATGGTTGTGGGTCCAGCTGGAACTTTTGTGCTTGACTGATCAGTCGAAAATACAGCAGATGTGGAACCAACAGGTACAGATGTCTTTGATGAATCCGAATTATCTTTAGTGATGAACGGACCACTGGCAACAGTTGTGCTTGAGAAATCATTATGATTTGCAGTGGTCAAAGTTTCAGTATGAACAGTTGTGCTAGGTTGATGAATAGGGTTTGCAGTGTTTGAAAAATGATTAGGAGCAGTTATGCTTAATGGATGAGTCTGGTCTGTGCTGCTTGAAGGACCATCAATAGCAGTTGTGACTGATATATCTGTTGGAATTATACTATTTGAAATACCAGTAGATTTAGTTTTGCTTGCTAAATCAGTGTGAACTGTATTGCTTGACTGGCCAGCTGGAGCAGTTGCGATCGATTCAACTGTAGACATAGTTGTGCTTGCTAAATCAGTTTGAACTGTATTGCTTGACTGGCTAGCTGGGGCAGTTATGACTGATGTGCTGGCTGAAATTGTAGTATCTGTAAGATGATTAGGTCCAGCTGTGCTTGACAGATCAGTAGAGACTGTGGTTTTTATGGTACCAGGAGTAAGAGTTGCGCTTGATTGATTAGTATGCACAGTGGCGGTTGAAGTGTCTGAAGGAACAGTTGTGTCTGAAAGATCACTAGGAACTGTAGTAGTTGATGGACCAGTAACTATAGTTGTGCTCAACTGATCAGTATGACCTGAGAAACTTGAATGATTTGGAACAGTTGTGTTTGAGAGATCAGTAGCAACAGCCATGGTTGTGGGTCCAGCAGGAACTTTTGTGCTTGACTGATCAGTAGAAAATACAGCAGATGTGGAACCAACAGGAACAGATGTCTTTGAAGAATCCAAATTATCTTTAGTGATGAACGGACCATTGGGAACAGTTGTGTTTGAGAGATCAGTAGCAACAGCCATGGTTGTGGGTCCAGCAGGAACTTTTGTGCTTGACTGATCAGTCGAAAATACAGCAGATGTGGAACCAACAGGTACAGATGTCTTTGATGAATCCGAATTATCTTCAGTGATGAACGGACCATTGGGAACAGTTGTGCTTGAGAAATCATTATGATTTGCAGTGGTCAAAGTTTCAGTATGTACAGTTGTGCTAGGTTGAATAGGGCTTGCAGTGTTTGAAAAATGATTAGGAGCAGTTAAGCTTAATGGATGAGTCTGGTCTGTGCTGCTTGAAGGCGCACCAATAGCAGTTGTGACTGATATATCTGTTGGAATTATACTATTTGAAATACCAGTAGATTTAGTTGTGCTTGCTAAATCAGTGTGAACTGTATTGCTTGACTGGCGAGCTGGAGCAGTTGCGATCGATTCAACTGTAGACATAGTTGTGCTTGCTAAATCAGTTTGAACTGTATTGCTTGACTGGCTAGCTGGGGCAGTTATGACTGATGTGCTGGCTGAAATTGTAGTATCTGTAAGATGATTAGGTCCAGCTGTGTTTGACAGAGCAGTAGAGACTGTGGTTTTTATGGTACCAGGAGAAAGAGTTGCGCTTGATTGATTAGTATGCACAGTGGCGGATGAAGTGTCTGAAGGAACAGTTGTGTCTGAAAGATCACTAGGAACTGTAGTAGTTGATGGACCAGTAACTATAGTTGTGCTCAACTGATCAGTATGACCTGAGAAACTTGAATGATTTGGAACAGTTGTGTTTGAGAGATCAGTAGCAACAGCCATGGTTGTGGGTCCAGCAGGAACTTTTGTGCTTGACTGATCAGTCGAAAATACAGCAGATGTGGAACCAACAGGTACAGATGTCTTTGATGAATCCGAATTATCTTCAGTGATGAACGGACCATTGGGAACAGTTTTGCTTGAGAAATCATTATGATTTGCAGTGGTCAAAGTTTCAGTATGTACAGTTGTGCTAGGTTGATGAATAGGGCTTGCAGTGTTTGAAAAATGATTAGGAGCAGTTAAGCTTAATGGATGAGTCTGGTCTGTGCTGCTTGAAGGACCATGAAGAGCAGTTGTGACTGATATATCTGTTGGAATCATACTATTTGAAATACCAGTAGGTTTAGATGTGCTTGCTAAATCAGTTTGAACTGTATTGCTTGACTGGCTAGCTGGGGCAGTTATGACTGATGTGCTGGCTGAAATTGTAGTATCTGTAAGATGATTAGGTCCAGCTGTGCTTGACAGATCAGTAGAGACTGTGGTTTTTATGGTACCAGGAGAAAGAGTTGCGCTTGATTGATTAGTATGCACAGTGGCGGTTGAAGTGTCTGAAGGAACAGTTGTGTCTGAAAGATCACTAGGAACTGTAGTAGTTGATGGACCAGTAACTATAGTTGTGCTCAACTGATCAGTATGACCTGAGAAACTTGAATGATTTGGAACAGTTGTGTTTGAGAGATCAGTAGCAACAGCCATGGTTGTGGGTCCAGCAGGAACTTTTGTGCTTGACTGATCAGTCGAAAATACAGCAGATGTGGAACCAACAGGTACAGATGTCTTTGATGAATCCGAATTATCTTCAGTGATGAACGGACCATTGGCAACAGTTGTGCTTGAGAAATCATTATGATTTGCAGTGGTCAAAGTTTCAGCATGTAAAGTTGTGCTAGGTTGATGAATAGGGTTTGCAGTGTTTGAAAAATGATTAGGAGCAGTTATGCTTAATGGATGAGTCTGGTCTGTGCTGCTTGAAGGACCATCAATAGCAGTTGTGACTGATATATCTGTTGGAATTATACTATTTGAAATACCAGTAGATTTAGTTGTGCTTGCTAAATCAGTGTGAACTGTATTGCTTGACTGGCTAGCTGGAGCAGTTGCGATCAATTCAACTGTAGACATAGTTGTGCTTGCTAAATCAGTTTGAACTGTATTGCTTGACTGGCTAGCTGGGGCAGTTATGACTGATGTGCTGGCTGAAATTGTAGTATCTGTAAGATGATTAGGTCCAGCTGTGCTTGACAGATCAGTAGAGACCGTGGTTTTTATGGTACCAGGAGAAAGAGTTGCGCTTGATTGATTAGTGTGCACAGTGGCGGATGAAGTGTCTGAAGGAACAGTTGTGTCTGAAAGATCACTAGGAACTGTAGTAGTTGATGGACCAGTAACTATAGTTGTGCTCAACTGATCAGTATGACCTGAGAAACTTGAATGATTTGGAACAGTTGTGTTTGAGAGATCAGTAGCAACAGCCATGGTTGTGGGTCCAGCAGGAACTTTTGTGCTTGACTGATCAGTCGAAAATACAGCAGATGTGGAACCAACAGGTACAGATGTCTTTGATGAATCCGAATTATTTTTAGTGATGAACGGACCATTGGGAACAGTTGTGCTTGAGAAATCATTATGATTTGCAGTGGTCAAAGTTTCAGCATGTACAGTTGTGCTAGGTTGATGAATAGGGTTTGCAGTGTTTGAAAAATGATTAGGAGCAGTTAAGCTTAATGGATGAGTCTGGTCTGTGCTGCTTGAAGGACCATCAATAGCAGTTGTGACTGATATATCTGTTGGAATTATACTATTTGAAATACCAGTAGATTTAGTTGTGCTTGCTAAATCAGTGTGAACTGTATTGCTTGACTGGCCAGCTGGAGCAGTTGCGATCGATTCAACTGTAGACATAGTTGTGCTTGCTAAATCAGTTTGAACTGTATTGCTTGACTGGCTAGCTGGGGCAGTTATGACTGATGTGCTGGCTGAAATTGTAGTATCTGTAAGATGATTAGGTCCAGCTGTGCTTGACAGATCAGTAGAGACTGTGGTTTTTATGGTACCAGGAGAAAGAGTTGCGCTTGATTGATTAGTATGCACAGTGGCGGATGAAGTGTCTGAAGGAACAGTTGTGTCTGAAAGATCACTAGGAACTGTAGTAGTTGATGGACCAGTAACTATAGTTGTGCTCAACTGATCAGTATGACCTGAGAAACTTGAATGATTTGGAACAGTTGTGTTTGAGAGATCAGTAGCAACAGCCATGGTTGTGGGTCCAGCAGGAACTTTTGTGCTTGACTGATCAGTCGAAAATACAGCAGATGTGGAACCAACAGGTACAGATGTCTTTGATGAATCCGAATTATCTTCAGTGATGAACGGACCATTGGCAACAGTTGTGCTTGAGAAATCATTATGATTTGCAGTGGTCAAAGTTTCAGTATGTACAGTTGTGCTAGGTTGAATAGGGCTTGCAGTGTTTGAAAAATGATTAGGAGCAGTTAAGCTTAATGGATGAGTCTGGTCTGTGCTGCTTGAAGGACCATCAATAGCAATTGTGACTGATATATCTGTTGGAATTATACTATTTGAAATACCAGTAGATTTAGTTGTGCTTGCTAAATCAGTGTGAACTGTATTGCTTGACTGGCCAGCTGGAGCAGTTGCGATCGATTCAACTGTAGACATAGTTGTGCTTGCTAAATCAGTTTGAACTGTATTGCTTGACTGGCTAGCTGGGGCAGTTATGACTGATGTGCTGGCTGAAATTGTAGTATCTGTAAGATGATTAGGTCCAGCTGTGTTTGACAGATCAGTAGAGACTGTGGTTTTTATGGTACCAGGAGAAAGAGTTGCGCTTGATTGATTAGTATGCACAGTGGCGGATGAAGTGTCTGAAGGAACAGTTGTGTCTGAAAGATCACTAGGAACTGTAGTAGTTGATGGACCAGTAACTATAGTTGTGCTCAACTGATCAGTATGACCTGAGAAACTTGCATGATTTGGAACAGTTGTGTTTGAGAGATCAGTAGCAACAGCCATGGTTGTGGGTCCAGCAGGAACTTTTGTGCTTGACTGATCAGTCGAAAATACAGCAGATGTGGAACCAACAGGTACAGATGTCTTTGATGAATCCGAATTATCTTCAGTGATGAACGGACCATTGGGAACAGTTTTGCTTGAGAAATCATTATGATTTGCAGTGGTCAAAGTTTCAGTATGTACAGTTGTGCTAGGTTGAATAGGGCTTGCAGTGTTTGAAAAATGATTAGGAGCAGTTAAGCTTAATGGATGAGTCTGGTCTGTGCTGCTTGAAGGACCATCAATAGCAGTTGTGACTGATATATCTGTTGGAATTATACTATTTGAAATACCAGTAGATTTAGTTGTGCTTGCTAAATCAGTGTGAACTGTATTGCTTGACTGGCCAGCTGGAGCAGTTGCGATTGATTCAACTGTAGACATAGTTGTGCTTGCTAAATCAGTTTGAACTGTATTGCTTGACTGGCTAGCTGGGGCAGTTATGACTGATGTGCTGGCTGAAATTGTAGTATCTGTAAGATGATTAGGTCCAGCTGTGTTTGACAGATCAGTAGAGACTGTGGTTTTTATGGTACCAGGAGAAAGAGTTGCGCTTGATTGATTAGTGTGCACAGTGGCGGATGAAGTGTCTGAAGGAACAGTTGTGTCTGAAAGATCACTAGGAACTGTAGTAGTTGATGGACCAGTAACTATAGTTGTGCTCAACTGATCAGTATGACCTGAGAAACTTGAATGATTTGGAACAGTTGTGTTTGAGAGATCAGTAGCAACAGCCATGGTTGTGGGTCCAGCAGGAACTTTTGTGCTTGACTGATCAGTCGAAAATACAGCAGATGTGGAACCAACAGGTACAGATGTCTTTGATGAATCCGAATTATCTTCAGTGATGAACGGACCATTGGGAACAGTTTTGCTTGAGAAATCATTATGATTTGCAGTGGTCAAAGTTTCAGTATGTACAGTTGTGCTATCATGAATAGGGCTTGCAGTGTTTGAAAAATGATTAGGAGCAGTTAAGCTTAATGGATGAGTCTGGTCTGTGCTGCTTGAAGGACCATCAATAGCAGTTGTGACTGATATATCTGTTGGAATTATACTATTTGAAATACCAGTAGATTTAGTTGTGCTTGCTAAATCAGTGTGAACTGTATTGCTTGACTGGCTAGCTGGAGCAGTTGAGATCAATTAAACTGTAGACATAGTTGTGCTTGCTAAATCAGTTTGAACTGTATTGCTTGACTGGCTAGCTGGGGCAGTTTTGACTGATGTGCTGGCTGAAATTGTAGTATCTGTAAGATGATTAGGTCCAGCTGTGTTTGACAGATCAGTAGAGACTGTGGTTTTTATGGTACCAGGAGAAAGAGTTGCGCTTGATTGATTAGTATGCACAGTGGCGGATGAAGTGTCTGAAGGAACAGTTGTGTCTGAAAGATCACTAGGAACTGTAGTAGTTGATGGACCAGTAACTATAGTTGTGCTTAACTGATCAGTATGACCTGAGAAACTTGAATGATTTGGAACAGTTCTGTTTGAGATATCAGTAGCAACAGCCATGGTTGTGGGTCCAACAGGAACTTTTGTGCTTGACTGATCAATCGAAAATACAGCAGACGTGGAACCAACAGGAACAGATGTCTTTGATGAATCCGAATTATCTTTAGTGATGAACGGACCATTGGGAACAGTTGTGTTTGAGAGATCAGTAGCAACAGCCATGGTTGTGGGTCCAGCAGGAACTTTTGTGCTTGACTGATCAGTCGAAAATACAGCAGATGTGGAACCAACAGGTACAGATGTCTTTGATGAATCCGAATTATCTTCAGTGATGAACGGACCATTGGCAACAGTTGTGCTTGAGAAATCATTATGATTTGCAGTGGTCAAAGTTTCAGTATGAACAGTTGTGCTAGGTTGATGAATAGGGTTTGCAGTGTTTGAAAAATGATTAGGAGCAGTTATGCTTAATGGATGAGTCTGGTCTGTGCTGCTTGAAGGACCATCAATAGCAGTTGTGACTGATATATCTGTTGGAATTATACTATTTGAAATACCAGTAGATTTAGTTGTGCTTGCTAAATCAGTGTGAACTGTATTGCTTGACTGGCCAGCTGGAGCAGTTGCGATCGATTCAACTGTAGACATAGTTGTGCTTGCTAAATCAGTTTGAACTGTATTGCTTGACTGGCTAGCTGGGGCAGTTATGACTGATGTGCTGGCTGAAATTGTAGTATCTGTAAGATGATTAGGTCCAGCTGTGCTTGACAGATCAGTAGAGACCGTGGTTTTTATGGTACCAGGAGAAAGAGTTGCGCTTGATTGATTAGTGTGCACAGTGGCGGATGAAGTGTCTGAAGGAACAGTTGTGTCTGAAAGATCACTAGGAACTGTAGTAGTTGATGGACCAGTAACTATAGTTGTGCTCAACTGATCAGTATGACCTGAGAAACTTGAATGATTTGGAACAGTTCTGTTTGAGAGATCAGTAGCAACAGTCATGGTTGTGGGTCCAGCAGGAACTTTTGTGCTTGACTGATCAATCGAAAATACAGCAGATGTGGAACCAACAAGAACAGATGTCTTTGATGAATCCGAATTATCTTTAGTGATGAACGGACCATTGGGAACAGTTGTGTTTGAGAGATCAGTAGCAACAGCCATGGTTGTGGGTCCAGCAGGAACTTTTGTGCTTGACTGATCAGTCGAAAATACAGCAGATGTGGAACCAACAGGTACAGATGTCTTTGATGAATCCGAATTATCTTCAGTGATGAACGGACCATTGGCAACAGTTGTGCTTGAGAAATCATTATGATTTGCAGTGGTCAAAGTTTCAGTATGTACAGTTGTGCTAGGTTGAATAGGGCTTGCAGTGTTTGAAAAATGATTAGGAGCAGTTAAGCTTAATGGATGAGTCTGGTCTGTGCTGCTTGAAGGACCATCAATAGCAATTGTGACTGATATATCTGTTGGAATTATACTATTTGAAATACCAGTAGATTTAGTTGTGCTTGCTAAATCAGTGTGAACTGTATTGCTTGACTGGCCAGCTGGAGCAGTTGCGATCGATTCAACTGTAGACATAGTTGTGCTTGCTAAATCAGTTTGAACTGTATTGCTTGACTGGCTAGCTGGGGCAGTTATGACTGATGTGCTGGCTGAAATTGTAGTATCTGTAAGATGATTAGGTCCAGCTGTGTTTGACAGATCAGTAGAGACTGTGGTTTTTATGGTACCAGGAGAAAGAGTTGCGCTTGATTGATTAGTATGCACAGTGGCGGATGAAGTGTCTGAAGGAACAGTTGTGTCTGAAAGATCACTAGGAACTGTAGTAGTTGATGGACCAGTAACTATAGTTGTGCTTAACTGATCAGTATGACCTGAGAAACTTGAATGATTTGGAACAGTTGTGTTTGAGAGATCAGTAGCAACAGCCATGGTTGTGGGTCCAGCAGGAACTTTTGTGCTTGACTGATCAGTCGAAAATACAGCAGATGTGGAACCAACAGGTACAGATGTCTTTGATGAATCCGAATTATCTTCAGTGATGAACGGACCATTGGGAACAGTTTTGCTTGAGAAATCATTATGATTTGCAGTGGTCAAAGTTTCAGTATGTACAGTTGTGCTAGGTTGAATAGGGCTTGCAGTGTTTGAAAAATGATTAGGAGCAGTTAAGCTTAATGGATGAGTCTGGTCTGTGCTGCTTGAAGGACCACCAATAGCAGTTGTGACTGATATATCTGTTGGAATTATACTATTTGAAATACCAGTAGATTTAGTTGTGCTTGCTAAATCAGTGTGAACTGTATTGCTTGACTGGCCAGCTGGAGCAGTTGCGATCAATTCAACTGTTGACATAGTTGTGCTTGCTAAATCAGTTTGAACTGTATTGCTTGACTGGCTAGCTGGGGCAGTTTTGACTGATGTGCTGGCTGAAATTGTAGTATCTGTAAGATGATTAGGTCCAGCTGTGTTTGACAGATCAGTAGAGACTGTGGTTTTTATGGTACCAGGAGAAAGAGTTGCGCTTGATTGATTAGTATGCACAGTGGCGGATGAAGTGTCTGAAGGAACAGTTGTGTCTGAAAGATCACTAGGAACTGTAGTAGTTGATGGACCAGTAACTATAGTTGTGCTCAACTGATCAGTATGACCTGAGAAACTTGCATGATTTGGAACAGTTGTGTTTGAGAGATCAGTAGCAACAGCCATGGTTGTGGGTCCAGCAGGAACTTTTGTGCTTGACTGATCAGTCGAAAATACAGCAGATGTGGAACCAACAGGTACAGATGTCTTTGATGAATCCGAATTATCTTCAGTGATGAACGGACCATTGGCAACAGTTGTGCTTGAGAAATCATTATGATTTGCAGTGGTCAAAGTTTCAGTATGTACAGTTGTGCTAGGTTGAATAGGGCTTGCAGTGTTTGAAAAATGATTAGGAGCAGTTAAGCTTAATGGATGAGTCTGGTCTGTGCTGCTTGAAGGACCATCAATAGCAGTTGTGACTGATATATCTGTTGGAATTATACTATTTGAAATACCAGTAGATTTAGTTGTGCTTGCTAAATCAGTGTGAACTGTATTGCTTGACTGGCCAGCTGGAGCAGTTGCGATTGATTCAACTGTAGACATAGTTGTGCTTGCTAAATCAGTTTGAACTGTATTGCTTGACTGGCTAGCTGGGGCAGTTATGACTGATGTGCTGGCTGAAATTGTAGTATCTGTAAGATGATTAGGTCCAGCTGAGCTTGACAGATCAGTAGAGACCGTGGTTTTTATGGTACCAGGAGAAAGAGTTGCGCTTGATTGATTAGTGTGCACAGTGGCGGATGAAGTGTCTGAAGGAACAGTTGTGTCTGAAAGATCACTAGGAACTGTAGTAGTTGATGGACCAGTAACTATAGTTGTGCTTAACTGATCAGTATGACCTGAGAAACTTGAATGATTTGGAACAGTTCTGTTTGAGATATCAGTAGCAACAGCCATGGTTGTGGGTCCAACAGGAACTTTTGTGCTTGACTGATCAATCGAAAATACAGCAGACGTGGAACCAACAGGAACAGATGTCTTTGATGAATCCGAATTATCTTTAGTGATGAACGGACCATTGGGAACAGTTGTGTTTGAGAGATCAGTAGCAACAGCCATGGTTGTGGGTCCAGCAGGAACTTTTGTGTTTGACTGATCAGTCGAAAATACAGCAGATTTGGAACCAACAGGTACAGATGTCTTTGATGAATCCGAATTATCTTCAGTGATGAACGGACCATTGGGAACAGTTGTGCTTGAGAAATCATTATGATTTGCAGTGGTCAAAGTTTCAGTATGTACAGTTGTGCTAGGTTGAATAGGGCTTGCAGTGTTTGAAAAATGATTAGGAGCAGTTAAGCTTAATGGATGAGTCTGGTCTGTGCTGCTTGAAGGACCACCAATAGCAGTTGTGACTGATATATCTGTTGGAATTAAACTATTTGAAATACCAGTAGGTTTAGATGTGCTTGCTAAATCAGTTTGAACTGTATTGCTTGACTGGCCAGCTGGAGCAGTTGCGATCGATTCAACTGTAGACATAGATGTGCTTGCTAAATCAGTTTGAACTGTATTGCTTGACTGGCTAGCTGGGGCAGTTTTGACTGATGTGCTGGCTGAAATTGTAGTATCTGTAAGATGATTAGGTCCAGCTGTGTTTGACAGATCAGTAGAGACTGTGGTTTTTATGGTACCAGGAGAAAGAGTTGCGCTTGATTGATTAGTATGCACAGTGGCGGATGAAGTGTCTGAAGGAACAGTTGTGTCTGAAAGATCACTAGGAACTGTAGTAGTTGATGGACCAGTAACTATAGTTGTGCTTAACTGATCAGTATGACCTGAGAAACTTGAATGATTTGGAACAGTTCTGTTTGAGATATCAGTAGCAACAGCCATGGTTGTGGGTCCAACAGGAACTTTTGTGCTTGACTGATCAATCGAAAATACAGCAGACGTGGAACCAACAGGAACAGATGACTTTGAAGAATCCATTTTATCTTTAGTGATGAACGGACCATTGGGAACAGTTGTGTTTGAGAGATCAGTAGCAACAGCCATGGTTGTGGGTCCAGCAGGAACTTTTGTGCTTGACTGATCAGTCGAAAATACAGCAGATGTGGAACCAACAGGTACAGATGTCTTTGATGAATCCGAATTATCTTCAGTGATGAACGGACCATTGGCAACAGTTGTGCTTGAGAAATCATTATGATTTGCAGTGGTCAAAGTTTCAGTATGAACAGTTGTGCTAGGTTGATGAATAGGGCTTGCAGTGTTTGAAAAATGATTAGGAGCAGTTAAGCTTAATGGATGAGTCTGGTCTGTGCTGCTTGAAGGACCATCAATAGCAGTTGTGACTGATATATCTGTTGGAATTATACTATTTGAAATACCAGTAGATTTAGTTGTGCTTGCTAAATCAGTGTGAACTGTATTGCTTGACTGGCTAGCTGGAGCAGTTGCGATCAATTCAACTGTAGACATAGTTGTGCTTGCTAAATCAGTTTGAACTGTATTGCTTGACTGGCTAGCTGGGGCAGTTTTGACTGATGTGCTGGCTGAAATTGTAGTATCTGTAAGATGATTAGGTCCAGCTGTGTTTGACAGATCAGTAGAGACTGTGGTTTTTATGGTACCAGGAGAAAGAGTTGCGCTTGATTGATTAGTATGCACAGTGGCGGATGAAGTGTCTGAAGGAACAGTTGTGTCTGAAAGATCACTAGGAACTGTAGTAGTTGATGGACCAGTAACTATAGTTGTGCTCAACTGATCAGTATGACCTGAGAAACTTGCATGATTTGGAACAGTTGTGTTTGAGAGATCAGTAGCAACAGCCATGGTTGTGGGTCCAGCAGGAACTTTTGTGCTTGACTGATCAGTCGAAAATGCAGCAGATGTGGAACCAACAGGTACAGATGTCTTTGATGAATCCGAATTATCTTCAGTGATGAACGGACCATTGGCAATAGTTGTGCTTGAGAAATCATTATGATTTGCAGTGGTCAAAGTTTCAGTATGTACAGTTGTGCTAGGTTGAATAGGGCTTGCAGTGTTTGAAAAATGATTAGGAGCAGTCAAGCTTAATGGATGAGTCTGGTCTGTGCTGCTTGAAGGACCATCAATAGCAATTGTGACTGATATATCTGTTGGAATTATACTATTTGAAATACCAGTAGATTTAGTTGTGCTTGCTAAATCAGTGTGAACTGTATTGCTTGACTGGCGAGCTGGAGCAGTTGCGATCGATTCAACTGTAGACATAGTTGTGCTTGCTAAATCAGTGTGAACTGTATTGCTTGACTGGCCAGCTGGAGCAGTTATGACTGATGTGCTGGCTGAAATTGTAGTATCTGTAAGATGATTAGGTCTAGCTGTGCTTGACAGATCAGTAGAGACTGTGGTTTTTGTGGTACCAGCAGAAAGAGTTGCGCTTGATTGATTAGTATGCACAGTGGCGGATGAAGTGTCTGAAGGAACAGTTGTGTCTGAAAGATCACTAGGAACTGTAGTAGTTGATGGACCAGTAACTATAGTTGTGCTTAACTGATCAGTATGACCTGAGAAACTTGAATGATTTGGAACAGTTCTGTTTGAGATATCAGTAGCAACAGCCATGGTTGTGGGTCCAACAGGAACTTTTGTGCTTGACTGATCAATCGAAAATACAGCAGACGTGGAACCAACAGGAACAGATGTCTTTGATGAATCCGAATTATCTTTAGTGATGAACGGACCATTGGGAACAGTTGTGCTTGAGAAATCATTATGATTTGCAGTGGTCAAAGTTTCAGTATGTACAGTTGTGCTAGGTTGAATAGGGCTTGCAGTGTTTGAAAAATGATTAGGAGCAGTTAAGCTTAATGGATGAGTCTGGTCTGTGCTGCTTGAAGGACCACCAATAGCAGTTGTGACTGATATATCTGTTGGAATTAAACTATTTGAAATACCAGTAGGTTTAGATGTGCTTGCTAAATCAGTTTGAACTGTATTGCTTGACTGGCTAGCTGGGGCAGTTTTGACTGATGTGCTGGCTGAAATTGTAGTATCTGTAAGATGATTAGGTCCAGCTGTGTTTGACAGATCAGTAGAGACTGTGGTTTTTATGATACCAGGAGAAAGAGTTGCGCTTGATTGATTAGTATGCACAGTGGCGGATGAAGTGTCTGAAGTTACAGTTGTGTCTGAAAGATCACTAGGAACTGTAGTAGTTGATGGACCAGTAACTATAGTTGTGCTCAACTGATCAGTATGACCTGAGAAACTTGCATGATTTGGAACAGTTGTGTTTGAGAGATCAGTAGCAACAGCCATGGTTGTGGGTCCAGCAGGAACTTTTGTGTTTGACTGATCAGTCGAAAATACAGCAGATTTGGAACCAACAGGTACAGATGTCTTTGATGAATCCGAATTATCTTCAGTGATGAACGGACCATTGGGAACAGTTGTGCTTGAGAAATCATTATGATTTGCAGTGGTCAAAGTTTCAGTATGTACAGTTGTGCTAGGTTGAATAGGGCTTGCAGTGTTTGAAAAATGATTAGGAGCAGTTAAGCTTAATGGATGAGTCTGGTCTGTGCTGCTTGAAGGACCACCAATAGCAGTTGTGACTGATATATCTGTTGGAATTAAACTATTTGAAATACCAGTAGGTTTAGATGTGCTTGCTAAATCAGTTTGAACTGTATTGCTTGACTGGCTAGCTGGGGCAGTTGCGATCAATTCAACTGTAGACATAGATGTGCTTGCTAAATCAGTTTGAACTGTATTGCTTGACTGGCTAGCTGGGGCAGTTTTGACTGATGTGCTGGCTGAAATTGTAGTATCTGTAAGATGATTAGGTCCAGCTGTGTTTGACAGATCAGTAGAGACTGTGGTTTTTATGGTACCAGGAGAAAGAGTTGCGCTTGATTGATTAGTATGCACAGTGGCGGATGAAGTGTCTGAAGGAACAGTTGTGTCTGAAAGATCACTAGGAACAGTAGTAGTTGATGGACCAGTAACTATAGTTGTGCTCAACTGATCAGTATGACCTGAGAAACTTGCATGATTTGGAACAGTTGTGTTTGAGAGATCAGTAGCAACAGCCATGGTTGTGGGTCCAGCAGGAACTTTTGTGCTTGACTGATCAGTCGAAAATGCAGCAGATGTGGAACCAACAGGTACAGATGTCTTTGATGAATCCGAATTATCTTCAGTGATGAACGGACCATTGGCAATAGTTGTGCTTGAGAAATCATTATGATTTGCAGTGGTCAAAGTTTCAGTATGTACAGTTGTGCTAGGTTGAATAGGGCTTGCAGTGTTTGAAAAATGATTAGGAGCAGTTAAGCTTAATGGATGAGTCTGGTCTGTGCTGCTTGAAGGACCATCAATAGCAATTGTGACTGATATATCTGTTGGAATTATACTATTTGAAATACCAGTAGATTTAGTTGTGCTTGCTAAATCAGTGTGAACTGTATTGCTTGACTGGCCAGCTGGAGCAGTTGCGATCGATTCAACTGTAGACATAGTTGTGCTTGCTAAATCAGTTTGAACTGTATTGCTTGACTGGCTAGCTGGGGCAGTTATGACTGATGTGCTGGCTGAAATTGTAGTATCTGTAAGATGATTAGGTCCAGCTGTTCTTGACAGATCAGTAGAGACTGTGGTTTTTATGGTACCAGGAGAAAGAGTTGCACTTGATTGATTAGTATGCACAGTAGAGGATGAAGTGTCTGAAGGAACAGTTGTGTCTGAAAGATCACTAGGAACTGTAGTAGCTGATGGACCAGTAACTATAGTTGTGCTTAACTGATCAGTATGACCTGAGAAATTTGAATGATTTGGAACAGTTCTGTTTGAGAGATCAGTAGCAACAGCCATGGTTGTGGGTCCAGCAGGAACTTTCATGCTTGACTGATCAATCGAAAATACAGCAGACGTGGAACCAACAGGAACAGATGTCTTAGATGAATCCGAATTATCTTTAGTGATGAACGGACCATTGGGAACAGTTTTGCTTGAGAAATCATTATGATTTGCAGTGGTCAAAGTTTCAGTATGTACAGTTGTGCTAGGTTGAATAGGGCTTGCAGTGTTTGAAAAATGATTAGGAGCAGTTAAGCTTAATGGATGAGTCTGGTCTGTGCTGCTTGAAGGACCATCAATAGCAGTTGTGACTGATATATCTGTTGGAATTTTACTATTTGAAATACCAGTAGGTTTAGATTTGCTTACTAAATCAGTTTGAACTGTATTGCTTGACTGGCCAGCTGGAGCAGTTGCGATCGATTCAACTGTAGACATAGTTGTGCTTGCTAAATCAGTTTGAACTGTATTGCTTGACTGGCTAGCTGGGGCAGTTATGACTGATGTGCTGGCTGAAACTGTAGTATCTGTAAGATGATTAGGTCCAGCTGTGCTTGACAGATCAGTAGAGACCGTGGTTTTTATGGTACCTGGAGAAAGAGTTGCGCTTGATTGATCAGTATGCACAGTGGCGGATGAAGTGTCTGAAGGAACAGTTGTGTCTGAAAGATCACTAGGAACTGTAGTAGTTGATGGACCAGTAACTATAGTTGTACTCAACTGATCAGTATGACCTGAGAAACTTGAATGATGTGGAACAGTTCTGTTTGAGAGATCAGTAGCAACAGTCATGGTTGTGGGTCCAGCAGGAACTTTTGTGCTTGACTGATCAGTCGAAAATACAGCAGATGTGGAACCAACAGGTACAGATGTCTTTGATGAATCCGAATTATCTTCAGTGATGAACGGACCATTGGCAACAGTTGTGCTTGAGAAATCATTATGATTTGCAGTGGTCAAAGTTTCAGTATGTACAGTTGTGCTAGGTTGATGAATAGGGCTTGCTGTGTTTGAAAAATGATTAGGAGCAGTTAAGCTTAATGGATGAGTCTGGTCTGTGCTGCTTGAAGGACCATCAATAGCAGTTGTGACTGATATATCTGTTGGAATTATACTATTTGAAATACCAGTAGGTTTAGATTTGCTTACTAAGTCAGTTTGAACTGTATTGCTTGACTGGCCAGCTGGAGCAGTTGCGATCGATTCAACTGTAGAAATAGTTGTGCTTGATAAATGGGTGTGAACTGTATTGCTTGACTGGTCAGCTGGAGCCGTTGCAATCGATTCAACTGTAGAAATAGTTGTGCTTGATAAATCAGTGTAAACTGTATTGCTTGAATGGTCACCTGGAGCAGTTGTAATCGATGTGCTGGTTGAAATTGTAGTATCTCTAAGATGATTAGGTCTAGCTGTGCTTGACAGATTTGAAGAAACAGTGGTGTTTATAGTACTATGATTAGCAGTTGCATTTGACTGATTAATAGGCACTCTGGAGGTTGAAGGGTCTACAAGAACAGTTGTGTTAGAAATATCAGTAGAAAAGTTAGTTGTTGTGGAACCAACAGGAACAGATATCATTGATAATTCCAAAATGTTTTTAGTTGTGATGGCACTATTAGGAGCTGTTGGGAATGGCGGATCAGTAGGTCTGGCAGTGGTAAGGTCCAGTACCTCAAACTGCAGGGAAGAGAACAACAGTGTTTATAGTAATAACATGGTTTGCCCAAAACTGTCACAAGAATAACTGTATAACGCGGAAGGTCCCTTACACTGCCGAAGCCCTCGATGAGCTTGCGCAGGTCCTCGTAATCGACGTAGATGGAGAATTTGCCAAAGCATGCCCAAAGACAAGTGCTGAGGCTGCTGCCTCTGTTGAAACTGCAGCTTGAGCCTAAAACGATAGCGGGCAGGAGAAAGACTCATTAGGAGACACAGATGTTCACAGACACAGAGCAGCACTGTCTTTCACTGCGCACAGCACAAACTAAGGGCCGGCTCCGCTGGACCTACCCGATGCGCGCCTCTGCTTCAGGTAGCCCAACAAGATTGGAGTGAGCTCCTGCTGTCTCAGAGAAGTCATCTGCTCAAAGACGCTGCTCAGGGCCCCAACTCTACATTGGAAAGATCAAATCAAAAAGTCGGTAAGGACGATGCCTCTCTAACGTGCTTTTTTCCACTGCTCACACCGAATAAACAGCTTGGGAAATGTCCCTGTGTTTTCACTGACAATGCTATGAGACATGCTTTACAGAGCTGAGCGGCATTTGGGAAAAGCTACGTACATGACGTGGTATGCGTCGCAGTCTGTATATGATGTTACTCTCTGGAGCATCTCTGCAGTCAAGCTGGGGAGGAGGGGAACCAGCTTCACGATGAACCAGGAAACCCAGTCGTGGCTCTCGAAGTCTTCAAAATGGAGGCTGAGGATGGCGAAGGCTCGATTCATCATGATGTCTCTCACCACAGGATTGATGTTCAAAGCCTAGAGGAAAAGATGAACAAACAGAGAGCAGTGTTTTTTTTGTTTTATTTTTTTCTTTATGGCAACATTTGCGTCGCGAAGGCCCCTCGAATTCTTTGGGCACACATAAAAGTACGATTTGTGCGTCTTCAGCATCTTAGTTACGAGAACATACCTGCGATGTCCTGAGCAGAGCGGTCAAGAACTCGCCAACATCCTGGAGAGCATTGTCGCCGTCCAGGCGGTCAAAGACCAGGCGGATCAGATTTGTGTTGTTCAGCGCGCCAGACTGTGCTGCCAGCTGAGCAACTTGAGAAGCGCTCAGCAGGTCCAGTGCCTCAAACTGCAGGGGAGAAAATGGCAACGTTTGTAGAAAACAACATGGTTTGCCCAAAACTCTCAGAAGAACAACTATATAACGCGGCGGGCCCCTTACACTGCTGAAGCCCTCAATGAGCTCGCGCAGGTCCTCGTAATCCACGTAGATGGAGAATTTGCCAAAGCATGCCCAAAGACAAGTGCTGAGGCTGCTGCCTCTGTTGAAACTGCAGCTTGAGCCTAAAACGATAGCGGGCAGGAGAAAGACTCATTAGGAGACACAGATGTTCACAGACACAGAGCAGCACTGTCTTTCACTGCGCACAGCACAAACTAAGGGCCGGCTCCGCTGGACCTACCCGATGCGCGCCTCTGCTTCAGGTAGCCCAACAAGACTGGAGTGAGCTCCTGCTGCCTCAGCGAAGTCATCTGCTCAAAGATGCTGCTCAGGGCCCCAACTCTACATTTGAAAGATCAAATAAAAAAGACGGTAAGTACGATGCCTCTCTAACGTGCTTTTTTCCACTGCTCGCACCGAATAAACAGCTTGGGAAATGTCCCTGTGTTTTCACTGACAATGCTATGAGACAAGCTTTACAGAGCTGAGCAGCATTTGGGAAAAAGCTACGTACATGACGTGGTATGCGTCGCAGTCTGTGTATGAAGTTACTCTCTGGAGCATCTCTGCAGTCAAGCTGGGTTGGAGGGGAACCAGCTTCACGGTGAACCAGGAAACCCAGTCGTGGCTCTCGAAGTCTTCAAAATGGAGGCTGAGGATGGCGAAGGTTCGATTCATCATGATGTCCCTCACCACAGGATTGATGTTCAAAGCCTAGAGGAAAAGATGAACAAACAGAGACCAGTGTTTTTTTTTTGTTTTGTTTTTTTCTTTATAGCAACATTTGCGTCGCGAAGGCCCCATGAATTCTTTGGGCACACATAAAAGTACGATTTGTGCGTCTTCAGCGTCTTAGTTAGGAGAACATACCTGCGATGTCCTGAGCAGAGTGGTCAAGAACTCGTCAACATCCTGGAGAGCATTGTCGCCGTCCAGGCGGTCAAAGACCAGGCGGATCAGATCTGTGTTGTTCAGCGCGCCAGACTGTGCTGCCAGCTGAGCAACTTGAGAAGCGCTCAGCAGGTCCAGTGCCTCAAACTGCAGGGGAGAAAATGGCAACGTTTGTAGAAAACAACATGGTTTGCCCAAAACTCTCAGAAGAACAACTATATAACGCGGCGGGCCCCTTACACTGCTGAAGCCCTCGATGAGCTCGCGCAGGTCCTCGTAATCCACGTAGATGGAGAATTTGCCAAAGCATGCCCAAAGACAAGTGCTGAGGCTGCTGCCTCTGTTGAAACTGCAGCTTGAGCCTAAAACGATAGCGGGCAGGAGAAAGACTCATTAGGAGACACAGATGTTCACAGACACAGAGCAGCACTGTGTTTCACTGTGCACAGCACAAACTAAGGGCCGGCTCCGCTGGACCTACCCGATGCGCGCCTCTGCTTCAGGTAGCCCAACAAGACTGGAGTGAGCTCCTGCTGTCTCAGCGAAGTCATCTGCTCAAAGATGCTGCTCAGGGCCCCAACTCTACATTTAAAAGATCAAATAAAAAAGACGGTAAGTACGATGCCTCTCTAACGTGCTTTTTTCCACTGCTCGCACCGAATAAACAGCTTGGGAAATGTCCCTGTGTTTTCACTGACAATGCTATGAGACACGCTTTACAGAGCTGAGTGGCATTTGGAAAAAAGCTACGTACATGACGTGGTATGCGTCGCAATCTGTGTATGATGTTACTCTCTGGAGCATCTCTTTAGTCAAGCTGGGGAGGAGGGGAACCAGCTTCACGGTGAACCAGGAAACCCAGTCGTGGCTCTCGAAGTCTTCAAAATGGAGGCTGAGGATGGCGAAGGTTCGATTCATCATGATGTCTCTCACCACAGGATTGATGTTCAAAGCCTAGAGGAAAAGATGAACAAACAGAGAGCAGTGTTTTTTTTGTTTTGTTTTTTTCTTTATGGCAACATTTGTGTCGCGAAGGCCCCTTGAATTCTTTGGGCACACAGAAAGTAAGATTTGTGCGTCTTCAGCGTCTTAGTTAGGAGAACATACCTGCGATGTCCTGAGCAGAGCGGTCAAGAACTCGCCAACATCCTGGAGAGCATTGTCGCCGTCCAGGCGGTCAAAGACCAGGCGGATCAGATCTGTGTTGTTCAGCGCGCCAGACTGTGCTGCCAGCTGAGCAACTTGAGAAGCGCTCAGCAGGTCCAGTGCCTCAAACTGCAGGGGAGAAAATGGCAACGTTTGTAGAAAACAACATGGTTTGCCCAAAACTCTCAGAAGAACAACTATATAACGTGGCGGGCCCCTTACACTGCTGAAGCCCTCGATGAGCTCGCGCAGGTCCTCGTAATCCACGTAGATGGAGAATTTGCCAAAGCATGCCCAAAGACAAGTGCTGAGGCTGCTGCCTCTGTTGAAACTGCAGCTTGAGCCTAAAACGATAGCGGGCAGGAGAAAGACTCATTAGGAGACACAGATGTTCACAGACACAGAGCAGCACTGTGTTTCACTGTGCACAGCACAAACTAAGGGCCGGCTCCGCTGGACCTACCCGATGCGCGCCTCTGCTTCAGGTAGCCCAACAAGACTGGAGTGAGCTCCTGCTGTCTCAGCGAAGTCATCTGCTCAAAGATGCTGCTCAGGGCCCCAACTCTACATTTGAAAGATCAAATAAAAAAGACGGTAAGTACGATGCCTCTCTAACGTGCTTTTTTCCACTGCTCGCACCGAATAAACAGCTTGGGAAATGTCCCTGTGTTTTCACTGACAATGCTATGAGACACGCTTTACAGAGCTGAGTGGCATTTGGAAAAAAGCTACGTACATGACATGGTATGCGTCGCAATCTGTGTATGATGTTACTCTCTGGAGCATCTCTTTAGTCAAGCTGGGGAGGAGGGGAACCAGCTTCACGGTGAACCAGGAAACCCAGTCGTGGCTCTCGAAGTCTTCAAAATGGAGGCTGAGGATGGCGAAGGTTCGATTCATCATGATGTCTCTCACCACAGGATTGATGTTCAAAGCCTAGAGGAAAAGATGAACAAACAGAGAGCAGTGTTTTTTTTGTTTTGTTTTTTTCTTTATGGCAACATTTGTGTCGCGAAGGCCCCTTGAATTCTTTGGGCACACAGAAAGTAAGATTTGTGCGTCTTCAGCGTCTTAGTTAGGAGAACATACCTGCGATGTCCTGAGCAGAGCGGTCAAGAACTCGCCAACATCCTGGAGAGCATTGTCGCCGTCCAGGCGGTCAAAGACCAGGCGGATCAGATCTGTGTTGTTCAGCGCGCCAGACTGTGCTGCCAGCTGAGCAACTTGAGAAGCGCTCAGCAGGTCCAGTGCCTCAAACTGCAGGGGAGAAAATGGCAACGTTTGTAGAAAACATCATGGTTTGCCCAAAACTCTCAGAAGAACAACTATATAACGCAGCGGGCCCCTTACACTGCTGAAGCCCTCGATGAGCTCGCGCAGGTCCTCGTAATCCACGTAGATGGAGAATTTGCCAAAGCATGCCCAAAGACAAGTGCTGAGGCTGCTGCCTCTGTTGAAACTGCAGCTTGAGCCTAAAACGATAGCGGGCAGGAGAAAGACTCATTAGGAGACACAGATGTGCACAGACACAGAGCAGCACTGTCTTTCACTGCGCACAGCACAAACTAAGGGCCGGCTCCGCTGGACCTACCCGATGCGCGCCTCTGCTTCAGGTAGCCCAACAAGATTGGAGTGAGCTCCTGCTGTCTCAGCGAAGTCATCTGCTCAAAGACGCTGCTCAGGGCCCCAACTCTACATTTGAAAGATCAAATAAAAAAGACGGTAAGTATGATGCCTCTCTAACGTGCTTTTTTCCACTGCTCGCACCGAATAAACAGCTTGGGAAATGTCCCTGTGTTTTCACTGACAATGCTATGAGACACGCTTTACAGAGCTGAGCGGCATTTGGAAAAAAGCTACGTACATGACGTGGTATGCGTCGCAATCTGTGTATGATGTTACTCTCTGGAGCATCTCTTTAGTCAAGCTGGGGAGGAGGGGAACCAGCTTCACGGTGAACCAGGAAATCCAGTCGTGGCTCTCGAAGTCTTCAAAATGGAGGCTGAGGATGGCGAAGGTTCGATTCATCATGATGTCCCTCACCACAGGATTGATGTTCAAAGCCTAGAGGAAAAGATGAGCAAACAGAGAGCAGTGTTTTTTTTTTGTTTAGTTTTTTTCTTTATAGCAACATTTGCGTCGCGAAGGCCCCATGAATTCTTTGGGCACACATAAAAGTACGATTTGTGCGTCTTCAGCGTCTTAGTTACAAGAACATACCTGCGATGTCCTGAGCAAAGCGGTCAAGAACTCGCCAACATCCTGGAGAGCATTGTCGCCGTCCAGGCGGTCAAAGACCAGGCGGATCAGATCTGTGTTGTTCAGCGCGCCAGACTGTGCTGCCAGCTGAGCAACTTGAGAAGCGCTCAGCAGGTCCAGTGCCTCAAACTGCAGGGGAGAAAATGGCAACGTTTGTAGAAAACAACATGGTTTGCCCAAAACTCTCAGAAGAACAACTATATAACGCGGCGGGCCCCTTACACTGCTGAAGCCCTCGATGAGCTCGCGCAGGTCCTCGTAATCCACGTAGATGGAGAATTTGCCAAAGCATGCCCAAAGACAAGTGCTGAGGCTGCTGCCTCTGTTGAAACTGCAGCTTGAGCCTAAAACGATAGCGGGCAAGAGAAAGACTCATTAGGAGACACAGATGTTCACAGACACAGAGCAGCACTGTCTTTCACTGCGCACAGCACAAACTAAGGGCCGGCTCCGCTGGACCTACCCGATGCGCGCCTCTGCTTCAGGTAGCCCAACAAGACTGGAGTGAGCTCCTGCTGCCTCAGCGAAGTCATCTGCTCAAAGATGCTGCTCAGGGCCCCAACTCTACATTTGAAAGATCAAATAAAAAAGACGGTAAGTACGATGCCTCTCTAACATGCTTTTTTCCACTGCTCGCACCGAATAAACAGCTTGGGAAATGTCCCTGTGTTTTCACTGACAATGCTATGAGACAAGCTTTACAGAGCTGAGCAGCATTTGGGAAAAAGCTACGTACATGACGTGGTATGCGTCGCAGTCTGTGTATGAAGTTACTCTCTGGAGCATCTCTGCAGTCAAGCTGGGGAGGAGGGGAACCAGCTTCACGGTGAACCAGGAAACCCAGTCGTGGCTCTCGAAGTCTTCAAAATGGAGGCTGAGGATGGCGAAGGTTCGATTCATCATGATGTCCCTCACCACAGGATTGATGTTCAAAGCCTAGAGGAAAAGATGAACAAACAGAGAGCAGTGTTTTTTTTTGTTTTGTTTTTTTCTTTATAGCAACATTTGCGTCGCGAAGGCCCCATGAATTCTTTGGGCACACATAAAAGTACGATTTGTGCGTCTTCAGCGTCTTAGTTACGAGAACATACCTGCGATGTCCTGAGCAGAGTGGTCAAGAACTCGTCAACATCCTGGAGAGCATTGTCGCCGTCCAGGCGGTCAAAGACCAGGCGGATCAGATCTGTGTTGTTCAGCGCGCCAGACTGTGCTGCCAGCTGAGCAACTTGAGAAGCGCTCAGCAGGTCCAGTGCCTCAAACTGCAGGGGAGAAAATGGCAACGTTTGTAGAAAACAACATGGTTTGCCCAAAACTCTCAGAAGAACAACTATATAACGTGGCGGGCCCCTTACACTGCTGAAGCCCTCGATGAGCTCGCGCAGGTCCTCGTAATCCACGTAGATGGAGAATTTGCCAAAGCATGCCCAAAGACAAGTGCTGAGGCTGCTGCCTCTGTTGAAACTGCAGCTTGAGCCTAAAACGATAGCGGGCAGGAGAAAGACTCATTAGGAGACACAGATGTTCACAGACACAGAGCAGCACTGTGTTTCACTGTGCACAGCACAAACTAAGGGCCGGCTCCGCTGGACCTACCCGATGCGCGCCTCTGCTTCAGGTAGCCCAACAAGACTGGAGTGAGCTCCTGCTGTCTCAGCGAAGTCATCTGCTCAAAGACGCTGCTCAGGGCCCCAACTCTACATTTGAAAGATCAAATAAAAAAGACGGTAAGTACGAAGCCTCTCTAACGTGCTTTTTTCCACTGCTCGCACCGAATAAACAGCTTGGGAAATGTCCCTGTGTTTTCACTGACAATGCTATGAGACACACTTTACAGAGCTGAGCGGCATTTGGAAAAAAGCTACGTACATGACGTGGTATGCGTCGCAGTCTGTGTATGATGTTACTCTCTGGAGCATCTCTTTAGTCAAGCTGGGGAGGAGGGGAACCAGCTTCACGGTGAACCAGGAAACCCAGTCGTGGCTCTCGAAGTCTTCAAAATGGAGGCTGAGGATGGCGAAGGCCCGATTCATCATGATGTCTCTCACCACAGGATTGATGTTCAAAGCCTAGAGGAAAAGATGAACAAACAGAGAGCAGTGTTTTTTTTGTTTTGTTTTGTTGTTTATGGCAACATTTGCGTCGCGAAGGCCCCTTGAATTCTTTGGGCACACAGAAAGTAAGATTTGTGCGTCTTTGGTGTCTTAGTTACGAGAACATACCTGCGATGTTCTGAGCAGAGCGGTCAAGAACTCGCCAACATCCTGGAGAGCATTGTCACCGTCCAGGCGGTCAAAGACCAGGCGGATCAGATCTGCGTTGTTCAGCACGCAAGACTGTGCTGCCAGCTGAGCAACTTGAGAAGCGCTTAGCAGTTCCAGTGCCTCAAACTGCAGGGGAGAAAACGGCAACTTCGTAGAAAACAACATGGTGTGCCCAAAACTCTCAGAAGAACAACTATATAACGCATTGATTGTGCTTGACTGATCAATCGAAAATACAGCAGACGTGGAACCAACAGTAACAGATGTCTTTGATGAATCTGTTGGACCATTGGCAACAGTTGTGCTTGAGAAATCATTATGATTTGCAGTGGTCAAAGTTTCAGTATGAACAGTTGTGCTAGGTTGATGAATAGGGTTGGCAGTGTTTGAAAAATGATTAGGAGCAGTTATGCTTAATGGATGAGTCTGGTCTGTGCTGCTTGAAGGACCATCAATAGCAGTTGTGACTGATATATCTGTTGGAATTATACTATTTGAAATACCAGTAGATTTAGTTGTGCTTTCTAAATCAGTGTGAACTGTATTGCTTGACTGGCCAGCTGGAGCAGTTGCGATCGATTCAACTGTAGACATAGTTGTGCTTGCTAAATCAGTTTCAACTGTATTGCTTGACTGGCCAGCTGGAGCAGTTATGACTGATGTGCTGGCTGAAATTGTAGTATCTGTAAAATGATTAGGTCCAGCTCTGCTTGACAGATCAGTAGAGACTGTGGTTTTTGTGGTACCAGCAGAAAGAGTTGCGCTTGATTGATTAGTATGCACAGTGGCGGATGAAGTGTCTGAAGGAACAGTTGTGTCTGAAAGATCACTAGGAACTGTAGTAGTTGATGGACCAGTAACTATAGTTGTGCTCAACTGATCAGTATGACCTGAGAAACTTGAATGATTTGGAACAGTTGTGTTTGAGAGATCAGTAGCAACAGCCATGGTTGTGGGTCCAGCAGGAACTTTTGTGCTTGACTGATCAGTCGAAAATACAGCAGATGTGGAACCAACAGGTACAGATGTCTTTGATGAATCCGAATTATCTTCAGTGATGAACGGACCATTGGCAACAGTTGTGCTTGAGAAATCATTATGATTTGCAGTGGTCAAAGTTTCAGTATGAACAGTTGTGCTAGGTTGATGAATAGGGTTTGCAGTGTTTGAAAAATGATTAGGAGCAGTTATGCTTAATGGATGAGTCTGGTCTGTGCTGCTTGAAGGACCATCAATAGCAGTTGTGACTGATATATCTGTTGGAATTATACTATTTGTAATACCAGTAGATTTAGTTGTGCTTGCTAAATCAGTGTGAACTGTATTGCTTGACTGGCGAGCTGGAGCAGTTGCGATCGATTCAACTGTAGAAATGGTTGTGCTTGCTAAATCAGTTTGAACTGTATTGCTTGACTGGCTAGATGGGGCAGTTATGACTGATGTGCTGGCTGAAATTGTAGTATCTGTAAGATGATTAGGTCCAGCTGTGCTTGACAGATCAGTAGAGACTGTGGTTTTTATGGTACCAGGAGAAAGAGTTGCGCTTGATTGATTAGTATGCACTGTGGCGGTTGAAGTGTCTGAAGGAACAGTTGTGTCTGAAAGATCACTAGGAACTGTAGTAGTTGATGGACCAGTAACTATAGTTGTGCTCAACTGATCAGTATGACCTGAGAAATTTGAATGATTTGGAACAGTTGTGTTTGAGAGATCAGTAGCAACAGCCATGGTTGTGGGTCCAGCAGGAACTTTTGTGCTTGACTGATCAATCGAAAATACAGCAGACGTGGAACCAACAGGTACAGATGTCTTTGATGAATTCGAATTATCTTTAGTGATGAACGGACCATTGGGAACAGTTGTGCTTGAGAAATCATTATGATTTGCAGTGGTCAAAGTTTCAGTATGTACAGTTGTGCTAGGTTGATGAATAGGGCTTGCTGTGTTTGATAAATGATTAGGAGCAGTTAAGCTTAATGGATGAGTCTGGTCTGTGCTGCTTGAAGGACCATGAATAGCAGTTGTGACTGATATATCTGTTGGAATCATACTATTTGAAATACCAGTAGATTTAGTTGTGCTTGCTAAATCAGTGTGAACTGTATTGCTTGACTGGCCAGCTGGAGCAGTTGCGATCGATTCAACTGTAGACATAGTTGTGCTTGCTAAATCAGTTTGAACTGTATTGCTTGACTGGCTAGCTGGGGCAGTTATGACTGATGTGCTGGCTGAAATTGTAGTATCTGTAAGATGATTAGGTCCAGCTGTGCTTGACAGATCAGTAGAGACCGTGGTTTTTATGGTACCAGGAGAAAGAGTTGCGCTTGATTGATTAGTATGCACAGTGGCGGATGAAGTGTCTGAAGGAACAGTTGTGTCTGAAAGATCACTAGGAACTGTAGTAGTTGATGGACCAGTAACTATAGTTGTGCTCAACTGATCAGTATGACCTGAGAAACTTGAATGATTTGGAACAGTTCTGTTTGAGAGATCAGTAGCAACAGTCATGGTTGTGGGTCCAGCAGGAACTTTTGTGCTTGACTGATCAATCGAAAATACAGCAGATGTGGAACCAACAAGAACAGATGTCTTTGATGAATCCGAATTATCTTTAGTGATGAACGGACCATTGGGAACAGTTGTGCTTGAGAAATTATTATGATTTGCAGTGGTCAAAGTTTCAGCATGTACAGCTGTGCTAGGTTGATGAATAGGGTTTGCAGTGTTTGAAAAATGATTAGGAGCAGTTATGCTTAATGGATGAGTCTGGTCTGTGCTGCTTGAAAGACCATCAATAGCAGTTGTGACTGATATATCTGTTGGAATTATACTATTTGAAATACCAGTAGATTTAGTTGTGCTTGCTAAATCAGTGTGAACTGTATTGCTTGACTGGCGAGCTGGAGCAGTTGCGATCGATTCAACTGTAGAAATGGTTGGGCTTGATAAATCAGTGTGAACTGTATTGCTTGACTGGCCAGCTGGAGCAGTTATGACTGATGTGCTGGCTGAAATTGTAGTATCTGTAAGATGATTAGGTCTAGCTGTGTTTGACAGAGCAGTAGAGACTGTGGTTTTTATGGTACCAGGAGAAAGAGTTGCGCTTGATTGATTAGTATGCACAGTGGCGGATGAAGTGTCTGAAGGAACAGTTGTGTCTGAAAGATCACTAGTAACTGTAGTAGTTGATGGATCAGTAACTATAGATGTGCTCAACTGATCAGTATGACCTGAGAAACTTGCATGATTTGGAACAGTTGTGTTTGAGAGATCAGTAGCAACAGCCATGGTTGTGGATCCAGCAGGAACTTTTGTGCTTGACTGATCAGTCGAAAATACAGCAGATGTGGAACCAACAGGTACAGATGTCTTTGATGAATCCGAATTATTTTTAGTGATGAACGGACCATTGGGAACAGTTGTGCTTGAGAAATCATTATGATTTGCAGTGGTCAAAGTTTCAGTATGAACAGTTGTGCTAGTTTGATGAATAGGGTTTGCAGTGTTTGAAAAATGATTAGGAGCAGTTATGCTTAATGGATGAGTCTGGTCTGTGCTGCTTGAAGGACCATCAATAGCAGTTGTGACTGATATATCTGTTGGAATTATACTATTTGAAATACCAGTAGATTTAGTTGTGCTTGCTAAATCAGTGTGAACTGTATTGCTTGACTGGCCAGCTGGAGCAGTTGCGATCAATTCAACTGTAGACATAGTTGTGCTTGCTAAATCAGTTTGAACTGTATTGCTTGACTGGCTAGCTGGGGCAGTTATGACTGATGTGCTGGCTGAAATTGTAGTATCTGTAAAATGATTAGGTCCAGCTGTGCTTGACAGATCAGTAGAGACTGTGGTTTTTGTGGTACCAGCAGAAAGAGTTGCGCTTGATTGATTAGTATGCACAGTGGCGGATGAAGTGTCTGAAGGAACAGTTGTGTCTGAAAGATCACTAGGAACTGTAGTAGTTGATGGACCAGTAACTATAGTTGTGCTCAACTGATCAGTATGACCTGAGAAACTTGAATGATTTGGAACAGTTCTGTTTGAGAGATTAGTAGCATCAGCCATGGTTGTGGGTCCAGCAGGAACTTTTGTGCTTGACTGATCAATCGAAAATACAGCAGACGTGGAACCAACAGGAACAGATGTCTTTGATGAATCCGAATTATCTTTAGTGATGAACGGACCATTGGGAACAGTTGTGCTTGAGAAATCATTATGATTTGCAGTGGTCAAAGTTTCAGCATGTACAGTTGTGCTAGGTTGATGAATAGGGTTTGCAGTGTTTGAAAAATGATTAGGAGCAGTTATGCTTAATGGATGAGTCTGGTCTGTGCTGCTTGAAGGACCATCAATAGCAGTTGTGACTGATATATCTGTTGGAATTATACTATTTGAAATACCAGTAGATTTAGTTGTGCTTGCTAAATCAGTGTGAACTGTATTGCTTGACTGGCCAGCTGGAGCAGTTGCGATCGATTCAACTGTAGAAATGGTTGTGCTTGATAAATCAGTGTGAACTGTATTGCTTGACTGGCCAGCTGGAGCAGTTATGACTGATGTGCTGGCTGAAATTGTAGTATCTGTAAGATGATTAGGTCTAGCTGTGCTTGACAGATCAGTAGAGACTGTGGTTTTTAAGGTACCAGGAGAAAGAGTTGCGCTTGATTGATTAGTATGCACAGTGGCGGTTGAAGTGTCTGAAGGAACAGTTGTGTCTGAAAGATCACTAGGAACTGTAGTAGTTGATGGACCAGTAACTATAGTTGTGCTTAACTGATCAGTATGACCTGAGAAACTTGAATGATTTGGAACAGTTCTGTTTGAGATATCAGTAGCAACAGCCATGGTTGTGGGTCCAACAGGAACTTTTGTGCTTGACTGATCAATCGAAAATACAGCAGACGTGGAACCAACAGGAACAGATGTCTTTGATGAATCCGAATTATCTTTAGTGATGAACGGACCATTGGGAACAGTTGTGTTTGAGAGATCAGTAGCAACAGCCATGGTTGTGGGTCCAGCAGGAACTTTTGTGCTTGACTGATCAGTCGAAAATACAGCAGATGTGGAACCAACAGGTACAGATGTCTTTGATGAATCCGAATTATCTTCAGTGATGAACGGACCATTGGCAACAGTTGTGCTTGAGAAATCATTATGATTTGCAGTGGTCAAAGTTTCAGTATGAACAGTTGTGCTAGGTTGATGAATAGGGTTTGCAGTGTTTGAAAAATGATTAGGAGCAGTTATGCTTAATGGATGAGTCTGGTCTGTGCTGCTTGAAGGACCATCAATAGCAGTTGTGACTGATATATCTGTTGGAATTATACTATTTGAAATACCAGTAGATTTAGTTGTGCTTGCTAAATCAGTGTGAACTGTATTGCTTGACTGGCCAGCTGGAGCAGTTGCGATCGATTCAACTGTAGACATAGTTGTGCTTGCTAAATCAGTTTGAACTGTATTGCTTGACTGGCTAGCTGGGGCAGTTATGACTGATGTGCTGGCTGAAATTGTAGTATCTGTAAAATGATTAGGTCCAGCTGTGCTTGACAGATCAGTAGAGACTGTGGTTTTTGTGGTACCAGCAGAAAGAGTTGCGCTTGATTGATTAGTATGCACAGTGGCGGATGAAGTGTCTGAAGGAACAGTTGTGTCTGAAAGATCACTAGGAACTGTAGTAGTTGATGGACCAGTAACTATAGTTGTGCTCAACTGATCAGTATGACCTGAGAAACTTGAATGATTTGGAACAGTTGTGTTTGAGAGATCAGTAGCAACAGCCATGGTTGTGGGTCCAGCAGGAACTTTTGTGCTTGACTGATCAGTCGAAAATACAGCAGATGTGGAACCAACAAGAACAGATGTCTTTGATGAATCCGAATTATCTTCAGTGATGAACGGACCATTGGCAACAGTTGTGCTTGAGAAATCATTATGATTTGCAGTGGTCAAAGTTTCAGTATGAACAGTTGTGCTAGGTTGAATAGGGCTTGCAGTGTTTGAAAAATGATTAGGAGCAGTTAAGCTTAATGGATGAGTCTGGTCTGTGCTGCTTGAAGGACCATCAATAGCAGTTGTGACTGATATATCTGTTGGAATTATACTATTTGAAATACCAGTAGATTTAGTTGTGCTTGCTAAATCAGTGTGAACTGTATTGCTTGACTGGCGAGCTGGAGCAGTTGCGATCGATTCAACTGTAGAAATGGTTGTGCTTGATAAATCAGTGTGAACTGTATTGCTTGACTGGCCAGCTGGAGCAGTTATGACTGATGTGCTGGCTGAAATTGTAGTATCTGTAAGATGATTAGGTCTAGCTGTGCTTGACAGATCAGTAGAGACTGTGGTTTTTAAGGTACCAGGAGAAAGAGTTGCGCTTGATTGATTAGTATGCACAGTGGCGGTTGAAGTGTCTGAAGGAACAGTTGTGTCTGAAAGATCACTAGGAACTGTAGTAGTTGATGGACCAGTAACTATAGTTGTGCTTAACTGATCAGTATGACCTGAGAAACTTGAATGATTTGGAACAGTTCTGTTTGAGATATCAGTAGCAACAGCCATGGTTGTGGGTCCAACAGGAACTTTTGTGCTTGACTGATCAATCGAAAATACAGCAGACGTGGAACCAACAGGAACAGATGTCTTTGATGAATCCGAATTATCTTTAGTGATGAACGGACCATTGGGAACAGTTGTGTTTGAGAGATCAGTAGCAACAGCCATGGTTGTGGGTCCATCAGGAACTTTTGTGCTTGACTGATCAGTCGAAAATACAGCAGATGTGGAACCAACAGGTACGTATGTCTTTGATGAATCCGAATTATCTTCAGTGATGAACGGACCATTGGGAACAGTTGTGCTTGAGAAATCATTATGATTTGCAGTGGTCAAAGTTTCAGTATGTACAGTTGTGCTAGGTTGAATAGGGCTTGCAGTGTTTGAAAAATGATTAGGAGCAGTTAAGCTTAATGGATGAGTCTGGTCTGTGCTGCTTGAAGGACCATCAATAGCAGTTGTGACTGATATATCTGTTGGAATTATACTATTTGAAATACCAGTAGATTTAGTTGTGCTTGCTAAATCAGTGTGAACTGTATTGCTTGACTGGCGAGCTGGAGCAGTTGCGATCGATTCAACTGTAGAAATGGTTGTGCTTGCTAAATCAGTTTGAACTGTATTGCTTGACTGGCTAGCTGGGGCAGTTTTGACTGATGTGCTGGCTGAAATTGTAGTATCTGTAAGATGATTAGGTCCAGCTGTGTTTGACAGATCAGTAGAGACTGTGGTTTTTATGGTACCAGGAGAAAGAGTTGCGCTTGATTGATTAGTATGCACAGTGGCGGATGAAGTGTCTGAAGGAACAGTTGTGTCTGAAAGATCACTAGGAACTGTAGTAGTTGATGGACCAGTAACTATAGTTGTGCTCAACTGATCAGTATGACCTGAGAAACTTGCATGATTTGGAACAGTTGTGTTTGAGAGATCAGTAGCAACAGCCATGGTTGTGGGTCCAGCAGGAACTTTTGTGCTTGACTGATCAGTCGAAAATACAGCAGACGTGGAACCAACAGGAACAGATGTCTTTGATGAATCCGAATTATCTTTAGTGATGAACGGACCATTGGGAACAGTTGTGTTTGAGAGATCAGTAGCAACAGCCATGGTTGTGGGTCCAGCAGGAACTTTTGTGCTTGACTGATCAGTCGAAAATACAGCAGATGTGGAACCAACAGGTACAGATGTCTTTGATGAATCCGAATTATCTTCAGTGATGAACGGACCATTGGCAACAGTTGTGCTTGAGAAATCATTATGATTTGCAGTGGTCAAAGTTTCAGTATGAACAGTTGTGCTAGGTTGATGAATAGGGTTTGCAGTGTTTGAAAAATGATTAGGAGCAGTTATGCTTAATGGATGAGTCTGGTCTGTGCTGCTTGAAGGACCATCAATAGCAGTTGTGACTGATATATCTGTTGGAATTATACTATTTGAAATACCAGTAGATTTAGTTGTGCTTGCTAAATCAGTGTGAACTGTATTGCTTGACTGGCCAGCTGGAGCAGTTGCGATCGATTCAACTGTAGACATAGTTGTGCTTGCTAAATCAGTTTGAACTGTATTGCTTGACTGGCTAGCTGGGGCAGTTATGACTGATGTGCTGGCTGAAATTGTAGTATCTGTAAGATGATTAGGTCCAGCTGTGCTTGACAGATCAGTAGAGACTGTGGTTTTTATGGTACCAGGAGAAAGAGTTGCGCTTGATTGATTAGTATGCACAGTGGCGGATGAAGTGTCTGAAGGAACAGTTGTGTCTGAAAGATCACTAGGAACTGTAGTAGTTGATGGACCAGTAACTATAGTTGTGCTCAACTGATCAGTATGACCTGAGAAACTTGAATGATTTGGAACAGTTGTGTTTGAGAGATCAGTAGCAACAGCCATGGTTGTGGGTCCAGCAGGAACTTTTGTGCTTGACTGATCAGTCGAAAATACAGCAGATGTGGAACCAACAGGTACAGATGTCTTTGATGAATCCGAATTATCTTCAGTGATGAACGGACCATTGGGAACAGTTGTGCTTGAGAAATCATTATGATTTGCAGTGGTCAAAGTTTCAGTATGTACAGTTGTGCTAGGTTGAATAGGGCTTGCAGTGTTTGAAAAATGATTAGGAGCAGTTAAGCTTAATGGATGAGTCTGGTCTGTGCTGCTTGAAGGACCACCAATAGCAGTTGTGACTGATATATCTGTTGGAATTAAACTATTTGAAATACCAGTAGGTTTAGATGTGCTTGCTAAATCAGTTTGAACTGTATTGCTTGACTGGCCAGCTGGAGCAGTTATGACTGATGTGCTGGCTGAAATTGTAGTATCTGTAAGATGATTAGGTCTAGCTGTGCTTGACAGATCAGTAGAGACTGTGGTTTTTAAGGTACCAGGAGAAAGAGTTGCGCTTGATTGATTAGTATGCACAGTGGCGGTTGAAGTGTCTGAAGGAACAGTTGTGTCTGAAAGATCACTAGGAACTGTAGTAGTTGATGGACCAGTAACTATAGTTGTGCTCAACTGATCAGTATGACCTGAGAAACTTGAATGATTTGGAACAGTTGTGTTTGAGAGATCAGTAGCAACAGCCATGGTTGTGGGTCCAGCAGGAACTTTTGTGCTTGACTGATCAGTCGAAAATACAGCAGATGTGGAACCAACAGGTACAGATGTCTTTGATGAATCCGAATTATCTTCAGTGATGAACGGACCATTGGCAACAGTTGTGCTTGAGAAATCATTATGATTTGCAGTGGTCAAAGTTTCAGTATGAACAGTTGTGCTAGGTTGATGAATAGGGTTTGCAGTGTTTGAAAAATGATTAGGAGCAGTTATGCTTAATGGATGAGTCTGGTCTGTGCTGCTTGAAGGACCATCAATAGCAGTTGTGACTGATATATCTGTTGGAATTATACTATTTGAAATACCAGTAGATTTAGTTGTGCTTGCTAAATCAGTGTGAACTGTATTGCTTGACTGGCCAGCTGGAGCAGTTGCGATCGATTCAACTGTAGACATAGTTGTGCTTGCTAAATCAGTTTGAACTGTATTGCTTGACTGGCTAGCTGGGGCAGTTATGACTGATGTGCTGGCTGAAATTGTAGTATCTGTAAGATGATTAGGTCCAGCTGTGCTTGACAGATCAGTAGAGACTGTGGTTTTTATGGTACCAGGAGAAAGAGTTGCGCTTGATTGATTAGTATGCACAGTGGCGGTTGAAGTGTCTGAAGGAACAGTTGTGTCTGAAAGATCACTAGGAACTGTAGTAGTTGATGGACCAGTAACTATAGTTGTGCTCAACTGATCAGTATGACCTGAGAAACTTGAATGATTTGGAACAGTTGTGTTTGAGAGATCAGTAGCAACAGCCATGGTTGTGGGTCCAGCAGGAACTTTTGTGCTTGACTGATCAGTCGAAAATACAGCAGATGTGGAACCAACAGGTACAGATGTCTTTGATGAATCCGAATTATCTTCAGTGATGAACGGACCATTGGCAACAGTTGTGCTTGAGAAATCATTATGATTTGCAGTGGTCAAAGTTTCAGTATGAACAGTTGTGCTAGGTTGAATAGGGCTTGCAGTGTTTGAAAAATGATTAGGAGCAGTTAAGCTTAATGGATGAGTCTGGTCTGTGCTGCTTGAAGGACCATCAATAGCAGTTGTGACTGATATATCTGTTGGAATTATACTATTTGAAATACCAGTAGATTTAGTTGTGCTTGCTAAATCAGTGTGAACTGTATTGCTTGACTGGCGAGCTGGAGCAGTTGCGATCGATTCAACTGTAGAAATGGTTGTGCTTGATAAATCAGTGTGAACTGTATTGCTTGACTGGCCAGCTGGAGCAGTTATGACTGATGTGCTGGCTGAAATTGTAGTATCTGTAAGATGATTAGGTCTAGCTGTGCTTGACAGATCAGTAGAGACTGTGGTTTTTAAGGTACCAGGAGAAAGAGTTGCGCTTGATTGATTAGTATGCACAGTGGCGGATGAAGTGTCTGAAGGAACAGTTGTGTCTGAAAGATCACTAGGAACTGTAGTAGTTGATGGATCAGTAACTATAGATGTGCTCAACTGATCAGTATGACCTGAGAAACTTGAATGATTTGGAACAGTTGTGTTTGAGAGATCAGTAGCAACAGCCATGGTCGTGGATCCAGCAGGAACTTTTGTGCTTGACTGATCAGTCGAAAATACAGCAGATGTGGAACCAACAGGTACAGATGTCTTTGATGAATCCGAATTATCTTCAGTGATGAACGGACCATTGGGAACAGTTTTGCTTGAGAAATCATTATGATTTGCAGTGGTCAAAGTTTCAGTATGTACAGTTGTGCTAGGTTGATGAATAGGGCTTGCAGTGTTTGAAAAATGATTAGGAGCAGTTAAGCTTAATGGATGAGTCTGGTCTGTGCTGCTTGAAGGACCACCAATAGCAGTTGTGACTGATACATCTGTTGGAATTATACTATTTGAAATACCAGTAGGTTTAGATGTGCTTGCTAAATCAGTTTGAACTGTATTGCTTGACGTATTGCTTGACTGGCTAGCTGGGGCAGTTTTGACTGATGTGCTGGCTGAAATTGTAGTATCTGTAAGATGATTAGGTCCAGCTGTGTTTGACAGATCAGTAGAGACTGTGGTTTTTATGGTACCAGGAGAAAGAGTTGCGCTTGATTGATTAGTATGCACAGTGGCGGATGAAGTGTCTGAAGGAACAGTTGTGTCTGAAAGATCACTAGGAACTGTAGTAGTTGATGGACCAGTAACTATAGTTGTGCTCAACTGATCAGTATGACCTGAGAAACTTGCATGATTTGGAACAGTTGTGTTTGGAACAGTTGTGTTTGAGAGATCAGTGGCAACAGCCATGGTTGTGGGTCCAGCAGGAACTTTTGTGCTTGACTGATCAGTCGAAAATACAGCAGATGTGGAACCAACAGGTACAGATGTCTTTGATGAATCCGAATTATCTTCAGTGATGAACGGACCATTGGGAACAGTTTTGCTTGAGAAATCATTATGATTTGCAGTGGTCAAAGTTTCAGTATGTACAGTTGTGCTAGGTTGAATAGGGCTTGCAGTGTTTGAAAAATGATTAGGAGCAGTTAAGCTTAATGGATGAGTCTGGTCTGTGCTGCTTGAAGGACCACCAATAGCAGTTGTGACTGATACATCTGTTGGAATTATACTATTTGAAATACCAGTAGGTTTAGATGTGCTTGCTAAATCAGTGTGAACTGTATTGCTTGACTGGCCAGCTGGAGCAGTTGCGATCGATTCAACTGTAGACATAGTTGTGCTTGCTAAATCAGTGTGAACTGTATTGCTTGACTGGCCAGCTGGAGCAGTTATGACTGATGTGCTGGCTGAAATTGTAGTATCTGTAAGATGATTAGGTCCAGCTGTGTTTGACAGATCAGTAGAGACTGTGGTTTTTATGGTACCAGGAGAAAGAGTTGCGCTTGATTGATTAGTATGCACAGTGGCGGATGAAGTGTCTGAAGGAACAGTTGTGTCTGAAAGATCACTAGGAACTGTAGTAGTTGATGGACCAGTAACTATAGTTGTGCTCAACTGATCAGTATGACCTGAGAAACTTGAATGATTTGGAACAGTTGTGTTTGAGAGATCAGTAGCAACAGCCATGGTTGTGGGTCCAGCAGGAACTTTTGTGCTTGACTGATCAGTCGAAAATACAGCAGATGTGGAACCAACAGGTACAGATGTCTTTGATGAATCCGAATTATCTTCAGTGATGAACGGACCATTGGCAACAGTTGTGCTTGAGAAATCATTATGATTTGCAGTGGTCAAAGTTTCAGTATGAACAGTTGTGCTAGGTTGAATAGGGCTTGCAGTGTTTGAAAAATGATTAGGAGCAGTTAAGCTTAATGGATGAGTCTGGTCTGTGCTGCTTGAAGGACCATCAATAGCAGTTGTGACTGATATATCTGTTGGAATTATACTATTTGAAATACCAGTAGATTTAGTTGTGCTTGCTAAATCAGTGTGAACTGTATTGCTTGACTGGCGAGCTGGAGCAGTTGCGATCGATTCAACTGTAGAAATGGTTGTGCTTGCTAAATCAGTTTGAACTGTATTGCTTGACTGGCTAGCTGGGGCAGTTTTGACTGATGTGCTGGCTGAAATTGTAGTATCTGTAAGATGATTAGGTCCAGCTGTGTTTGACAGATCAGTAGAGACTGTGGTTTTTATGGTACCAGGAGAAAGAGTTGCGCTTGATTGATTAGTATGCACAGTGGCGGATGAAGTGTCTGAAGGAACAGTTGTGTCTGAAAGATCACTAGGAACTGTAGTAGTTGATGGACCAGTAACTATAGTTGTGCTCAACTGATCAGTATGACCTGAGAAACTTGAATGATTTGGAACAGTTGTGTTTGAGAGATCAGTAGCAACAGCCATGGTTGTGGGTCCAGCAGGAACTTTTGTGCTTGACTGATCAGTCGAAAATACAGCAGATGTGGAACCAACAGGTACAGATGTCTTTGATGAATCCGAATTATCTTCAGTGATGAACGGACCATTGGCAACAGTTGTGCTTGAGAAATCATTATGATTTGCAGTGGTCAAAGTTTCAGTATGAACAGTTGTGCTAGGTTGATGAATAGGGCTTGCAGTGTTTGAAAAATGATTAGGAGCAGTTAAGCTTAATGGATGAGTCTGGTCTGTGCTGCTTGAAGGACCATCAATAGCAGTTGTGACTGATATATCTGTTGGAATTATACTATTTGAAATACCAGTAGATTTAGATGTGCTTGCTAACTCAGTGCGAACTGTATTGCTTGACTGGCCAGCTGGAGCAGTTGCGATCGATTCAACTGTAGACATAGTTGTGCTTGCTAAATCAGTGTGAACTGTATTGCTTGACTGGCGAGCTGGAGCAGTTGCGATCGATTCAACTGTAGAAATGGTTGTGCTTGATAAATCAGTGTGAACTGTATTGCTTGACTGGCCAGCTGGAGCAGTTATGACTGATGTGCTGGCTGAAATTGTAGTATCTGTAAAATGATTAGGTCCAGCTGTGTTTGACAGATCAGTAGAGACTGTGGTTTTTATGGTACCAGGAGAAAGAGTTGCGCTTGATTGATTAGTATGCACAGTGGCGGATGAAGTGTCTGAAGGAACAGTTGTGTCTGAAAGATCACTAGGAACTGTAGTAGTTGATGGACCAGTAACTATAGTTGTGCTCAACTGATCAGTATGACCTGAGAAACTTGCATGATTTGGAACAGTTGTGTTTGAGAGATCAGTAGCAACAGCCATGGTTGTGGGTCCAGCAGGAACTTTTGTGCTTGACTGATCAGTCGAAAATACAGCAGATGTGGAACCAACAGGTACAGATGTCTTTGATGAATCCGAATTATCTTCAGTGATGAACGGACCATTGGCAACAGTTGTGCTTGAGAAATCATTATGATTTGCAGTGGTCAAAGTTTCAGTATGTACAGTTGTGCTAGGTTGAATAGGGCTTGCAGTGTTTGAAAAATGATTAGGAGCAGTTAAGCTTAATGGATGAGTCTGGTCTGTGCTGCTTGAAGGACCACCAATAGCAGTTGTGACTGATATATCTGTTGGAATTATACTATTTGAAATACCAGTAGGTTTAGATGTGCTTGCTAAATCAGTTTGAACTGTATTGCTTGACTGGCTAGCTGGGGCAGTTTTGACTGATGTGCTGGCTGAAATTGTAGTATCTGTAAGATGATTAGGTCCAGCTGTGTTTGACAGATCAGTAGAGACTGTGGTTTTTATGGTACCAGGAGAAAGAGTTGCGCTTGATTGATTAGTATGCACAGTGGCGGATGAAGTGTCTGAAGGAACAGTTGTGTCTGAAAGATCACTAGGAACTGTAGTAGTTGATGGACCAGTAACTATAGTTGTGCTCAACTGATCAGTATGACCTGAGAAACTTGCATGATTTGGAACAGTTGTGTTTGAGAGATCAGTAGCAACAGCCATGGTTGTGGGTCCAGCAGGAACTTTTGTGCTTGACTGATCAGTCGAAAATACAGCAGATGTGGAACCAACAGGTACAGATGTCTTTGATGAATCCGAATTATCTTCAGTGATGAACGGACCATTGGCAACAGTTGTGCTTGAGAAATCATTATGATTTGCAGTGGTCAAAGTTTCAGCATGTACAGTTGTGCTAGGTTGATGAATAGGGTTTGCAGTGTTTGAAAAATGATTAGGAGCAGTTATGCTTAATGGATGAGTCTGGTCTGTGCTGCTTGAAGGACCATCAATAGCAGTTGTGACTGATATATCTGTTGGAATTATACTATTTGAAATACCAGTAGATTTAGTTGTGCTTGCTAAATCAGTGTGAACTGTATTGCTTGACTGGCCAGCTGGAGCAGTTGCGATCGATTCAACTGTAGACATAGTTGTGCTTGCTAAATCAGTGTGAACTGTATTGCTTGACTGGCTAGCTGGGGCAGTTATGACTGATGTGCTGGCTGAAATTGTAGTATCTGTAAGATGATTAGGTCCAGCTGTGCTTGACAGATCAGTAGAGACTGTGGTTTTTATGGTACCAGGAGAAAGAGTTGCGCTTGATTGATTAGTATGCACAGTGGCGGATGAAGTGTCTGAAGGAACAGTTGTGTCTGAAAGATCACTAGGAACTGTAGTAGTTGATGGACCAGTAACTATAGTTGTGCTCAACTGATCAGTATGACCTGAGAAACTTGAATGATTTGGAACAGTTCTGTTTGAGAGATCAGTAGCAACAGCCATGGTTGTGGGTCCAGCAGGAACTTTTGTGCTTGACTGATCAGTCGAAAATACAGCAGATGTGGAACCAACAGGTACAGATGTCTTTGATGAATCCGAATTATCTTCAGTGATGAACGGACCATTGGGAACAGTTGTGCTTGAGAAATCATTATGATTTGCAGTGGTCAAAGTTTCAGTATGTACAGTTGTGCTAGGTTGAATAGGGCTTGCAGTGTTTGAAAAATGATTAGGAGCAGTTAAGCTTAATGGATGAGTCTGGTCTGTGCTGCTTGAAGGCGCACCAATAGCAGTTGTGACTGATATATCTGTTGGAATTATACTATTTGAAATACCAGTAAGTTTAGATGTGCTTGCTAAATCAGTTTGAACTGTATTGCTTGACTGGCTAGCTGGGGCAGTTATGACTGATGTGCTGGCTGAAATTGTAGTATCTGTAAGATGATTAGGTCCAGCTGTGTTTGACAGAGCAGTAGAGACTGTGGTTTTTATGGTACCAGGAGAAAGAGTTGCGCTTGATTGATTAGTATGCACAGTGGCGGATGAAGTGTCTGAAGGAACAGTTGTGTCTGAAAGATCACTAGGAACTGTAGTAGTTGATGGATCAGTAACTATAGATGTGCTCAACTGATCAGTATGACCTGAGAAACTTGAATGATTTGGAACAGTTGTGTTTGAGAGATCAGTAGCAACAGCCATGGTTGTGGATCCAGCAGGAACTTTTGTGCTTGACTGATCAGTCGAAAATACAGCAGATGTGGAACCAACAGGTACAGATGTCTTTGATGAATCCGAATTATCTTCAGTGATGAACGGACCATTGGCAACAGTTGTGCTTGAGAAATCATTATGATTTGCAGTGGTCAAAGTTTCAGTATGAACAGTTGTGCTAGGTTGATGAATAGGGTTTGCAGTGTTTGAAAAATGATTAGGAGCAGTTATGCTTAATGGATGAGTCTGGTCTGTGCTGCTTGAAGGACCATCAATAGCAGTTGTGACTGATATATCTGTTGGAATTATACTATTTGAAATACCAGTAGATTTAGTTGTGCTTGCTAAATCAGTGTGAACTGTATTGCTTGACTGGCCAGCTGGAGCAGTTGCGATCGATTCAACTGTAGACATAGTTGTGCTTGCTAAATCAGTTTGAACTGTATTGCTTGACTGGCTAGCTGGGGCAGTTATGACTGATGTGCTGGCTGAAATTGTAGTATCTGTAAGATGATTAGGTCCAGCTGTGCTTGACAGATCAGTAGAGACCGTGGTTTTTATGGTACCAGGAGAAAGAGTTGCGCTTGATTGATTAGTATGCACAGTGGCGGATGAAGTGTCTGAAGGAACAGTTGTGTCTGAAAGATCACTAGGAACTGTAGTAGTTGATGGACCAGTAACTATAGTTGTGCTCAACTGATCAGTATGACCTGAGAAACTTGAATGATTTGGAACAGTTCTGTTTGAGAGATCAGTAGCAACAGTCATGGTTGTGGGTCCAGCAGGAACTTTTGTGCTTGACTGATCAATCGAAAATACAGCAGACGTGGAACCAACAAGAACAGATGTCTTTGATGAATCCGAATTATCTTTAGTGATGAACGGACCATTGGGAACAGTTGTGCTTGAGAAATCATTATGATTTGCAGTGGTCAAAGTTTCAGTATGTACAGTTGTGCTAGGTTGATGAATAGGGCTTGCTGTGTTTGAAAAATGATTAGGAGCAGTTAAGCTTAATGGATGAGTCTGGTCTGTGCTGCTTGAAGGACCATCAATAGCAGTTGTGACTGATATATCTGTTGGAATTATACTATTTGAAATACCAGTAGATTTAGTTGTGCTTGCTAAAGCAGTGTGAACTGTATTGCTTGACTGGCCAGCTGGAGCAGTTATGACTGATGTGCTGGCTGAAATTGTAGTATCTGTAAGATGATTAGGTCTAGCTGTGCTTGATAGATCAGTAGAGACTGTGGTTTTTAAGGTAACAGGAGAAAGAGTTGCGCTTGATTGATTAGTATGCACAGTGGCGGTTGAAGTGTCTGAAGGAACAGTTGTGTCTGAAAGATCACTAGGAACTGTAGTAGTTGATGGACCAGTAACTATAGTTGTGCTTAACTGATCAGTATGACGTGAGAAACTTGAATGATTTGGAACAGTTCTGTTTGAGATATCAGTAGCAACAGCCATGGTTGTGGGTCCATCAGGAACTTTTGTGCTTGACTGATCAGTCGAAAATACAGCAGATGTGGAACCAACAGGTACAGATGTCTTTGATGAATCCGAATTATCTTCAGTGATGAACGGACCATTGGGAACAGTTGTGTTTGAGAGATCAGTAGCAACAGCCATGGTTGTGGGTCCAGCAGGAACTTTTGTGCTTGACTGATCAGTCGAAAATACAGCAGATGTGGAACCAACAGGTACAGATGTCTTTGATGAATCCGAATTATCTTCAGTGATGAACGGACCATTGGGAACAGTTGTGCTTGAGAAATCATTATGATTTGCAGTGGTCAAAGTTTCAGTATGTACAGTTGTGCTAGGTTGAATAGGGCTTGCAGTGTTTGAAAAATGATTAGGAGCAGTTAAGCTTAATGGATGAGTCTGGTCTGTGCTGCTTGAAGGACCACCAATAGCAGTTGTGACTGATATATCTGTTGGAATTATACTATTTGAAATACCAGTAGGTTTAGATGTGCTTGCTAAATCAGTTTGAACTGTATTGCTTGACTGGCTAGCTGGGGCAGTTTTGACTGATGTGCTGGCTGAAATTGTAGTATCTGTAAGATGATTAGGTCCAGCTGTGTTTGACAGATCAGTAGAGACTGTGGTTTTTATGGTACCAGGAGAAAGAGTTGCGCTTGATTGATTAGTATGCACAGTGGCGGATGAAGTGTCTGAAGGAACAGTTGTGTCTGAAAGATCACTAGGAACTGTAGTAGTTGATGGACCAGTAACTATAGTTGTGCTCAACTGATCAGTATGACCTGAGAAACTTGAATGATTTGGAACAGTTGTGTTTGAGAGATCAGTAGCAACAGCCATGGTTGTGGGTCCAGCAGGAACTTTTGTGCTTGACTGATCAGTCGAAAATACAGCAGATGTGGAACCAACAGGTACAGATGTCTTTGATGAATCCGAATTATCTTCAGTGATGAACGGACCATTGGGAACAGTTTTGCTTGAGAAATCATTATGATTTGCAGTGGTCAAAGTTTCAGCATGTAAAGTTGTGCTAGGTTGATGAATAGGGTTTGCAGTGTTTGAAAAATGATTAGGAGCAGTTATGCTTAATGGATGAGTCTGGTCTGTGCTGCTTGAAGGACCATCAATAGCAGTTGTGACTGATATATCTGTTGGAATTATACTATTTGAAATACCAGTAGATTTAGTTGTGCTTGCTAAATCAGTGTGAACTGTATTGCTTGACTGGCCAGCTGGAGCAGTTGCGATCAATTCAACTGTAGACATAGTTGTGCTTGCTAAATCAGTTTGAACTGTATTGCTTGACTGGCTAGCTGGGGCAGTTATGACTGATGTGCTGGCTGAAATTGTAGTATCTGTAAGATGATTAGGTCCAGCTGTGCTTGACAGATCAGTAGAGACTGTGGTTTTTATGGTACCAGGAGAAAGAGTTGCGCTTGATTGATTAGTATGCACAGTGGCGGATGAAGTGTCTGAAGGAACAGTTGTGTCTGAAAGATCACTAGGAACTGTAGTAGTTGATGGACCAGTAACTATAGTTGTGCTCAACTGATCAGTATGACCTGAGAAACTTGAATGATTTGGAACAGTTGTGTTTGAGAGATCAGTAGCAACAGCCATGGTTGTGGATCCAGCAGGAACTTTTGTGCTTGACTGATCAGTCGAAAATACAGCAGATGTGGAACCAACAGGTACAGATGTCTTTGATGAATCCGAATTATCTTCAGTGATGAACGGACCATTGGCAACAGTTGTGCTTGAGAAATCATTATGATTTGCAGTGGTCAAAGTTTCAGTATGAACAGTTGTGCTAGGTTGATGAATAGGGTTTGCAGTGTTTGAAAAATGATTAGGAGCAGTTATGCTTAATGGATGAGTCTGGTCTGTGCTGCTTGAAGGACCATCAATAGCAGTTGTGACTGATATATCTGTTGGAATTATACTATTTGAAATACCAGTAGATTTAGTTGTGCTTGCTAAATCAGTGTGAACTGTATTGCTTGACTGGCCAGCTGGAGCAGTTGCGATCAATTCAACTGTAGACATAGTTGTGCTTGCTAAATCAGTTTGAACTGTATTGCTTGACTGGCTAGCTGGGGCAGTTATGACTGATGTGCTGGCTGAAATTGTAGTATCTGTAAGATGATTAGGTCCAGCTGTGCTTGACAGATCAGTAGAGACTGTGGTTTTTGTGGTACCAGCAGAAAGAGTTGCGCTTGATTGATTAGTATGCACAGTGGCGGATGAAGTGTCTGAAGGAACAGTTGTGTCTGAAAGATCACTAGGAACTGTAGTAGTTGATGGACCAGTAACTATAGTTGTGCTCAACTGATCAGTATGACCTGAGAAACTTGAATGATTTGGAACAGTTCTGTTTGAGAGATCAGTAGCAACAGTCATGGTTGTGGGTCCAGCAGGAACTTTTGTGCTTGACTGATCAATCGAAAATACAGCAGATGTGGAACCAACAAGAACAGATGTCTTTGATGAATCTGAATTATCCTCAGTGATGAACGGACCATTGGCAACAGTTGTGCTTGAGAAATCATTATGATTTGCAGTGGTCAAAGTTTCAGTATGAACAGTTGTGCTAGGTTGATGAATAGGGTTTGCAGTGTTTGAAAAATGATTAGGAGCAGTTATGCTTAATGGATGAGTCTGGTCTGTGCTGCTTGAAGGACCATCAATAGCAGTTGTGACTGATATATCTGTTGGAATTATACTATTTGAAATACCAGTAGATTTAGTTGTGCTTGCTAAATCAGTGTGAACTGTATTGCTTGACTGGCCAGCTGGAGCAGTTATGACTGATGTGCTGGCTGAAATTGTAGTATCTGTAAAATGATTAGGTCCAGCTGTGCTTGACAGATCAGTAGAGACTGTGGTTTTTGTGGTACCAGCAGAAAGAGTTGCGCTTGATTGATTAGTATGCACAGTGGCGGATGAAGTGTCTGAAGGAACAGTTGTGTCTGAAAGATCACTAGGAACTGTAGTAGTTGATGGACCAGTAACTATAGTTGTGCTTAACTGATCAGTATGACCTGAGAAACTTGAATGATTTGGAACAGTTCTGTTTGAGATATCAGTAGCAACAGCCATGGTTGTGGGTCCAACAGGAACTTTTGTGCTTGACTGATCAATCGAAAATACAGCAGACGTGGAACCAACAGGAACAGATGTCTTTGATGAATCCGAATTATCTTTAGTGATGAACGGACCATTGGGAACAGTTGTGTTTGAGAGATCAGTAGCAACAGCCATGGTTGTGGGTCCATCAGGAACTTTTGTGCTTGACTGATCAGTCGAAAATACAGCAGATGTGGAACCAACAGGTACAGATGTCTTTGATGAATCCGAATTATCTTCAGTGATGAACGGACCATTGGGAACAGTTGTGCTTGAGAAATCATTATGATTTGCAGTGGTCAAAGTTTCAGTATGTACAGTTGTGCTAGGTTGAATAGGGCTTGCAGTGTTTGAAAAATGATTAGGAGCAGTTAAGCTTAATGGATGAGTCTGGTCTGTGCTGCTTGAAGGACCACCAATAGCAGTTGTGACTGATATATCTGTTGGAATTATACTATTTGAAATACCAGTAGATTTAGTTGTGCTTGCTAAATCAGTGTGAACTGTATTGCTTGACTGGCGAGCTGGAGCAGTTGCGATCGATTCAACTGTAGACATAGTTGTGCTTGCTAAATCAGTTTGAACTGTATTGCTTGACTGGCTAGCTGGGGCAGTTTTGACTGATGTGCTGGCTGAAATTGTAGTATCTGTAAGATGATTAGGTCCAGCTGTGTTTGACAGATCAGTAGAGACTGTGGTTTTTATGGTACCAGGAGAAAGAGTTGCGCTTGATTGATTAGTATGCACAGTGGCGGATGAAGTGTCTGAAGGAACAGTTGTGTCTGAAAGATCACTAGGAACTGTAGTAGTTGATGGACCAGTAACTATAGTTGTGCTCAACTGATCAGTATGACCTGAGAAACTTGCATGATTTGGAACAGTTGTGTTTGAGAGATCAGTAGCAACAGCCATGGTTGTGGGTCCAGCAGGAACTTTTGTGCTTGACTGATCAGTCGAAAATACAGCAGATGTGGAACCAACAGGTACAGATGTCTTTGATGAATCCGAATTATCTTCAGTGATGAACGGACCATTGGCAACAGTTGTGCTTGAGAAATCATTATGATTTGCAGTGGTCAAAGTTTCAGTATGAACAGTTGTGCTAGTTTGATGAATAGGGTTTGCAGTGTTTGAAAAATGATTAGGAGCAGTTATGCTTAATGGATGAGTCTGGTCTGTGCTGCTTGAAGGACCATCAATAGCAGTTGTGACTGATATATCTGTTGGAATTATACTATTTGAAATACCAGTAGATTTAGTTGTGCTTGCTAAATCAGTGTGAACTGTATTGCTTGACTGGCCAGCTGGAGCAGTTGCGATCAATTCAACTGTAGACATAGTTGTGCTTGCTAAATCAGTTTGAACTGTATTGCTTGACTGGCTAGCTGGGGCAGTTATGACTGATGTGCTGGCTGAAATTGTAGTATCTGTAAAATGATTAGGTCCAGCTGTGCTTGACAGATCAGTAGAGACTGTGGTTTTTGTGGTACCAGCAGAAAGAGTTGCGCTTGATTGATTAGTATGCACAGTGGCGGATGAAGTGTCTGAAGGAACAGTTGTGTCTGAAAGATCACTAGGAACTGTAGTAGTTGATGGATCAGTAACTATAGATGTGCTCAACTGATCAGTATGACCTGAGAAACTTGAATGATTTGGAACAGTTGTGTTTGAGAGATCAGTAGCAACAGCCATGGTTGTGGATCCAGCAGGAACTTTTGTGCTTGACTGATCAGTCGAAAATACAGCAGATGTGGAACCAACAGGTACAGATGTCTTTGATGAATCCGAATTATCTTCAGTGATGAACGGACCATTGGCAACAGTTGTGCTTGAGAAATCATTATGATTTGCAGTGGTCAAAGTTTCAGTATGAACAGTTGTGCTAGGTTGATGAATAGGGTTTGCAGTGTTTGAAAAATGATTAGGAGCAGTTATGCTTAATGGATGAGTCTGGTCTGTGCTGCTTGAAGGACCATCAATAGCAGTTGTGACTGATATATCTGTTGGAATTATACTATTTGAAATACCAGTAGATTTAGTTGTGCTTGCTAAATCAGTGTGAACTGTATTGCTTGACTGGCCAGCTGGAGCAGTTGCGATCAATTCAACTGTAGACATAGTTGTGCTTGCTAAATCAGTTTGAACTGTATTGCTTGACTGGCTAGCTGGGGCAGTTATGACTGATGTGCTGGCTGAAATTGTAGTATCTGTAAGATGATTAGGTCCAGCTGTGCTTGACAGATCAGTAGAGACTGTGGTTTTTAAGGTACCAGGAGAAAGAGTTGCGCTTGATTGATTAGTATGCACAGTGGCGGATGAAGTGTCTGAAGGAACAGTTGTGTCTGAAAGATCACTAGGAACTGTAGTAGTTGATGGATCAGTAACTATAGATGTGCTCAACTGATCAGTATGACCTGAGAAACTTGAATGATTTGGAACAGTTGTGTTTGAGAGATCAGTAGCAACAGCCATGGTTGTGGATCCAGCAGGAACTTTTGTGCTTGACTGATCAGTCGAAAATACAGCAGATGTGGAACCAACAGGTACAGATGTCTTTGATGAATCCGAATTATCTTCAGTGATGAACGGACCATTGGCAACAGTTGTGCTTGAGAAATCATTATGATTTGCAGTGGTCAAAGTTTCAGTATGAACAGTTGTGCTAGGTTGATGAATAGGGTTTGCAGTGTTTGAAAAATGATTAGGAGCAGTTATGCTTAATGGATGAGTCTGGTCTGTGCTGCTTGAAGGACCATCAATAGCAGTTGTGACTGATATATCTGTTGGAATTATACTATTTGAAATACCAGTAGATTTAGTTGTGCTTGCTAAATCAGTGTGAACTGTATTGCTTGACTGGCCAGCTGGAGCAGTTGCGATCGATTCAACTGTAGACATAGTTGTGCTTGCTAAATCAGTGTGAACTGTATTGCTTGACTGGCGAGCTGGAGCAGTTGCGATCGATTCAACTGTAGAAATGGTTGTGCTTGATAAATCAGTGTGAACTGTATTGCTTGACTGGCCAGCTGGAGCAGTTATGACTGATGTGCTGGCTGAAATTGTAGTATCTGTAAGATGATTAGGTCTAGCTGTGCTTGACAGATCAGTAGAGACTGTGGTTTTTAAGGTACCAGGAGAAAGAGTTGCGCTTGATTGATTAGTATGCACAGTGGCGGTTGAAGTGTCTGAAGGAACAGTTGTGTCTGAAAGATCACTAGGAACTGTAGTAGTTGATGGACCAGTAACTATAGTTGTGCTTAACTGATCAGTATGACCTGAGAAACTTGAATGATTTGGAACAGTTCTGTTTGAGATATCAGTAGCAACAGCCATGGTTGTGGGTCCAGCAGGAACTTTTGTGCTTGACTGATCAGTCGAAAATACAGCAGATGTGGAACCAACAGGTACAGATGTCTTTGATGAATCCGAATTATCTTCAGTGATGAACGGACCATTGGCAACAGTTGTGCTTGAGAAATCATTATGATTTGCAGTGGTCAAAGTTTCAGTATGTACAGTTGTGCTAGGTTGAATAGGGCTTGCAGTGTTTGAAAAATGATTAGGAGCAGTTAAGCTTAATGGATGAGTCTGGTCTGTGCTGCTTGAAGGACCACCAATAGCAGTTGTGACTGATATATCTGTTGGAATTATACTATTTGAAATACCAGTAGGTTTAGATGTGCTTGCTAAATCAGTTTGAACTGTATTGCTTGACTGGCTAGCTGGGGCAGTTTTGACTGATGTGCTGGCTGAAATTGTAGTATCTGTAAGATGATTAGGTCCAGCTGTGTTTGACCGATCAGTAGAGACTGTGGTTTTTATGGTACCAGGAGAAAGAGTTGCGCTTGATTGATTAGTGTGCACAGTGGCAGATGAAGTGTCTGAAGGAACAGTTGTGTCTGAAAGATCACTAGGAACTGTAGTAGTTGATGGACCAGTAACTATAGTTGTGCTCAACTGATCAGTATGACCTGAGAAACTTGCATGATTTGGAACAGTTGTGTTTGAGAGATCAGTAGCAACAGCCATGGTTGTGGATCCAGCAGGAACTTTTGTGCTTGACTGATCAGTCGAAAATACAGCAGATGTGGAACCAACAGGTACAGATGTCTTTGATGAATCCGAATTATCTTCAGTGATGAACGGACCATTGGCAACAGTTGTGCTTGAGAAATCATTATGATTTGCAGTGGTCAAAGTTTCAGTATGAACAGTTGTGCTAGGTTGATGAATAGGGTTTGCAGTGTTTGAAAAATGATTAGGAGCAGTTATGCTTAATGGATGAGTCTGGTCTGTGCTGCTTGAAGGACCATCAATAGCAGTTGTGACTGATATATCTGTTGGAATTATACTATTTGAAATACCAGTAGATTTAGTTGTGCTTTCTAAATCAGTGTGAACTGTATTGCTTGACTGGCCAGCTGGAGCAGTTGCGATCGATTCAACTGTAGACATAGTTGTGCTTGCTAAATCAATTTGAACTGTATTGCTTGACTGGCTAGCTGGGGCAGTTATGACTGATGTGCTGGCTGAAATTGTAGTATCTGTAAGATGATTAGGTCCAGCTGTGCTTGACAGATCAGTAGACACTGTGGTTTTTATGGTACCAGGAGAAAGAGTTGCGCTTGATTGATTAGTATGCACAGTGGCGGATGAAGTGTCTGAAGGAACAGTTGTGTCTGAAAGATCACTAGGAACTGTAGTAGTTGATGGACCAGTAACTATAGTTGTGCTCAACTGATCAGTATGACCTGAGAAACTTGAATGATTTGGAACAGTTCTGTTTGAGAGATCAGTAGCAACAGTCATGGTTGTGGGTCCAGCAGTAACTTTTGTGCTTGACTGATCAATCGAAAATACAGCAGATGTGGAACCAACAAGAACAGATGTCTTTGATGAATCTGAATTATCTTCAGTGATGAACGGACCATTGGGAACAGTTGTGCTTGAGAAATCATTATGATTTGCAGTGGTCAAAGTTTCAGTATGTACAGTTGTGCTAGGTTGATGAATAGGGCTTGCAGTGTTTGAAAAATGATTAGGAGCAGTTAAGCTTAATGGATGAGTCTGGTCTGTGCTGCTTGAAGGACCACCAATAGCAGTTGTGACTGATATATCTGTTGGAATTATACTATTTGAAATACCAGTAGGTTTAGATGTGCTTGCTAAATCAGTTTGAACTGTATTGCTTGACTGGCTAGCTGGGGCAGTTATGACTGATGTGCTGGCTGAAATTGTAGTATCTGTAAGATGATTAGGTCCAGCTGTGTTTGACAGATCAGTAGAGACTGTGGTTTTTATGGTACCAGGAGAAAGAGTTGCGCTTGATTGATTAGTATGCACAGTGGCGGATGAAGTGTCTGAAGGAACAGTTGTGTCTGAAAGATCACTAGGAACTGTAGTAGTTGATGGATCAGTAACTATAGTTGTGCTCAACTGATCAGTATGACCTGAGAAACTTGAATGATTTGGAACAGTTGTGTTTGAGAGATCAGTAGCAACAGCCATGGTTGTGGATCCAGCAGGAACTTTTGTGCTTGACTGATCAGTCGAAAATACAGCAGATGTGGAACCAACAGGTACAGATGTCTTTGATGAATCCGAATTATCTTCAGTGATGAACGGACCATTGGCAACAGTTGTGCTTGAGAAATCATTATGATTTGCAGTGGTCAAAGTTTCAGTATGAACAGTTGTGCTAGGTTGATGAATAGGGTTTGCAGTGTTTGAAAAATGATTAGGAGCAGTTATGCTTAATGGATGAGTCTGGTCTGTGCTGCTTGAAGGACCATCAATAGCAGTTGTGACTGATATATCTGTTGGAATTATACTATTTGAAATACCAGTAGATTTAGTTGTGCTTGCTAAATCAGTGTGAACTGTATTGCTTGACTGGCCAGCTGGAGCAGTTGCGATCAATTCAACTGTAGACATAGTTGTGCTTGCTAAATCAGTTTGAACTGTATTGCTTGACTGGCTAGCTGGGGCAGTTATGACTGATGTGCTGGCTGAAATTGTAGTATCTGTAAGATGATTAGGTCTAGCTGTGCTTGACAGATCAGTAGAGACTGTGGTTTTTGTGGTACCAGCAGAAAGAGTTGCGCTTGATTGATTAGTATGCACAGTGGCGGATGAAGTGTCTGAAGGAACAGTTGTGTCTGAAAGATCACTAGGAACTGTAGTAGTTGATGGACCAGTAACTATAGTTGTGCTCAACTGATCAGTATGACCTGAGAAACTTGAATGATTTGGAACAGTTCTGTTTGAGAGATTAGTAGCATCAGCCATGGTTGTGGGTCCAGCAGGAACTTTTGTGCTTGACTGATCAATCGAAAATACAGCAGACGTGGAACCAACAGGAACAGATGTCTTTGATGAATCCGAATTATCTTTAGTGATGAACGGACCATTGGGAACAGTTGTGTTTGAGAGATCAGTAGCAACAGCCATGGTTGTGGGTCCAGCAGGAACTTTTGTGCTTGACTGATCAGTCGAAAATACAGCAGATGTGGAACCAACAGGTACAGATGTCTTTGATGAATCCGAATTATCTTCAGTGATGAACGGACCATTGGGAACAGTTGTGCTTGAGAAATCATTATGATTTGCAGTGGTCAAAGTTTCAGTATGTACAGTTGTGCTAGGTTGAATAGGGCTTGCAGTGTTTGAAAAATGATTAGGAGCAGTTAAGCTTAATGGATGAGTCTGGTCTGTGCTGCTTGAAGGACCACCAATAGCAGTTGTGACTGATATATCTGTTGGAATTATACTATTTGAAATACCAGTAGGTTTAGATGTGCTTGCTAAATCAGTTTGAACTGTATTGCTTGACTGGCTAGCTGGGGCAGTTTTGACTGATGTGCTGGCTGAAATTGTAGTATCTGTAAGATGATTAGGTCCAGCTGTGTTTGACAGATCAGTAGAGACTGTGGTTTTTATGGTACCAGGAGAAAGAGTTGCGCTTGATTGATTAGTATGCACAGTGGCGGATGAAGTGTCTGAAGGAACAGTTGTGTCTGAAAGATCACTAGGAACTGTAGTAGTTGATGGACCAGTAACTATAGTTGTGCTCAACTGATCAGTATGACCTGAGAAACTTGCATGATTTGGAACAGTTGTGTTTGAGAGATCAGTAGCAACAGCCATGGTTGTGGATCCAGCAGGAACTTTTGTGCTTGACTGATCAGTCGAAAATACAGCAGATGTGGAACCAACAGGTACAGATGTCTTTGATGAATCCGAATTATCTTCAGTGATGAACGGACCATTGGCAACAGTTGTGCTTGAGAAATCATTATGATTTGCAGTGGTCAAAGTTTCAGTATGAACAGTTGTGCTAGTTTGATGAATAGGGTTTGCAGTGTTTGAAAAATGATTAGGAGCAGTTATGCTTAATGGATGAGTCTGGTCTGTGCTGCTTGAAGGACCATCAATAGCAGTTGTGACTGATATATCTGTTGGAATTATACTATTTGAAATACCAGTAGATTTAGTTGTGCTTGCTAAATCAGTGTGAACTGTATTGCTTGACTGGCCAGCTGGAGCAGTTGCGATCAATTCAACTGTAGACATAGTTGTGCTTGCTAAATCAGTTTGAACTGTATTGCTTGACTGGCTAGCTGGGGCAGTTATGACTGATGTGCTGGCTGAAATTGTAGTATCTGTAAAATGATTAGGTCCAGCTGTGCTTGACAGATCAGTAGAGACTGTGGTTTTTGTGGTACCAGCAGAAAGAGTTGCGCTTGATTGATTAGTATGCACAGTGGCGGATGAAGTGTCTGAAGGAACAGTTGTGTCTGAAAGATCACTAGGAACTGTAGTAGTTGATGGACCAGTAACTATAGTTGTGCTCAACTGATCAGTATGACCTGAGAAACTTGAATGATTTGGAACAGTTCTGTTTGAGAGATTAGTAGCATCAGCCAGGGTTGTGGGTCCAGCAGGAACTTTTGTGCTTGACTGATCAATCGAAAATACAGCAGACGTGGAACCAACAGGAACAGATGTCTTTGATGAATCCGAATTATCTTTAGTGATGAACGGACCATTGGGAACAGTTGTGTTTGAGAAATCATTATGATTTGCAGTGGTCAAAGTTTCAGCATGTACAGTTGTGCTAGGTTGATGAATAGGGTTTGCAGTGTTTGAAAAATGATTAGGAGCAGTTATGCTTAATGGATGAGTCTGGTCTGTGCTGCTTGAAGGACCATCAATAGCAGTTGTGACTGATATATCTGTTGGAATTATACTATTTGAAATACCAGTAGATTTAGTTGTGCTTGCTAAATCAGTGTGAACTGTATTGCTTGACTGGCCAGCTGGAGCAGTTATGACTGATGTGCTGGCTGAAATTGTAGTATCTGTAAGATGATTAGGTCTAGCTGTGCTTGACAGATCAGTAGAGACTGTGGTTTTTAAGGTACCAGGAGAAAGAGTTGCGCTTGATTGATTAGTATGCACAGTGGCGGTTGAAGTGTCTGAAGGAACAGTTGTGTCTGAAAGATCACTAGGAACTGTAGTAGTTGATGGACCAGTAACTATAGTTGTGCTTAACTGATCAGTATGACCTGAGAAACTTGAATGATTTGGAACAGTTCTGTTTGAGATATCAGTAGCAACAGCCATGGTTGTGGGTCCAACAGGAACTTTTGTGCTTGACTGATCAATCGAAAATACAGCAGACGTGGAACCAACAGGAACAGATGTCTTTGATGAATCCGAATTATCTTTAGTGATGAATGGACCATTGGGAACAGTTGTGTTTGAGAGATCAGTAGCAACAGCCATTGTTGTGGGTCCAGCAGGAACTTTTGTGCTTGACTGATCAGTCGAAAATACAGCAGATGTGGAACCAACAGGTACAGATGTCTTTGATGAATCCGAATTATCTTCAGTGATGAACGGACCATTGGGAACAGTTGTGCTTGAGAAATCATTATGATTTGCAGTGGTCAAAGTTTCAGTATGTACAGTTGTGCTAGGTTGAATAGGGCTTGCAGTGTTTGAAAAATGATTAGGAGCAGTTATACTTAATGGATGAGTCTGGTCTGTGCTGCTTGAAGGACCACCAATAGCAGTTGTGACTGATATATCTGTTGGAATTATACTATTTGAAATACCAGTAGATTTAGTTGTGCTTGCTAAAGCAGTGTGAACTGTATTGCTTGACTGGCCAGCTGGAGCAGTTGCGATCGATTCAACTGTAGACATAGTTGTGCTTGCTAAATCAGTTTGAACTGTATTGCTTGACTGGCTAGATGGGGCAGTTATGACTGATGTGCTGGCTGAAATTTTAGTATCTGTAAGATGATTAGGTCCAGCTGTGCTTGACAGATCAGTAGAGACTGTGGTTTTTATGGTACCAGGAGAAAGAGTTGCGCTTGATTGATTAGTGTGCACAGTGGCGGATGAAGTGTCTGAAGGAGCAGTTGTGTCTGAAAGATCACTAGGAACTGTAGTAGTTGATGGACCAGTAACTATAGTTGTGCTCAACTGATCAGTATGACCTGAGAAACTTGAATGATTTGGAACAGTTCTGTTTGAGAGATCAGTAGCAACAGCCATGTTTGTGGGTCCAGCAGGAACTTTTGTGCTTGACTGATCAATCGAAAATACAGCAGACGTGGAACCAACAAGAACAGATGTCTTTGATGAATCCGAATTATCTTTAGTGATGAACGGACCATTGGGAACAGTTGTGCTTGAGAAATCATTATGATTTGCAGTGGTCAAAGTTTCAGTATGTACACTTGTGCTAGGTTGATGAATAGGGCTTGCAGTGTTTGAAAAATGATTAGGAGCAGTTAAGCTTAATGGATGAGTCTGATCTGTGCTGCTTGAAGGACCATCAATAGCAGTTGTGACTGATATATCTGTTGGAATCATACTATTTGAAATACCAGTAGGTTTAGATGTGCTTGCGAAATCAGTTTGAACTGTATTGCTTGACTGGCTAGCTGGGGCAGTTATGACTGATGTGCTGGCTGAAATTGTAGTATCTGTAAGATGATTAGGTCCAGCTGTGCTTGACAGATCAGTAGAGACTGTGGTTTTTATGGTACCAGTGGATTTAGTTGTGCTTGCTAAATCAGTTTGAACTATATTGCTTGACTGGCCAGCTGGAGCAGTTGTGATCGATTCAACTGTAGAAATAGTTGTGCTTGATAAATCTGTATGAACTGTATTGCTTGACTGGCTGGCTGAAATTGTAGTATCTGTAAGATGATTAGGTCTAGCTGTACTTGACAGATTTGAAGAAACAGTGGTGTTTATAGTACTATGATTAGCAGTTGCATTTGACTGATTAATAGGCACTCTGGAGGTTGAAGGGTCTAAAAGAACAGTTGTGTTAGAAATATCAGTAGAAAAGTTAGTTGTTGTGGAATCAACAGGAACAGATATCATTGATAATTCCAAAATGTTTTTAGTTGTGATGGCACTATTAGGAGTTGTTGGGCTTGGCAGATTTGTAGGACTGTCAGTGGTAAGGTCCAGTACCTCAAACTGCAGGGAAGAGAACAACAGTTTTTATAGAAAAAACATGGTTTGCCCAAAACTGTCACAAGAATAACTGTATAACGCGGAGGGTCCCTTACACTGCCGAAGCCCTCGATGAGCTCGCGCAGGTCTTCGTAATCCACGTAGATGGAGAATTTGCCAAAGCATGCCCAAAGACAAGTGCTAAGGCTGCTGCCTCTGCTGAAACTGCAGCTTGAGCCTAAAACGATAGCGGGCAGGAGAAATACTCATTAGGAGACACAGATGTACACAGACACAGAGCAGCACTGTCTTTCACTGCGCACAGCACAAACAAAGGGCCGGCTCCGCTGGACCTACCCGATGCGTGCCTCTGCTTCAGGTAGCCCAACAAGACTGGTGTGAGCTCCTGCTGTCTCAGTGAAGTCATCTGCTCAAAGATGCTGCTCAGGGCCCCAACTCTACATTGGAAAGATCAAATCAAAAAGACGGTAAGGACGATGCCTCTCTAACATGCTTTTTTCCACTGCTCGCACCGAATAAACACTTTGGGAAATGTCCCTGTGTTTTCACTGACAATGCTATGAGACACGCTTTACAGAGCTGAGCGGCATTTGGGAAAAAGCTACGTACATGACGTGGTATGCGTCGCAGTCTGTGTATGATGTTATTCTCTGGAGGTTCTCTGCAGTCAAGCTGGGGAGGAGGGGAACCAGCTTCACGGTGAACCAGGAAACCCAGTCGTGGCTCTCGAAGTCTTCAAAATGGAGGCTGAGGATGGCGAAGGCCCGGTTCATCATGATGTCTCTCACCACAGGATTGATGTTCAAAGCCTAGAGGATAAGATGAACAAACAGAGAGCAGTGTTTTTTGTTTTGTTTTGTTTTTTTTTTCTTTATAGCAACATTTGCGTCTCGAAGGCCCCTTGAATTCTTTGGGCACGCAGAAAGTAAGATTTGTGCGATTTAGTTACGAGAACATACCTGCGATGTCCTGAGCAGAGCGGTCAAGAACTCGGCAACATCCTGGAGAGCATTATCGCCGTCCAGGCGGTCAAAGACCAGGCGGATCAGATCTGTGTTGTTCAGCGCGCCAGACTGTGCTGCCAGCTGAGCAACTTGAGAAGCGCTCAGCAGGTCCAGTGCCTCAAACTGCAGGGGAGAAAATGGCAAGGTTTGTAGAAAACAACATGGTTTGCCCAAAACTCTCAGAAGAGCAACTATATAACGCGGCAGGACCCTTACACTGCCGAAGCCCTCGATGAGCTCGCACAGGTCCTCGTAATCCACGTAGATGGAGAATTTGCCAAAGCATGCCCAAAGACAAGTGCTGAGGCTGCTGCCTCTGCTGAAACTGCAGCTTGAGCCTAAAACGATAGCGGGCAGGAGAAAGACTCATTAGGAGACACAGATGTTCACAGACACAGAGCAGCACTGTCTTTCACTGCGCACAGCACAAACAAAGGGCCAGCTCCGCTGGACCTACCCGATGTGCGCCTTTGCTTTAGGTAGCCCAACAAGACTGGTGTGAGCTCCTGCTGTCTCAGCGAAGTCATCTGCTCAAAGACGCTGCTCAGGGCCCCAACGCTACATTGTAAAGATCAAATCAAAAAGACGATAAGGACGATGCCTCTCTAACATGCTTTTTCCACTGCTCGCACCGAATAAACAGCTTGGGAAATGTCCCTGTGTTTTCACTGACAATGCTATGAGACACGCTTTACAGAGCTGAGCGGCATTTGGGAAAAAGCTACGTACATGACGTGGTACGCGTCGCAGTCTGTGTATGATGTTACTCTCTGGAGCATCTCTGCAGTCAAGCTGGGGAGGAGGTGAACCAGCTTCACGGTGAACCAGGAAACCCAGTCGTGGCTCTCGAAGTCTTCAAAATGGAGGCTGAGGATGGCGAAGGCCCGATTCATCATGATGTCTCTCACCACAGGATTGATGTTCAAAGCCTAGAGGAAAAGATGAACAAACAGAGAGCAATGTTATTTTTTGTTTTTTTCTTTATAGCTACATTTGGGTCGCGAAGGCCCCTTGAATTCTTTAGGCACACAGAAAGTAAGATTTGTGCGTCTTCAGCGTCTTAGTTACGAGAACATACCTGCGATGTCCTGAGCAGAGCGGTCAAGAACTCGCCAACATCCTGGAGAGCATTGTCGCCGTCCAGGCGGTCAAAGACCAGGCGGATCAGATCTGTGTTGTTCAGCGCGCCAGACTGTGCTGCCAGCTGAGCAACTTGAGAAGCGCTGAGCAGGTCCAGTGCCTCAAACTGCAGGGGAGAAAATGGCAACGTTTGTAGAAAACAACATGGTTTGCCCAAAACTCTCAGAAGAACAACTATATAACGTGGCGGGACCCTTACTCTGCCGAAGCCCTCGATGAGCTCACGCAGGTCTTCGTAATCCACGTAGATGGAGAATTTGCCAAAGCATGCCCAAAGACAAGTGCTGAGGCTGCTACCTCTGTTGAAACTGCAGCTTGAGCCTAAAACGATAGCGGGCAGGAGAAAGACTCATTAGGAGACACAGATGTTCACAGACACAGAGAAGCACTGTCTTTCACTGCGCACAGCACAAACAAAGGGCCGGCTCCGCTGGACCTACCCGATGCACGCCTTTGCTTTAGGTAGCCCAACAAGACTGGTGTGAGCTCCTGCTGTCTCAGCGAAGTCATCTGCTCAAAGACGCTGCTCAGGGCCCCAACGCTACATTGGAAAGATCAAATCAAAAAGACGGTAAGGACGATGCCTCTCTAACGTGCTTTTTTCCACTGCTCGCACCGAATAAACAGCTTGGGAAATGTCCCTGTGTTTTCACTGACAATGCTATGAGACACGCTTTACAGAGCTGAGTGGCATTTGGGAAAAAGCTACATACATGACGTGGTATGCGTCGCAGTCTGTGTATGATGTTACTCTCTGGAGCATCTCTGCAGTCAAGCTGGGGAGGAGGGGAACCAGCTTCACGGTGAACCAGGAAACCCAGTCGTGGCTCTCGAAGTCTTCAAAATGGAGGCTGAGGATGGCGAAGGCCCGATTCATCATGATGTCTCTCACCACAGGATTGATGTCCACAACCTGGAGGAAAAAGTAGCATTTTCATCACAAAAAAATATTACATTTCCTTAGCAGTAAGTAATTATTTTTTCATCATGACTCTTAGTTAAGATACTAGATCATGGCTGGTGGTCGACTAATGCACTGATGTTTATTTAATTTTTTTTTTCTTCACAAAGCAGCAAAATCAACTTAAAATACTCTTGTCTGTTTATGTTTTAGGTTTAAAGGCATTATAAAATTTGAAACTGCAAAGGGTTTACTTTTATATGTGTCTACTTGGAACCAACATATTGTTTTTTAATATAAACAGTGTGTTCTTCCTTACGTCCCAGTTTCCATGAACTTTTCTCTGGCACGAGTCACAAAAATGAAACAAATCACAGAAAATGCTTGTCACACAGACATGAGCAATAAATCTATAGAAACATTTAAGTGTCTACTTTAAATTATCTAATTAAAGGATTAGTCCACATTTAAATAAAAATTTTCCTGATAATTTACACACCCCATGTCATCCAAGATGTTCATGTCTTTCTTCAGTCGTAAAAAGAAATTAAGTTTTTTTATGAAAAGATTCCAGGATTATTCTCCTTATAGTGGACTTCAATGGCCTTCAGATGGTTGAAGGTCAAAATTACAGTTTTAATGCAGCTTCAAAGGGCTTTAAACGATACCAGACGAGGAATAGGGGTCTTATCTAGCTAAATGATCTGTAATTTTTGAAAATAATGTAAATGTAAATGTTTTATATAAACAAATGTTCGCCCTCTAAGTGCTTCCACTTTCCGTATTCTCCAAAAAGTTTATGCTGTATGTCCTACATCTTCGCTATTCTACTTACGGAATGAATTTTCCATAAGTAGAATAGGGAAGGTGTAGGACATACAGCATAAACTTTCTGGAGAATACGGAAATGCGGTTTTGGCAGAAGCACTTAGAAGGCGAACATTTGTTTATATAAAGCATATACATTGGTCATTTTCGATAAAAATTTAAATCGTTTCACTAGATAAGGCCCTTATTCCTAGTCTGGCATCAGTTAAAGCCCCTTGAAGCTGCACTGAAACTGTAATTTTGACCTTCAACAGTCTGGTGGCCATTGAAGTCCACTATAAGGAGAATAATCCTGGAATGTTTTCATCAAAAACCTTCATTTCTTTTCGACTGAAGAAAGAAAGACATGAACATCTTGGGTGACATGGGGGTGAGTAAATTATCAGGAAAAGTTTATTTGAAAGTGGACTAATCCTTTAAATATAAATCCAAAAGAGTTACATTGTTAAATATATTGTAAATAAACTACAAACTATCATTAAAAGTTATTTATTTTATCATCACATGCTTTCTTGTAGTTCCCGCTCAGTCACATTTCTCATATAGTTTTTCAGAAGCTACTCTGAAAAGCTGAAAAAACAGTTTTCAGCTAACTACCCTGCATCAGTGTGGAAGGGCCTGAAAGCCATCACCAGCTACAAGACACCATCCCTCAACAATGTGGAGAATTAATGACTGACCAACAAGCTGAATGTCTCTTCAAGAGTCAACACCCACATCAACCTTGAAAAAACACATCAAGTTTAGTCAGATTCATGTACATCCTTTTGAGACGTGGTAAAAAAATAACTCTCGAAGAATTTACCTCAGAGGAAGAGCGCGACTTTCAATTTAATTTTGAGGATCAACTTGATCAAGCCGATGGTTGTGAATGGTAAGTTTTTTTATTGTTAAGTTCTTTATTCTATTCGCGATATAGTGTCTGTGAATATTAAACCATGTAGCATATGTATACGTATCAGACTGGTCAATAAACGTTGGAATTTTCAGAATGCTTTTAGCCTCCTGAACTCAGCATGTAAATCACAAATCGGCTCAGAGTGATTGTGACTTTGGCATATTCATGGACCCTCTGAGGTAAAACAGAGAACCCAATTTCCCAGCTCTTGGGACATCAGAGGGCCTCATGTGGACTAAGTGCCAGAGCACATTCCAACACACACACAGACACACAAACATGCATTGAAGACTGTATGCGCAAAATATAATTGTGCCAAAATGTACCCGTCATGTATGTGAAGTGCATGTATGTTTCCTAGTGTTTAGACTTAGTTTAAATGACTGTAGTTGTGCTAGTGTTAGTTTTAATGATGGAATTTGTCTGTAAACCATAACTTCTTTTACATGTTTTTCTTATCTGTTAAGTTTGGATTAGTTTTAAAGTTCTTTCCACGTCTCATTCACCTATGTATATCACATAACTACAAAATGCACTGTTCTATGTTTAATGGTACTTTGAAGAAAATACACTCCTATCTGATACCTCCATAAATTATGCAAATCGAGCCACAAGACAAAGGAAAAGTTTGCCCGCCAACTTTGCACCTATGTCATTGGCTATTCCAACCAAGAAGGTGTGTTAGCTTGGTTTTCCATAAAAGCACCAACACACAACTTTTCTGTGTGTTCTCCCGATTGCCCTGAGTCACTCCTTGCCCACTCACGCACTTCTCTCCCCGACGTCACGGTGACGCGCTTCCATCGCGCTCATCTTTCGGGACCACCATCTCCGACAAAACTAACTTTCACGTCCTCAGTTCAAATCCTTCCGCAGGAACGGAAGAAGCCAATGAACTGCAGCCGCACTGAACTGAAACTCAGCAAGCAAACTGATGCAAGTACCATTTCTGAATATTAGATAACTGATTTCTGTGCTGGCTCTCAAGGACTGTAGTAAGTTTCGCTACCTCTCTTCTCTCTTTTCCTGTCTTTACTTCCGCTCTTGTATATATGTGTATATTCTGTATATATATTTAGATGCATAACCGCTGTATTAGTAGTTTCCATATATTAAACACATTATTCATGCTCGATTGTTTCTTTTGCTCATTCATAAAACCCAGGTCACTTTAACGTTTCGATCTAGCACAATCGCTTTACGTTTGATGCTATCATAGGAATTTATCCTTGTGGCCAGAGGATAACATTTCCTTTATAATAGTCTGTGGGAAACTTAACAGTTTGCTGGACAAACTGGGGTATAGTTTCTCTAAAACAACTATTAAACTACAACTGACCATATATGTAATTAATTATGATTCATTGTAATTGATTCACATAGATGTATCTAATTCCCTCTTGGGTCGACATATGTATCATAACTAATCATAAAGCTTTATGATTTATTATATTCATATTTCACCCATAAATTGATAAAACCTGTACAAAATCACTACAACCGCAAAAAGACTGTTTGAATATGAATCCTGCATGTTCTGTGTGTCTATGTGTGAATGTATACATTTGTTTACTACACAGTAATAAAAATAGTATTTAAAAATAGTAATGTGTCCAGTCATTTGACTGGTACTGTATATAATTTAAAACATAATAGGCCTACACAAAATGTTCTTCACATGATGTGCAACAGTACAAGCATGCATGAGATCATGAAAATCAGGTTTTCTGTTAAGAGTGGATATTATATTAACGTTAATACAACAGTTGATATGATCCTGTTATCATCATGATCACAGAGGGGTTTTTTCCTTTTATCTCACAGATTTGAGAATCATAGTGACCTGTTATTGGCCCAAACTGGACATTTTGAATGAATATGATGGTGAGTATAACTCGTTACAAAATGAGAAAAATATGAAAACAGCTCATTTGTCTTTAGGTTTTTTTTTTTTTTTTTTTTTTTTTAAATGAAACAACAAGAATTCAACTTCAGGGGTAGAAAATGGATAAACAGCTTGAATATTCGATTTCCACATATGGGCAGGCAAGAAACGCCCCTTTCCGCTGATAGATCAACCAAAATCAATAAAAGTCCCAAAAATCCAGGACCCGAAGCCCCTCCATCTCCCATTGAGACAGAGGGTCCCTTAGACACCCATTAAACAAGTCCTTAAGAGCCTCATCATTGTATCTTAACCCCACTCCCATAGTCCAGAAATACTGGGCAAAACACCCTACCCTCCTCTTCTCCCTGTCGCAAGGCCCTCACCGCCCCCAGCAAAGCCACACGCTCCCTGCCCATGGTTGGCGGAAGAACCCTCATGCTGCTGGATCTTGCAGTGGTGGTTCGTTCTGTTACGGAATGCACAGACAAGATGTAGGGATCCAAGCGCAGCTTTATTATAGGGAAATCCAAGGTCGTAAATCCAATAACAGGCAAGGGTCAAACTCCACGTAAACAGTCCACAAAAACAAAAAGCCAGGAATACAAAAGTGCATGTAACAATATACAATGAACCACAAACAAAGGCAGAAACAACTGAGTATAAATAGACAGACATTAATGAACAAACACAAAACAGCTGAGTGCAATGAAACGAGGATAATGAGTCCAGGAGGTGAATTATGGGTGATGTAGTCTAAGGTGAACAAAAGTCTATGTTGGAGTGCCCTCAGGTGGCAAAACAGGGCACTCCAACTCATGATCATGACAGGCAGGGCCTGGAAAGGGTTTTTCGGTAACACTTTCTATGAAGTCTGCATTTATAATGCATTATAAGGGAGTTCTTAATAAATTATAATTCATGCATAATGCCTTATAAACAACCTGAACGATACTAACAATATTATATAATACTTAGCTATTTGTGGTTATAGCTTTTAAGAGTATGATGCATTGTAACACCAGTTGAAGCCTGCATTCATAATGCACCATAATGCCACATAATGTCTTATATATAAAAAAAGCTCATACTTTTTATATCATCTAATGAATATTCATAACAGCAATAATACTTACCTCTCAGTGGTTGTAATGGATGAGGCTGGAACTCATTCATCCAGTCACCGGAGGGAGCACTCTCCTGAATACTAACATGGACTGTTGCTCGTTGGTTACTTCCTGTCTCACTCCTGTATAAATAGACATGCATTTCCACTGCTGCTTTGTGAAGTATTGCCAGTTTATCACTACCTTACCAAGCGGTTCTCATTGCCTGTTTCCTTGCCATCTTGTTACTGACCATTGTGCTTGCTTTATTGGATTTTTTACTCTTGGATATCGTTTTTGCTGTGGTTACCTGATTGGACTAATTACTTGTCACTGTTTATACTGCCTGCCTTATCAACTATGTCTCTGCCTTTTGTATTGGATTTGTTTGTTGATATTTATTAAACTTCTAGCATTTGGATTCCATCTTGCCTCCATGTCGAGTCCCTCACAGTGGTTATATTTTTAAAAGTATGATGATTTATAAGACATAAGTGGATAAAATTATGATCATTAAGTTATAGAATAATATACATCCCATAGTTTCATATTTTACTTTCCCAAGTCTCATCTTGACATTGTTTAGTTAAGATCAGCACAGTGTAATACTACTGCCATGGCGGGTTGTAGAAAGGCAGGCGAAGAATCTGAACATGTGACAAATGAAAAAAAAACTGAAAGCCCAGGAAACTGAAACTAAACAAAATAGAACGTGACATCACGCCCCCTCTCGGCATGGTGCGGCCTCGCACCGTTGCACAGTGATTACAGAAGGAGGGATGAAGGAGGTTTAGGAGGAGGACATGTATGTGGCAAAGGGCTGATGACAGGATGTGGCAAAGGGCTGGTGATGGCAGGACAATGAGACCCAGGGACGGTGATGACAGGATGATGAAGCCCAGGGATGGTGATGGCAGGACGATGAAACCTAGGGATTGTGATGGTGGGACGACAAGACCCTGATGTAGATGGTAGAGGAGTCCTGAAAGCACAGACCCAGAGCTCCCCAGAGCAGAGACAAAGGTGGGAGGAGCTAAGATGTAGAAGGCATGGCTGCAGACATCTGGGGGATGACCAGCGAAGAGACAAGGTACTGCCACCTGCTGGTACGGAAAGGCATTTCATCTTATGCAGGCGCTAAATGGACGTGCTACTTGGCCGTCAGCTGTTGAGCGTCGGTTTGGTGTGTCAGGGCAACTTTGGACCCAGACCTTGCCGACGTGAGCCAACCTCGCAGTCTGCTTTTGTCGCCACTAGTTCGTCGATGTCGGCTTGGTGTGTTCCTGCCTTAATGTGTTGGCCCTGGAGTCACGCAGCAGGATGGCATGCAAGTGTTTAAATCCACTTACCTTGTTTTTGTTTAGTCTGTACTTCTCAAAAGTACACCCGAGCCACCTGACCCGCCGTGGCTTTCCGACACTCCGGACTTGCCATGGCTGCCTGTAACACCTGACCCGCCGTGGCTGCCCGAGGCTCCTGACCCATCAAAAGGCAGCAGGTGCATAAATACACTTACTTTGTTTTTGTTTACTCCATGTAGTTCTGAGAGCTGAGTTGCATATTTTGAGTCATATTTTCAAGGTAAGTGCGCAAAGGTCTTACTCTCTTTCACTCACACACACACACACACACACACACACACACACACACAAACTATAATATGCTGTTATACTCCATATAATTCCATATAAAAGCCAGTAAGTAAGCTTTTTTTTTTTTTGCACAGGCCTATCTAAAGGGTTAATGTCGCCACCTGGTGATCAACTGTAAAAATGAGAACTTTTACCTCTTCCCAACAGGGAAAACCACCATCAATCAAGAATGCATGATTTTATGGTGTCATGGCTTTGCAATCAAAAAATGTCATTATAATGGAAGTCAATGGGGCAAAAACAGCCACGAACAATAAATGAGGGAGAAAAAAATTAAATCTGATGCTGCACAAAAACTAACAATGCATCAAAAACAATCTTGTTACTAATCTTTGACATGTCCAAGACTGTGATAAAAGGTAAAAAAAAAAAAAATCCAGTCCACAATCACTTTTTATATTGAAAATAAGTCATTTTGTGTGTTTTTTTCCCCCCAAATCAGTGACATCATTTATAAACTTGGCAATAAAAAAGTAAAAATCTTGAATTTTTTTTAAACATTTAGTAGTTTTGATCAGGACTGAGGTTGATTAACAGATTTATGCAAAAACATTTGAAAAAAATATTTATCTGATACATTTTTACAGCAGTTTAATTTAGTGGATGTTTTCAGCCACGAACATAACGAAAGGGTAGTGAATTTGAACAATGCACAAGGGTTAACATTATATCCTTCAAAACAAGTGCAGCACAAGTCATGAACAGAGTGAATGCTATTTCATATTAGTAGAATGAATAAACTGCAAAAAATGCAACTGAAAATACATAGTGTCACGATCACAGTCTGTTCCTGTTCACTCCGGACTCCATTTCCCATAATCCTCCATGTCAATCACATGCACTCACTCCACCTATCACCTGTCGCCACATACAGCCATGCACACACTCCTCACTAATCACCACACCCAGCTGCAGCTTGTTAACAGGACTATAAAGGACTTTCACTCACACCACCTCACCGCAAAGTCTTGCTTTCACTCGTGTTACATTTCTGAGCATTACCTTGTATCCTGATTGTCTATCTGTGATTGATCTTGCCTGATTCCTGTTTTACGACCCATTGCTGCCTGCCTCGATCCTTGCCTGTACCCTGACTACGACTCTGCCTGTTCCTTATTGCTCCTGTTTGTTCCTGTTTGACCCTGCCTGTACGACCACGCTCACTTCTAATAAAACGCTGCATTTGGATCCCCTGCCTGAGTCTCCCTTCATAACACATAGGCCCTATGTGCCTTCAATAAAATCAAAACATTATTGCCACAATTTTAATATTTGTAAAAAAAAAAAAATGTCAACACATTTGTACATATCTGTAAAGTTGTTCATTCATAAATACTGTACAATTTAACACAGTCAATATATTAATAATTAAAGGTGCAATATGTATCCAAAAACCTCTAGGCCAGTGTTATATATTTTGTTCACTTGAGTACTTACAATATCCCAAATGTTTCCAACTATTTGTAAATCATGAGAAAATTGCAATTTTAACCAAGGCTCCAGGACATGTGAGGAGTCACCTGTCAAATGCGTCATTCCCATGTTACCCTTGGTTTACAGTTTTATTTTGTAGAAACCATGGAAACACCAAAGATGCTTTAATATATTACATGTTTTAATAGTCAAGGGAACAACTGTTTGGTTACATTTATAGACAGAAAACTAATTGTTGTTATATAGCTCAACACATTTAGTCTGTTTAAATCTAATTTTCTTGATTTATTTTGCAAGTACCATGCTTTACCATGCCTAAGAGATAAATATGTAGCAAACATAACATAATCAGAAGCAGCTTTATTTCTAGTAATAGTAGTACAGAATTTTCTCCATCATACAATACGTTTTAAAATGAGTTGCATGCCATTTATCAACACAAGCCATCCAGCATTTAATATGATATTCTAAAATCTATATATATTCCACTACACGGAAGTAAATTAATGCCAAATGTTTTTGAAATAAAAAGCTTGTTGAATTGCACTAATTGAAAAAAATATGTATTACATTAACTGTGCTTGCATTTTGATGCATTGTATTTTTAAGGCTTGCATTTTTATGGGCTGAAATTCAACATGGTCGTATATTTAAGCTGTGAATATTTCAATTCAAAATATTTCACACACATTTTCATTATTAAAAATTCAATAATTTATATTCACCTTTCAGATTTCACTTCCAAAATATTCATTCTGTTTAAAAATACAACCTATAAAATTCGACTATCAATTTTCAGTCCATTTTATTTCTCTTTACAAATTTGCTTCCACAAATTCAGTGGTTCAAATTCTTCAGAAAATTCAAAATTTCACATCTGGGAACTACAGGAAAAGCAGTCGAGTACTGATGCATGATCTCCATCTGCTGTTAGTCGATTTTACCAGCAGGTGCCGCTAGCGGCTGTTTACGAAGACCAGAGCAATGGCTAGTAAGTCATCATTCACACATAAAAACGGATTTGCAGAAATAGAGTACGCGGCTGCACAAACATGCATGGCTTCAAATGGTATATAATAATATTATATTAAAAGTAGCCTAGTACTTATATTTAATGCTTAACTTGAGCTTGAGTCAAATAAGTACACAATAGGTCAAGTATGATGTTCATAATAAAACAAAAAAATTACATATCAATGCTTTAAATTTACACCTCGTATTTAATTAAACACTGTCATCAAAGTTGGTATTGTGGCTTTATATAGATATTACAGCAGACGTGCACACATCATATAATATTAACATTTTATGAAAATCAAGCTCAAATTTAGTTAAGAGGTTTTTGACCAGATATTTTGTCTCTCACTGAAACACTCGCATCTGAGGTAGTAAGTGAATCGCATTATGTTTTCATCATTGTACAGTATATAAAGTTTATTGTAGATATATGGGCGCTCAGTCTTGTTGAAATCTCATGATTAAAATCTCATGATATGATGAAGCGCTATGCACAGGAGTCAGGACAGTTAAAACAGTATGCTTCAACGATGACAAAGACATAAAAAATACAAAAAACGTTAGCCTTTATGGACAGTGTTTCTTGAGTAAAGAAACACTGTACTTACGTAAACATCAGTTCTTTATTTAGAACATTTAGCAAAGCTTTATTTGTAATTTTTGGTAGATTATACATTTATCATTTCTATTAAATTACTACTAGTACTAATACTACTAATAAAACCGATCTCTGGGGGCCCCAAAAGTGCGTGGGCCCTTAGAATCGTCCTAACTTTCCCCCCCTTAGCGGCGCCCTGTGTATCTGATATGAATAAAACGTGTCCTCTAATTATAATGGAAAGAATTGCTATTGCCGCTTCTATATAACGTTACATCAGTGTGTATTTTACAAACTCTAAATGTATTGTTTTGTTTGTACTTATATGTATTTAAATTAAAAATAATTAAAATTGTCAACTATTTCTTCTGCTTGTTCCGTGGCATTTGCGTCAGGGGTGCTCATTTTGTAAATCTTCCCGCGTTCGCGTTTGATCTTAGCGTACAACTGCTAAGCACTGGATGGTGGCTGCGTGTCTCTGTGGTGTACGTCATCACGCAAATAGCCAATCGCGTTCTGCTCTTTCTAACGGCTGCGCCTCAAGTCAGTGAGAAATGCTGTAATGTATATCTCGAAATGTGTTTAAAAATCACATCACCGTTATCGGAAAAAATTATATCGCGATATATATTGATATTGAATTATTGTCCAGCCCTAAGATTAATAACTGCTGTTAATTGATAGTTCATATTAACTAGTTAATATAAAGTGTTACCTTTTATTTTAATAAACATAAAAAATCTAAAAGGTTTGCATCATACCTGACACCTAGATTAACATTTTACAGTTGGTTGTGTGACTGTAAATCATTCTCTTTAAACGCTATTGAAGGTAGAAACGTTAATACCAATGTCATAACTTTAGAGACAGTCCATAAATTTGCGGATATCAAACGTTCAACATCAAAACAACTTTATGCCTGTATCTGCTTTCTTGGAGCCAATATAGTATAACTTACATAACAAAAGGTGCGAGTTTGGACTTTTATATCACTGTACGAGTCCATTAAGCGTTTTATATGTCCTGACGGCAGGGGAATCCTATGACGTATGAGGGAAACCCAGTATAACAATACAGCGCCGCAATGTAAAGTTAAGTAAACTAAACAACAGTGAGAAATATATGTCTACATTAGATTTAACATTTGATCTGTACATCAGCTTCAGAGAATAACGTTATAATCTTGTTCACTGGAGAGAAATCTGCTTACATGTAGACTACACAGGGAAAGTAACCATAAAAACACTAAATTAAACATAAATGCAGCTTTTGTGTCTTTATCAGCTTTTCTGCATTCATACTGGCCCTAATACTCATCACACATTTACTTACCCTTTGCTCCATTTCTGTAAATCCGTTTTTATGAATGAATGATGACTTAGCTACTAGCCGTTGCTCTGGTCTTCGTAAACAGCCGCTAGCAGCACCTGCTAGTGAGGACAACCAACAGCAGCAGAAATCATGTACTCTACTGCTTTTCCTGCAGTTCCCAGATGTGAAATGTTGAATTTTCTGCCGAATTTGAACCACTGAATTTGTGGAAGCAAATTTGTAAAGCGAAATAAAATGGACTGAAAATTGCTAGTCGAATTTTATAGGTTGTTTTTTTAAACAGAATGAATATTTTGGAAGTGAAATCTGAAAGGTGAATATAAATTATTGAATTTTTAATAATGGAAATGTGTGTGAAATATTTTGAATTGAAATATTAACAGCTTAAATATACGACCATGCTGAATTTCAGCCCATAAAAATGCAAGCCTTAAAAATACAATGCATAAAGCTTTGTAAATTTATAAGCTTTTTATTTCAAAAACATTTGGCATTAATTTACTTCCATAGATCTAGCTTACTGCAGTGTGCCTCAAACTAGTGTAACACAGCAGCCGCTGAGCGAACGCACAGAGTAACATTATAACATCATTTTTAACACTCTCACTGTATCTAATATGATAAACAGAGCTGTGTTACCTCATACTCATGACAAGGAAATAAGGAAGCAGCACAAGCGACTGTGGCATAATAAAAGTTCCGCTGCTCCCAAAACACTCGGTCCTGCTGTGCTTCATACTACAGTAACGTTAATAATAATATCCATGAACATGATTTCTTCCCGAGTCCTATCCCAATTGTTTCCGATGGCTGTGATGTGAAGACCACAAGTCCTAAGATTCCGCGCTCAAACATGCCATCATCAAGCCACGCCTTTGTTTTGAATAGGCCTCTAGTGACCTCTAACGGACAGAAATCTTACATATTGCACCTTTAAAGGGGACCTATTATGCCCCATTTTACAAGATGTAAAATAAGTTTCTGATGTCCCCAGAGTGTGTATGTGAAGTTTTAGCTCAAAATACCCCAAATATAATTTTTTATAGCATGTTAAAATTGCCACTTTTAGTGGGTGAGCAAAAACACGCTGTTTCAGTGTGTGCCCTTTAAATGCAAATAAGCTACTGTGCTCGTCCTAAGAGGGCGGAGCTTCACAAGCTCATTCTTTGGTTCTCCCATCAGGATTCAGTCAGGATGCACTATAATGTCAGAAACTGTGTATATATGCTGCATGGAGATAGAACAGGTATAGTTTAGTTAAATTATGGTTAAAACTTATATTGTCTTCTTGTTTTTCTCCAATATATTCAAGTCTGTTTATTGAATCAATTGGTAGCAGAGGATGGCTGCTGCTGGTAACTACAAAATTCCGCCGCCATTTGACGAGAAGACGTCCTATGAAACTTGGAAAAATGAGATAGAAATCTGGAGATTAGTCACCGATCTCAACAAAAAGAAGCAAGCACTAGATGTTACCTGTTATTCCTGAGTTGTTTCACAAATTTCTTGCGAGTTCCTTGATGGCGGGCAAAGCAGCTAAACTAGACTCGGCAAAAGGCAGTGCAAAGCATCGAGTATCTCCTGAACGGGTATCGGAGACTAGCGAGGACTTGGTGTTGAGCATAAGGGAAATGATGGATGAAATGCGATCAAACATTACAAGCAACTTCAACTCAATTGTGTCAGACACTGTGAAGAGAGAGATAACTGCAGTTCTGGAGCCTTTTGAGAGACGGATTGGGTCGTTGGCAGAAACTGTTACGAGCCTTGAACGCGCTGCTAACGATCACAGTGACCAATTGGTCGAGCTACAAGCTAATGTTAACAAGCTGACTGCTCAGGTGGAAAGTCTTTCCAAGAAGTGTGAGGACCTGGAAGGGCGTTCAAGGTGGAACAATATCCGTCTGGTGGGCTTACCTGAGGGGTCCGATGGCTCGCGTGTCACCAAATTCATAGCGCATCTTCTTCAGGAGTTATTGGGACTCGACAGCCAGCCCGTACTTGATCGGGCCCACCGTTTGCTTCGAGAAAAGCCCAGTGAGGAAAGCCGCCTCGCCCATTCATCATCAAGGTCAACAGCTTTCAAGTTCGAAACCAAATTCTGCATCATGCATGGCAGTCATTGCCTCTTCTTTACAATGGAAAGAAGCTCTCCATCTTTCCCGACTTCGCTCAATCTGTGGCCAAGAAACGGGCTGCTTTTGCACCGGTGAAGAAGGAACTTCACTCGTGTCCTAACGTCAAATTTGGGCTCCGTTTCCCGGCGACCTTACAGATTACTTTACCTGGAGGTGAAGTACACAGGTTTGAGGACTCCAATGTGGCTTTAGACTTTGTAAGGAAAAGCATTAAGAAAGGTGTGTCCCCGAATACTGTTGAATAGGCTGTTTGGCAGCACGCTGCTTGATGTGACATTGTTCTAGCTTTTCAGCAACTATGGCAAATCACGACGCAAGTCTTGTTCCTTAGTTGTCAATGTTTTGTGACTGTATAAGAATTTAGGGTCTCTTCCCTCTTGGATTAAGATGGAAGCAAATTCCACTATCCCCAGCTCACTGAATGCATTAGTACATTCCCCCATTCTATCTTCTACCTCACCTTTTGCTAAGAATCTGATAGTTAAGACCACTCTTAAGATTTGGGCTCAATTTAAGCGCTTTTTTGGATTACAGTCATACTCAATCCATGTTCCGATAGCCAATAATCATGTCTTTTCTCCCTCCCTGATGGGCAGTGCTATTTTATTTTGGTCTAGTTGTGGCCTTAATACATTCAATGATTTATATATTGATGGCACGTTTGCTTATTTTCAACAACTTAGGGACAAATTTCACTTCCAAAGCAGCATTTTTTCAGATACTTAAAAGTTCGTAGTTTTGCTCGGGTTACATTCCCAGTTTTCCTCTCCTACCTAATGATACTCCTTTAAATAGTTTTTTCACTCCGATTAGTACGGTAAAAGGTCTAATCTCACAAATCTACATTCAAATTCATAGTCTTTGTCCAGAGTCTATAGACAATATTAGGGCTCTTTGGCAAGAAGATGTGGGAGAGGAAATATCAGAGGAACTTTGGGATAGGATCCTCAACAGGGTACATAGATCATCTATATGTGCCAGACACTAACTCATTCAGTGCAAAGTTGTGCATCGTGTGTATTATACAAACGCTAGATTGGCAAAAATGTATAAAGGTGTTCCTCCAGCATGTGACAGATGCTGTCAGACTCCAGCAAACCTTATTTATATGTTTTGGCTTTGCCCTTCACTTTATAATTATTGGACCAATATTTTTGAAACATTATCATTTATTACAGGGGAAAGAATTGAGCCGAATGCTGTTACTGCTTTGTTTGGAGTTTGCCCTGCAATGCCTTCCATGTCTACGCTTAAACAAGATGCAATTGCTTTCATCACTCTACTGGCTAGGAGACTAATATTGATGAACTGGAAGTCCAAAACTCCCCCTTCACATTTTCATTGGCTATCAGATGTTTTTTTATTTTATTAAGTTAGAAAAGATACGTTTTTCCCTGAAGAAATGTTCATATACATTTTGGAAGTTGTGGAGTCCATTCTTTCAGTATTTTAATGAAAGTAATTTCTCACTCAGTCATTAGGACAGTCGGCGGGCCTGACAGGTTTGGAGTAAGACTTGGTCTATGATGGTTGTATTACAAATGTCATAAACGGCTTGAACAACTGACATTATATTCTGACTGTGACTGTTTGTTTAAGATGTGTGTTTGTTTTGTTTTTTTTATTATTAGTTTTTTTATATTATTTTTTATTTATTTTTTTAAATTAATATTGGAACACACTGTATTTTTCTATGCTTGTCACTGTATACACTCTTATGTGTGCTTATAATCAATAAAAAAACCTGGGGAGAAAAAAAAAAAAAGAAAAGGATCGCCAGTATGAGGCGTACACGGAGTTTGATCGCGTCACCAGAGAGTGCGGTGTGTCCATGGTGGACTTCATTGTCGAGTTTGAACGCAGGTACAACAGGCTACGCAAGTTCAAAATGGAGCTGTTAGCCTTCAAACTGCTGGATACGGCCGGACTCAACATAAAAGACAAACAGTTAGCACTTACAGCCTGTCCCAGTGCCTCCTATGCTGATATGAAGTCAGTTTGAAAATAATTTTCAGAGACGTCACATCACCACGCAAGGGCAGCAGTGAACTACACAAAATAGTTGGTGAAATTAGTGCAAGACCATTCAGGTTTGGTGATGGCAAAGTTGTTCATTCCACAAGAAAAGTGACCATACCAGTAAAGATAGGTCAGACCAAATGCAAAATAGAAATTGAGGTTGTTCCAGCAAACATACCAATGCTTTCAAGCAAGGCCTCATTGAAAAGGGCAAGGGCTGTGTTAGACATTGCACATGATAAAGCAACAATGTTCCAGCAGCCTGTTAACCCTCTGGAGTCTGATGCTGATTTGGGGCCTGGAGAAGTTTTGACATGCCCTGACATTTGTGCTTTTTTCAGTTGTTATATTAATGACACAAATTTATCAGTTAATGCAACATGTTATAATGTTGTTTATAATGCATTATGCATGCATTATAATGCATTAACCCTCAGGGGTCTGAGGATTTTTGGGACCCTGGAGAAGTTTTGACATGCCCTGACATTTGTGCTTTTTTCAGTTGTTCATAAACATATTAATGGAAAAAGTGTCATTACACTGTATTCAGCACAAACTAGGCTACCATAATATGTGAGGAACATGTATGTACATGTTTGTATTTTTGAAGGAATAATGTCTATGCGTGGTTATTGAAAAAACAAAAAACTTAAGTCACTGAAATAAGGCCAAAAAAAGTATATTAAATCTGTATTGACAAGACTTCTGGGTATTGGAGGTTGTAGACTAGAGTTTTTGCTTAAGAATTATGTAAAAATTATGCTGCCTGCTCCTTCAGATAAAACAATATATTGATTTAGTTTTTGTAAGACACTTTTTGTCAAGAAACACAGTATGCGTGGAGGCATGAATCATCATGAATAATGGGTCATTTACACCTGAGAAGACAAAAGAATCACATAATAATGACCTGAAATTACTTGCATAATAATGAGGCCTTTCAGTCAGGTAGGCTGTGAAAAAACCCTCTGTAATCATGTCTCTGTCACGATCATTACTGGGAGTGCCCTTGTCTGCCACCAGAGGGTACTCCAACCCTGACTGTTTACATCCTGGACTTTGGTTTTCACCCCATGAACTACATTACCCATAACTCACCTCCTGGTACTCATTATCCTTGTTTCATTGCACCCAGCTGTTTTGTGTTTGTTCAATTAGTGTCTGTCTATTTATACCTGGTTTGTCTCTGCTTTTGTCATGGTGTCTTCATTCATGTTGCCTGAGTCCCTGTTTTGGTTTGCTTTTTGTTTTGTTCCTGTTATTATTTTGTTTGGACTGTCTACCTGGATGTTTTGACTATTGACTGGTTTATTTCCGGATTTCCGGTTGAAAGGGTACGCTGGCGCGTCTGGCTGCCGCTCCTCTCTCCGGGTTTATTGATTTTAAATATCGATTGGATTACATGAAGATTACCAGAAGTTGTATATGAGGGTTTTGGAGCAAGGGAAGTGCCCTAGTGTTACCCTCACTATTGAAATGCGGAATTGCGTTTTTATCTCCGGCCTGCTGGTTTTATCTTTGAACTACTTCTGCTGGAATCAACTCATCTGTTCCACGGACAACGACACACGATCCTGCAAGTTTGCTGCTTCTCCCATCATGGCTCTGAGGTACACTGCTGGAAAACTGATGTACTTAAAAAGAAATTATTTTCTAGCAAATGACACCTTTGAACTTTGTCGAAATGTCGGAATTCTGCGTCCTATGCGCTATATTCATCGCGCGTCAAGGCGCAAGTTTACACATGACATATCTGACTCCATCGCGGTGCCTGTATTTCAACGTAAATCAAACCGACTACTGTGCAGTGGTGTGGATTTTAACAACTTGTCAGTGCTCAAACGTGTGGAGATCGTTCCGTCATTCGTAAAGCCTCCGAGTCTTGTGAAATCGGCTCTTTTTAATGCCCGCTCCGTGAACAATAAGGCAGTGATTTTATCTGATATGATCACTGAAAAAAAACTGGATTTGGTCTGTTTAACAGAAACATGGCACAAACAGGGCGATGGACTTCTGTTTAATGAACTTACTCCCTCTGGCTATGGTTTGTTTGATGCCCCGCGACCCTCCGGCCGGGGTGGGGGCATCGTTGTGCTATATAATCAAAGATTTACAATAAGTCCAGTAGTCATCCCCCTTTTTAATTCTTTTGAATGTCTTGTTTTGAGTGTCTCTGCACCCATCACTACCGTTATATGTACAGTCTACAGGCCTCCTAAGACAACTGAACACTTTTTATCTGAATTTGCAGAACTGCTGTCTATGTTATGTCTCAAGTTTGAGAGAACTCTTATCCTGGGGGATTTTAACATCCACATTGACAAAAAAGACTCTGCTATGTCTAAGGACTTTCTGTCTTTATTGGAATGTTTTGATCTGAAGCAGCTTGTGGACTGTTCTACACATATCAAGGGTCACACCCTTGATCTCGTCATTGCAAATGGATCATTCTTGTCACAGTTCTCCTCCGCTGACTTAGGATTGTCTGATCACTTTGCTATCTTTTTTAATATGGAACTGTCACATCCTAACGCTGTCTCATCCCGTACTGTAAATTATCGCAAATGGAAATCCATCGATCCACCTGACTTCTCTGCCTGTATTGAGTCGTCATTAAGTGTTTTCTCTCCTTCTGACCCTCTGGACGACAAAATCTCACTGTTAAATACTGTTCTTATGTCTGGTCCGGACTCATTTGCACCTATGAAATCCCGGTCTGTGGCCTTTGTGCGTTCTGCTCCCTGGTATAATGATGAGCTGCGCTCTATGAAGGCAGCTTGTCGTAAGATGGAGCGAAGGTGGCGTCTTTCTGGCCTGAATGTGCATCACCAAGCTTGGAAAGACCATATACTTGAATATAAGGCAGAGATTGTTTCAGTCAGGTCTCAATATTTCTCTCAGATAATTGACAATAACCAAAATAACCCCAGACGACTGTTTCATACCATTAACAAACTTCTCAAAGGAAACAGCTCCTCTAGTGTACCTACCTCAGTTCATCTTTGTAATAAGTTTCTTGATCATTTCAGTTCAAAGATTGCCAATGCTCGCAAATGCATTATTACTCCTGTTTCGTCTGATTCGGCTTTTAGGATCACACATTTTTCTGGCACCTATTTCTCAAATTTTGCTTCACATGATTCTGTTTCCCTTGGAAAGGAGGTTTCAAAATTGAAATCTACCACTTCCATAGTTGATCCCATACCTTGTGAATTGTTCAAATCATGTTTTGCCTCTTTATGCCCTGTTGTCCTGAGCATAGTAAATGACTCACTGCGCATGGGTGTTGTGCCTGCTGCACTTAAAATTGCTGCTGTAACACCTATACCAAAAAAGACCAACGCAGACTGGGACAACCTTAATAATTTTCGTCCCATCTCAAATCTACCCTTTCTCGCTAAATTGCTTGAGCGAACTGTGGCTTCTCAATTATACGCTCACCTCTCTGTCAATAATCTTTTTGAGCCCCTCCAATCTGGTTTCCGCAAATTACATAGCACTGAAACAGCATTAGTTAAGGTCACAAATGACTTGTTAATCGCTGCGGACTCTGGCTGTCTTTCAATTCTTATTCTTCTCGATCTCAGTGCAGCTTTTGACACAGTGGATCATTTTGTTTTACTCAATTGTTTGGAAACTGTTTTTGGTGTTACTGACACAGTATTAAAATGGTTCAAGTCTTTCCTCTCCGATCGAAGGCAGTTTGTGTCCCTGGGGGATGCAGATCCAAAGTTGGGGCAGTGCAATTTGGAGTTCCCCAGGGATCTGTTTTGAGTCCCTTGCTTTTTAGTATGTACATTTTCCCCCTGGGTCAACTTCTCAGATCCTTGGGTCTTAAGTTCCATTTTTATGCAGATGACACCCAGATTTATATTCATTCAAAACCTGGCGATAATACGGCTGTTGGCTTTCTAGAACACTGCATCTCTGAGATAAAAATTTGGATGTCTCATAATTTTCTCTGTCTTAACAGCGATAAGACTGAGGTTATGCTCATCGGTTCACCCCAACAAATTCGTAAAGCTGATGCTGTAACCTTAATGGTGGATGGCTCTGCTTTGGAGTTTCAAACTAAATTAAAAAATTTGGGGGTGATATTTGATGCAAATTTAACATTTGATCCTCATGTCCAAAATATGGTCAAAACTTCATTTTTTCATCTTAGAAATATTGCACGATTGCGCCCCATGTTATCTTTCTCGGCGGCTGAAAAACTGATCAATTCATTTATCTTTTCTCGTATCGATTATTGTAATGCTCTGCTTGCTGGGGTTTCCAAATCTACCATAAACAGATTACAGTATGTCCAAAACTCAGCAGCCAGAATCCTGACAAGATCCAGGACAAGTGAGCACATCACTCCCATCTTGGAGTCTTTGCACTGGCTACCGGTCAGGTTTCGCATCGATTTTAAAATTCTCATGCTCACCTACAAGGCCTTGAATGGTTTAGCGCCACAATATCTGTCCGAACTTTTAACTGCATACACCCCAAGACGCAATCTTCGTTCTTCTGATTCTGGCTTTTTAATTGTACCTTCTACACGTTTACGCTCTATGGGTGACCGGGCTTTTTCTTCTTTTGCTCCCAAACTCTGGAATGCTCTTCCCAATGAGATCAGACATGCTGACTCTTTTAGTGTTTTTAAATCTTCACTTAAAACTTACTTTTTTAGGCTTGCATACAAGTTATTTTTTTTTTTTTTTTTTTTTTTTCCTCTTAATTCTGCTCAAATGTATGTTTATTGTATTTATATGTTTCTGTGAAGCGCTTTGAGATATAACTTTAAAGGCGCTATATAAAATAAAGTTTATTATTATTATTATTATTATTATTTATGGATTACGTTTCTGGATTTCCCCAATAAATACCTGCAATTGGACCTACCCTGTTTGTCTTCGTGTGTGCCGTGACAGAAGACACCATCATTTTAGGATCCAGCAGGATGGGGATTTGGATCACTCCTCCAGCCACAGTGAGGGAGCGGATGGCTCTTGTTCGGGCGGTGCTGGCTCTGCGACAGGAGGGGAGAGAGATAGGGTGTTTTGCCCAGTTTTTCTGGACATTTTCAAGAGGGCTGCGGTATAATGATGAGGCGTTAAAAGGGGTTTTTAATGTATGCCTTGATGACCCTCTGCCCCAGTGTGAGTTGGAGGGGCTCCAGACCCTGGATTTTTGGGGTTTTACCCATTATCTCTCCCGCAGAAACCGTGGGCCAACTCATGCTCAGCCAGAGGCCGCTCTTGCCCGTGAGTCCGCCCCAGAGCCTGCTCTAGCCCGTGAGTTCACTACAGATTCTACAGAGGAGGTGGGCACAGGTTCAGTGCTGCACTCACGTAAGAGGAGGAGGAGGAGGAGGAGGAAGGCTTCTGTCATCCCTCAAGGCCTGGAGGCCTTCCCGGAGTCCGCTCCAGCCAGTGAGTCCACTACAGAGCCCGCTCCGGCCAGTGAGCCCGCTCCAGTCAGTGAGTCCACTCCAGAGTCCGTTCCAGTCAGTGAGTCCACTCCAGAGTCCGTTCCAGTCAGTGAGTCCACTCCAGAGCCCGCTCCAGTCAGTGAGTCCACCCCAGAGCCCGCTCCAGTTAGTGAGTCCACTCCAGTCAGTGAGTCCACTCCAGAGCCCGCTCCAGTTAGTGAGTCCATTCCAGTCAGTGAGTCCACTCCAGAATCCATTCCAGTCAGTGAGTCCACCCCAGAGCCCGCTCCAGTCAGTGAGTTCACTCCAGAGCCCGCTCCAGTCAGTGAGTCCACCCCAGAGCCCGCTCCAGTTAGTGAGTCCACTCCAGTCAGTGAGTCCACTCCAGAGTCCGCTCCAGTCAGTGAGTCCACTCCAGAGTCCGCTCCAGTCAGTGAGTCCACTCCAGAGCCCGTTCCAGTCAGTGAGCCCACTCCAGAGCCCGCTCCAGTCAGTGAGTCCACCCCAGAGCCCGCTCCAGTTAGTGAGCCCGCTCCAGTTAGTGAGTCCACTCCAGTCAGTGAGTCCACTCCAGAGTCCGCTCCAGTCAGTGAGTCCACTCCAGAGCCCGTTCCAGTCAGTGAGTCCGCTCCAGTCAGTAAGTCCACTCCAGAGTCCACTCCAGAGCCCACTCCAGTCAGTGAGTCCACTCCAGAGCCCACTCCAGTCAGGGAGTCCACTCCAGTCAGTGAGTCCACTCCAGAGTCCGTTCCAGTCAGTGAGTCCACTCCAGAGCCCACTCCAGTCAGTGAGTCCACTCCAGAGCCCGCTCCAGTCAGTGAATCCACCCCAGAGCCCGCTCCAGTTAGTGAGTCCACTCCAGTCAGTGAGTCCACTCCAGAGCCCGCCTCAGTCAGTGAGTCCACTCCAGAGCCCGCCTCAGTCAGTGAGTCCACTCCAGAGCCCGCCTCAGTCAGTGAGTCCACTCCAGAGCCCCCCTCAGTCAGTGAGTCCACTCCAGAGCCCGCCTCAGTCAGTGAGTCCACTCCAGAGCCCGCCTCAGTCAGTGAGTCCACTCCAGAGCCCGCCTCAGTCAGTGAGTCCACTCCAGAGCCCGCCTCAGTCAGTGAGTCCACTCCAGAGCCCGCCTCAGTCAGTGAGTCCACTCCAGAGCCCGTTCCTGCCAGTAAGTCCACTCCAGTCAGTGAGTCCACTCCAGAGCCCGCTCCAGTCAGTGAGTCCACTCCAGAGCCCCCCTCAGTCAGTGAGTCCACTCCAGAGCCCCCCTCAGTCAGTGAGTCCACTCCAGAGCCCGCCTCAGTCAGTGAGTCCACTCCAGAGCCCGCCTCAGTCAGTGAGTCCACTCCAGAGCCCGCCTCAGTCAGTTAGTCCACTCCAGAGCCCGCCTCAGTCAGTGAGTCCACTCCAGAGCCCGTTCCTGCCAGTAAGTCCACTCCAGTCAGTGAGTCCACTCCAGAGCCCGCTCCAGTCAGTGAGTCCACTCCAGAGCCCGCTCCAGTCAGTGAGTCCACTCCAGTCAGTGAATCCTCTCCAGAGCCCGCTCCAGTCAGTGAGTCCACTCCAGAGCCCGCTTCAGTTAGTGAGTCCACTTCAGAGCCTGCTCCAGTCAGTGAGTCCGCTCCAGTCAGTGAGTCCACTCCAGCCAGTGGGTCTGCTCCATCCAGTGAGTCTACTACAGAGTCCGCTCCAGCCAGTGAGTCCGCTCCAGTACGGCATGCTCTCCCTATCAGTCCGGTGATGGCCAAGAGGGCTGTCCTCACGTTCTATGTTTTGGCGGTCTTGCGTGCCTGGAGGATGCTCTCAGAACAGCCTCAGCCTGAGCCCGCTGCCGTCCAAGAGCAGCCCCAGCCTGAGCACGCTGCCGTCCCAGAGCAGCCCCAGCCTGAGCACGCAGCCGTCCCAGAGCAGCTCCAGCCTGAACACGTTGCCGTCCCTGAGCAGCTCCAGTTCGAACACGTTGCCGTCTCAGAGCAGTTCCAGTCTGAGCCCGCTGCCGTCCCTGAGTCCTCCGCTCTCCCTGATACGGCCACGGAGGTCGTCACCGAGAGGCCTGCTCTCCCTGATACGGCCACGGAGGTCGTCACAGAGCGGCCCGCTCTCCCTGATACGGCCACGGAGGTCGTCACCGAGCGGCCCGCTCTCCCTGATACGGCCACGGAGATCGTCACCGAGCTGCCCGCTCTCCCTGATACGGCCACGGAGGTAGTCACCGAGCTGCCCGCTCTCCCTGATACGGCCATGGAGGTCGTCACCGAGCGGCCCGCTCCCCCTGATACGGCCACGGAAGTCGTCACCGAGCTGCCCGCTCTCCCTGATACAGCCACGGAGGTCGTCACCGAGCGGCCCGCTCTCCCTAATATGGCCACGGAGCACCCTTGGTCTGTCCTGCCGCCACCGCCCAGATCTTCTGTCCTGCCGCCGTCATCCAAGCCTTCTGCCCTGCCGCCGCCGCCGCCCAGGCTTTCTACCCTGCCGCCACTGCCCAGGCCGTCTGAACCGCTGGAATCTGCCTGGTCAGTTCCTCCAGTGCCACCCTGGCAATCAGCCAGGATTCCAGACCCACTGGGACCAGCCTGGTCAGTTCCTCCAGCACCACCCTGGCACTCAGCCAGGATTCCAGACCCACTGGAACCAGCCTGGTCAGTTCCTCCAGCGCCACCCTGGCACTCAGCCAGGATTCCAGACCCGCTGGAACCAGCCTGGTCAGTTCCTCCAGTACCACCCTGGCTTTCAGTGGGGCGCCCTGGATCTGGCCCGCCATCCCTCCCCCTGATCCTCCTCCGGTCCACCTCCCTCCTGAGTGTTTGTGTTTTTGTTTTTATGTGTCTGGTGGAGCGTCTGGTAGCCGCTCCTTTGAGGGGAGGTAATGTCACGATCATTACTGGGAGTGCCCTTGTCTGCCACCACAGGGTACTCCAACCCTGACTGTTTACATCCTGGACTTTGGTTTTCACCCCATGAACTACATTACCCATAACTCACCTCCTGGTACTCATTATCCTTGTTTCATTGCACCCAGCTGTTTTGTGTTTGTTCAATTAGTGTCTGTCTATTTATACCTGGTTTGTCTCTGCTTTTGTCATGGTGTCTTCATTCATGTTGCCTGAGTCCCTGTTTTGGTTTGCTTTTTGTTTTGTTCCTGTTATTATTTTGTTTGGACTGTCTACCTGGATGTTTTGACTATTGACTGGTTTATGGATTACGTTTCTGGATTTCCCCAATAAATACCTGCAATTGGACCTACCCTGTTTGTCTTCGTGTGTGCCGTGACAGTCTCAGCTCAATTTAAAATAATGGTATTCTATTATATTCTTTAAAATATCATGTATTTCTGTGATGCAAAGTGTCTGAACAATTATGTTACCTCTATGGCATTTAATATAGGCTTTTAGCTTAACTCCCTGAGGTCTGAAAACAGATTGGCGCGTTTTGCAGGATTTTTTTCACATTGCAGCAAAACAGACTATCAAATACTCCATTTCTTGTCATAGAGACATAAGTAATATATCAATTGAAACTATAGAATGTCTCTGTATTTGTGAAAAACACAATGTTGTGCTTTTTGTAAAATAAAGAAAACTAACATGATGCGTGATCTCTCCTCTCCCTCTGAACGAAGTCCAATCTGATAGTTCTCAGAAAATGAACTGTAACTTACAGTAACTGTAACTTGAATACTAATGACAAAAAAAATGACACTTACGTCTAAAGAAACGTTGAAATGTCAGGTAAATTGTGCAAGTCAAATCAAAAACAAACATTCTGTGTTTATGTAATCTGTATGAAAAGAGAGCCATGTCAGAAGTCCGTGATTCAGCTCATTATCCACTAATGCGGCCACGCCCACGGAGCCAGCGCTATTCAGACGCAAATTCAGAGGCAATGCATGTATGCATCATTTCAATCGATCTCTAGAAGACATGCAGTTAGTTCCTAGTTCCTTTTCTTCTTTATATGAATTTGTGGCCTAAAGGTGTACAGAGAGCACCCTCTGGTTGCAAGTATGAATTAAAAACACCATTCCAGAAATGTCCTCTTCTTCTTTAGAATAATTTGTGGAATAAATGTGCACCGAGAGTGCCCTCCGGCTGCAAGTATGAATTAAAAACACAGTATCCAGCACTCATAGTGATGACAATAAATATTACTTCTCAGTATAGAAAACTGACATAAATATATAAGAATCCATCAATATTTCTCCAAATGTGCATGCTTTTAAGCTAAAAGCCTATATGAAATGCCATAGAGGTAACATAATTGTTCAGACACTTTGCATCACAGAAATACATTATATTTTAAAGAATATAATATAATACCATTATTTTAAATTGTAATAATATTTCACAGTATTGCTGTTTATGATGAGCTGAGACATTATTACAGAGGGTTTTTTTCACAGCCTACCTGACTGAAAGGCCTCATTAATATGCAAGTCATTTCAGGTCATTATTATGTGATTCTTTTGTCTTCTCAGGTGTAAATGGCCCATTATTCATGCACAGATTTAATATACTTTTTTCGGCCTCATTTCAGTGACTTAAGTTTGAGTTTTTTTCAATAACCACACATAAACATTATTCCTTCAAAAATATAAACATGTACATGCATGTTCCTCACATATTATTGTAGCCTAGTTTGTACTGAATACAGTGTAATGACACTTTTGTCATTCATATGTTTATGAACAACTGAAAAAAGCACAAATGTCAGGGCATGTCAAAACTTCTCCAAGCCCCAAATCAGCTTCAGACTCCAGAGGGTTAAAAGCATGCACATTTGGAGAAATATTGATGGATTCTTTTTTTTTTTTTTTTGGATGGATGTTTATGTTAATTTTCTATACAGAGGAGTAATATTTGCTGGTTTTGTTCCTAAATTACATTTTTTTTATTCCAAGCACCTTGTTGGATGTGAGAAGTTGCACCAGACTATTGCAATTAATAGTATTATATTAGTAGTATTATATTAGTAATAGTATTATATAATTATATTAAACTCTGTAACAATGAGAGAGACACTGCTGTTTACATTTAGTATGGTAAATAAAATATTTATAGTATAGGTATAAAAATATTTTAGTAGGCCTAATGAAAGTAAATGAGAAATAATGCAAAGGAAAGTAAATTTTCTGAAATGTTGCGTTTTCTTGCGCTTGAATGTTAATATGGCCCTCCTATGAGGTGTCAATCACAGAAACGGCCCCCCGCCAATTTGAGTTTGAGACCCCTGGTCTAACAGATGCTTCTTTGTACTGGTATCATAAAGTCAGAAACACAATGAAGCAGTTGGGAGCTCGAGTGTCAATAGTGGACCCAGCAGTGTTTTACTGGCTTGATCAATATGGCAAGGTGAAGGGGGTCCTTGCATCCCATGTGGATGACTTTATCTGGGGGGGAACCAATGAATTCTCCACAACTGTCATCCCTCAGCTAAAAGCAGCTTTCCAAGTTGAATGAGAAGAGCATGACGACTTCAGCTACATTGCAATGGAAGTTAATTCTGTGGAGGGTGAGATACAAGTGCAACAAAGAGCATACATTAAGAATTAGGAAACTATTCCTATTGATCCCACGAGAGCAACACAGCGTGACGCAACCTTGACAGATAGTGAAATGGACATGTTAAAGTCAAAGATTGGACAAATATTGTGGGTAGCAAGACAGAGTAGGCCAGACATTATGTGTGACATATCCATCCTGGCATCTAATACCAAACATGCAACTGTTCAGACTCTGCACTGTGCTAACAAACTCATTAGGAAAGTCAAATCAGAAGATGTTGTGTTGAGGTTTCAGTACCTGGGAGAAAACGGTTCCCTCAAACTTGTGGTGTACAGTGATTCCTCTATGGGAAACCTCTCTGATGGAGGCACACAGAGTGGACATTTCATCATGCTTATGGGTAAAAATGGAAAATTCTAACCCATATCCTGGCAGTCCAAGCGCATCCGGAGAGTCATGCGGAGTACATTAGCAGGAGAGACTCTAGCCCTTGCAGATGGGATTCATAGTGCAGTTTTTCTAGCTACTCTCTTCTCAGAAATCACCACCGGGGACTGTTCGTCCCAAGCTGTGCCCATTGTATGTGTTACAGACAATCATTCTTTTCTCGACATCATAGAAAAAAGACTGCGCCTTGAGATCAGCAGTATGAAGGAGCTCATACACTCTGGGACTATTCAGCAGGTTGTGTGGTCCGCCACCAAAGAGCTAACTGCTTGACCAAAAAGGGGGCATCAGCACTTGGACTACTTAGGGCACTCAGTGAAGGCTTTTGCAAACTTAAAATCTGAATGAACTGCGCAATACTTTGCCTCTTTTGTGTTTAACTAACATATACATTTCTTTGTTTACCTGTTCTGAAAAGTAATGTTTACAAGCTGCATTCTTAAAGCACTTTTCTTTAAAGAAAAAAGGGGAGATTGTTATGTTTTCCCTTGTACATACAAGGTTTTGTAAATAACGCAATGTTTGGGGCATTCTGGGAGTTTGCGCGATGTCTGCGAGCCACAGTGTAGTGGTGGGCAAACACAATAGCAATAAAAGTTACTGCTTAAAACAAGTCTGTTTATTGAATCAAAACAATGAACTGTAATAAAGTGCTCTCACCTTCATTACTGCCGTATTTAGTATCACTCTGGAGACTGTAAGCTGGATCACGAACAGTTTTTACTTGTATATCCTTGAGTAGCATATTTTTAGCACAGTCTCTGTTTTGTATTGTCCATTTGTGTTGATATTCGTTCACTAAGCAGTCCGGTGTGAAATGATTTGCGCAGACATAAACAAATTTCGGCAGAACTGAGGCAGCATTTTCCTGGAAAACCAAGTTAATCCACCTCGTTTTCAGCAGTTCAGATTTAGGGAGTAGATGGAGAGAGCTGTGTAGATTAATCCATCCAGCTACAGAACACCTTAAACCCTTGGGAGACATTCTCATCAGTGCAGTAAAGGCTGACTCGTTGTGAACTCACTCAGGGCGGTTCTATTTGTGGGCGGGGCCTGTGGATTTTGTGACGTCACACTGCCAGGGATCGTGAAATGGCTTGTTCTAAGACACTGATTATGATTTATGGGGATTTAAAAAAAAAGGAGTGGGTGGATTTTTATCACTATAGGGTGGTTGTGTACACACACTGCCAACACACATTAATGTCCAAACATCATGCAAAAGTGAATTTTGCATAATAGGTCTCCTTTAATGAAAGTAAATGTGCATGTGGTAGAACAACACTTTATGAAAAACAATTGATATTTAGAGGTGTTACAACTCAAGTAAGTGTATGTGCAGTATTGTTTTGTTGAAACATTATTTTCTAAGTATCGCAATAAAAAAAAGTTCTACATATTCATGATATCTTATGGATGTTTATAAGAATACCTACCTTTTGTTACTTTACTTAAAGCAGACAAAGACCACTTGTAAATATTATTAAGTACATTATAAAGCTTTTAAGATGGTTATAAGAAGACTTTGTTTTTTTCACGATAAGCATTAAAATTCCACTCATAAGATGAAGTATTATGGACATAGAATTGTTCCAATATTCCAGATAAATAGATTATCATCCACAAATAAATTTAAAGAGATTCACAAAAGAAAATAATCATATGCACAAATAATTAGAATAGGATCCACAAATATATGTCAGAAGTTTCACAAATTCATCTTCACATGCACGATGGCTGCCAAGGGCAGGAGTGGTTTGTTGGGCTCCACTCATGGCCTTTGTATTTTACAATTTTTTATAATTTCTTTCCATACAACAAGGATAACTTGGTTAATACATTTGATCGTGAACAAATTAAGCTTTATATGTTTGGACAAGGACACCTCACTCTGCATTCCATCTGGGTATCTAACGGCTTGCTTCAAAGCGATAGAAAGAATGCAAACAGATTACCATCACGGCAAGGCAGAGCGTCTGCTTCGAAAGTTATGCTGGTGCTTATATTATTGGCTGGGGATATTCATCTGAACCCTGGTCCGGCCATGTTTGAACACCATACTAGCCCTGTGAAGGTGATATCTGGCTCAGGGGATACGGCGCAGATGACACTGCAGATGACTTCGCCCCTCGCTATACCGGTGCCTCATGTGGCCAAGTTGGAGGAAATGTTGGCTCTAAATCAGGAGCTATCAGAACTGTTCTACGCCGGGAAGCGGAGCGCATTGGAGCCATGTGTGAGGAATACGGGACGCGGCCACGCTGGTGAGTCATTTTGCCTGTCAGATCCCCATTCAAGGACTGTGCTGGCTAGTAACCGTGAGGCCTCAACGACAGTTGTGGGTAGCGGCGTGGGCTTTCGCTCTCGATCGGGAGACGGAACGGTGGTTAACGTGGGGCAAGCCAATCCTTATGGGGAAATCGACAATGTGTCACAAATGCGCTGGGTTGGCTCGGACAGTTGTGCTGCACAGAAACAGAAGCAGAATTTATTTTTTCAGACTGTGAATCATGCCCGTGTGCTTTGGGACGTTAAGTGTAAACCAAAGGGAATACTTGGCGGACATTTAAATATACGCAGCCTCATTCGCAAATGGGATCAGGTTTCTGCATTTCTTTTGGACTCGAATTTAGATTATCTTTGTTTGACAGAATCCTGGCTTCACTGTACTATACCAACTACCATGTTAGATATTGCCGGGAATCAGTGTTTTAGAAAGGATAGGAACATTGGCAAGGGAGGAGGAGTATTAATATACATCAAAGAGAAATTTAAGTGTAATGAAATTGTATTGAATACCCCTTTGGAATGTCTAGCCTTGAATGTAGTTTTATCACCTAATATGTATTTTATTATTGTTGTTCTCTACAATCCACCCTCTCATAACAGTATTTTTTATGATGAATTGAGCTATGTATTGAAACAATTAGACTCTTATAGAGAGACAATATGGTATGGTGACTTTAATATTAATTGGTCTGATAAAAGCTGTAAACAAAAATTAAAAGCATCCTTTACAAAACTTAATTATCAACAAATGATTGTAGGACCTACAAGGATAACTCGACAGACGAGGACCCTTATTGATCTTACATTTACTAATAAGCCTGAACGTATAACACAGACTTATAATCTTATTACAGGACTTTCGGACCATAACATGATCCTAACTGTTAGGAAATTGACTAGAAAACGTTTGCAGTATTTTGGTAAACCTGATAGTGAAAAAATAAAAAACATTATCCCAAAATCTAAAATTGTACAATTTGAAAGGGAATTTTATAACATAAACTGGGAACAGATTACGGCTCTAGAGGATGTAGAGGAGTGCTGTAATGCCATGACAACAGCTATTACAGGATTAACACAAAAATTTACAAAGCAAATAAAATCTAGACAAAAAAAATTAACTGTACCTTGGATTAATAATGAAATACATAAACTTATGAAGAAGCGAGATTTGGCCTTAAAAATATAATTACGTTCAAAACTTAATATTGATCTTTTGAATTATAAAAGTCTAAGAAATAAAGTTGTACTTGAGCTGCGTAAGGCAAAAGCTACATACTATACACAACTTATATTAATTAATTTACTTTGGAAGCATTTAAATAATATGACTAACAAATTTAATAAACATAAAAGAATTACAGAACTTAGCATCAATGGCGATATCATAACTAATAGTGCTGTTATGGCAAATGAGTTTAATTCATACTTTTTACAATCAGTTGAAGAATTGACACAAAGTTTTCAACCTGTAGATAGTCAAATCTCTTCTGCGAGAGTTGTTTCAACAGATTGTTTTCATATTAAAGAGATTCAAGAAATAAAAGTTATTGATATAATTAATAAACTTTTGAATTCTAAATCTAATAATATTTATAATATGAATAGTTGTTTTCTTTAAAAAATATAGAGATGTTCTTGTCAAACCATTGACACATCTTGTTAATCTATCTATAAGAACCTGTACATTCCCTAGTGCTTGGAAAAAAAGCAGTAATCATCCCAGTATTCAAAACAGGAAGTCAGGACTCTATGTGTAATTATCGTCCTATATCAATTTTACCAGTTTTATCTAAAGTTATCGAAAAAGTTGTAGCAGCACAATTGATTGACTATCTAGAATCCAGACAGCTCCTCCACCCACAGCAGTTTGGATTCAGACCAGGGTATTCAACTGAAATGGCAAACTGTTGTTTAATTGAAAATGTTAAAAAGTCCCTGGATAAGGGCATGGTGGTGGGTGCTGTCTTTATTGACCTCAAAAAGGCCTTTTATACTGTCAATCATAGCTTACTTTTATCTAAAATGTTAGGTTTTAATTTTTCTGCTGAGGCAGTTACGTGGTTTACTTCTTATCTTCAGTCTAGAGCACAGGGTGTTAAAATAAATCATGATATATCTGCTTTTCAAATATTAAAATGGGTATTCCACAAGGCTCTATACTAGGACCTTTGCTGTTCAGTCTCTTTATAAATGATTTACCTCTGCACTGCTCAGGGGCCAGTTGTCAGCTTTATGTGGATGATGCAGTTCTTTACATCTCTGCTAAGTTGCCTGAACAGGCTGCAGAGGCATTGTCTGTATGTATGTCTCATATTCAACAGTGGCTTAGTCAAAATCAGCTAGTCTTAAATTTGTCAAAAACAGTTTCTATGTGTTTTTCTATTAGGAAACATGATTTAAAAGGAAATTTTAATAGTAATTTACAAAATGGAAAAATTCACTGTGTTACAGAATTTAAATATCTTGGATTGGTTTTAGATTCTCAACTTAAATTTGATAAACACATAAAGAACATTTCAAAACAATACAAAATAACCTTAATTGTTTTAAATGAATTAGAAATTACATTCCAAACCAGGTAGCCCTGTTGTACATGCATGCTATGGTATTTTCTCATATTTCATATTGCGTGACAGCATGGGCACAGTTGTTACAACCACCGGTTCCTGCACTACACTTCCCAGCATTCCCTCTGCCCTGCACTCGCTCATCATCATCATCACACGCACCAGAGGACAATTATCCTCATTATCACTCATTGGGACTTGTGTATATATTCAGTCACCCTTCACTCTTTGGTGGTCGGTTATCGTTGTATGCTAGTTTGTTTTTATCTCCTGTGTTCCCTGTATGCTACTTTGGATTATCTAGTAAAGTTGGACTTTGATCGTATTCTCCTAGTCGTGCGTGTTTCTACACACCAGTAACGTAACAGAATAACCGACCGCCCTAAATGGATGAATGGGCTAAATTCATCGCCTTGGCTCAGGAGAGCCATGACTTTTTTGTTTTTTTCTTCACGTTTTTTCCTTTTTGCCATCAACAGTCAGCTGCAGGATGAGAAATTAAGGAAGTTATACCGGATCGGGGCGAGCTACAATGGACCTTGTGTGCTGCCTGATACCACCGGCTTGAACTGGAAGGAGGCCATGCTGAAATGCGTGGAGTTCAAGCGGCCCAGATCCAGAAACCCCCTGTACCCAGTTCCCAACCATAGACCCACCGCGGATGGAAACGATGACCCCGCGAACGAGCCGGACATCACCCCGGAGCCTGAGGTATTTCCAACTGAGGAGAAGTTCGAGTCAGGGGTCCCTGTCAGCGACGAGGGAGTAGGTGTTGAGGACGTCGAGCTGGAGAAAAGCCCTGCCCACCCGCCCATCACTGAGAGTGAGTCCACCGACAACAATACTACTTCTCCGCTGTTTGAAAGCTCTCTACTGGACTTATCTATTCTTACCTGCCTCTCTCTGCCACATCCTCTACTGGAATCTCCATCTCTGCCATCTTCCCTGACCACAACCAAGTCTGCTGTTCTTCCCGAGCTGTCTCCCATCAGTCCCGCTACACCACCATCACCTCCTCTCAGTGACGTGGTGACAGCGCGGGACCACGGTGAGCCATCTCCTCCGAGGCATGAAGTTCCCGTGGCTCCACCTCCAACATCTGTTCCCGTCTCTCTTCCTCAACCTGCCGACCTGACTCCTTCGCCTATGCTCCTCCCTCCCTCGTCTTCTGCTGGGACCTTCAAGCTATCGGCTTCATGGAGCTGCCTCGGATCGTCAACTTCACCTAGGTCAGACGTCACACCGCCTACGCAACGGACTTCTGGGCCGACCGTTGCTCTCCGGCCCTCCACCCCTACTGCTCCAGCTAGCTCCGCCCTCCCCCAGGCTCCGTCGCCGCCCTCGGTCGCTCCAGCTACACCTCAGCCCTCAGGATCCCTGCATCCTCCTCGGATGGTCGTCGCTGTGGCTCCGTCGCGGTCGCCTGGGTTGTCGTCATCGAGCCGCTCCATCTGTCGTCCATCTGCGCCGTGGGTTCCTCCTCCATCGCCGCGGCTGCCTTCGTTCGTCCCGAAGGTGGTGCTGATGCCTTCACCACCATGGCTCCTCCCTTCAGCGCCATTGCCGCCGATGTACAGCATCCTGGTTGGGGAGTGGGCCTCCATCAGACTCATCCTCCAGCCTCAACGTCCACCTCCTGAACCCCCTCCGGCCTGCCCCTTTGGACGTTCCTCTACAGCGCGAGGACGCGCCTTGCCGGAGGGGGGAGGTACTGTTACAAAGTAATACAAACCATGATTGTAAAATTCCATACTGCAGGACTAGTTTTGGTCAGACAGCTTTTTCTGTTAGAAGCGTTAAGCTCGGGAATTTATTGCCACCTGACATTAAAACTATTCCTGATTTTAAAATGTTTTCTTCCAGGCTTAAGACTTGGTTAAAGATAAATCAGAATTGTACTCATCTTTAATATTGTGAATATATTGTGTATGTTTGGAAGTTATAGAGTATTATTATTTGAGTCTTATTAATGTATGAACTGGTTTTTAGATATTTTGTTGTATTTATTGTTTTTGATTGTTAAAGGCCCTTCTAGGGACAAGTGTTGCGAATTAGCCTTTGGCTATACACACTGTGATACAGACATCAGATTGTTTTGTTATAATGATCTATGTTGGTGGTATCTGTCCCTATCAAATAAACTATTAAATAAAAATAAATTAACAAATTAAATTCACAAATAAATAAAATGAGATCTGCTAATAATAAACATATTCACAAATATGTCACAAGAACAACTCTGCCTGGCATCTACCTGGCATCAGGCATCAGCCAATCGGAAGTAATTCCATATCCACGCAACCATATATATCGTTTCCTAGCCTGCGATCGACAAGCTGCGCAATGTGAAGCGCTGTTAGGAGCGGAATGCTTCAGAATTTCAACATCTAAGATAAGTAAACAGGTTTTCTTATGATATAGCACAATGCTTTGAGAAGTATGCTTTCAATTGTTGAAGTATCATACACGAGGTTCAAATCATGTCAGCTCCCAACCTACTGTGATAACTATATGCACTAGCAGCTAGCGTACATGCATCGCATTTGGAGCAGCAAACAGATATGTTGTAAGGATACAGGAAAAATAGTTTGCTAATTTAAGTGTATGGGTTTCACTCCGTTTCACATAAGCTACAGCATTTCCTAATATTTAAGCAGCAGCAACATGCTAAAACAAATATTAGCGGATATCAACAGCATAGCTAGCATAAGTAAATGTGCGTTTCGCAATCAAGTGACATTGTTCAATAATCTGCTAACCACGATCGATTACTCTTAAAAATGTACATATTCACTTAGCATATTAAGAACGTGAGCAGTTAACGTTACATACACTTTTGGGAAATAAACACTACTTCATAACTATGGGACGAACAGAGAGTATCGTTCAAGTCAGATACAATTTAAGCATCATATTTCACTGCTGTCCTTCAGAAAGGTCTTCATTCCACTTACCTAAGTGTGCAAGGTAGCTTCAGTACTCTCAACTAAGCAATTAACGTTACCGGTTAACGCCGTAATTAGGCATTTTACCTGGCAATATGGGTCGCGTGGAGAGCGTTGTGTGTTCAGTTGCGGGGTGTTGCTGAGCTGCTTGACGATCACGGAGAAGTTCGTTTGTCTGAGTGTCTTCAGAGGTGTTATTATTATCAGTCAGAATCAATAACCGCTCAATCACATCATTTGTTAACAGGAGTAGAGGCCTAGCAGATTCATTGCAGTGCGGACATTCCACTGATGTAGCGGCACTCATACGCGCCAACTGCAAAGACTAGTGTTTGCACGATCTCGCAGCATATGTTCAGTTCATGCTTCTGTAACGAGCGCCAAGCATTTGTTTTTGATATAGCTACTGACTGTGCGTGTTTGTGTTCGATATAGCAACTGTGTGTGTGCGTGTGTGTGTTAAACACTGTGTCGATATACGCAATTTTGAACTACTGCATTTTACTATTATCATGTACTAAAGTGAGAAACCATAATAGTGATTTGATAACCGGCGTGACTCATGAAAGAAATGAAGTGTAAAACATATTTTTGCCTATTTTATGTCATTTTAATCCAAGTTATTCATGTCATTGTTCTAAATAACGAGATAACATATACTGCAACAAGCACATGTAGCCTATTCCATGTAGCCTACTCCATTTACGTAGGAGCATGGTGAATGTGATGGGCCAGATGTAAATTTGAAGTTCCCTTTCGATACTTCACTCGTACTGCGTATGGGGAAAGTTCTCCTTTTTCCCCGTTACTGAAGCCTTTTTCAATAACGCAGTGTAACTGCACCGTCATTGGTTCACTCATAGACAAGTTGTTGAACCAATGACGGCGCGGCATAGCTGCGTGACCTATGGCGATGTATAATGTATAATTAATATATTAGTATTTTTTATATTTAAAAATTACAATAAACATTTTGCCATTTTTTAATTCAAAGAAACAAAATGTAAGAAAGATTTAAAACTGAACACAATCTTGCTGCTCAAACTGTGTATATGTAACGACTCATCACTCTGATTGGAATCCATTTGCATGCTTTATATATATAAAGAGAAGTCGTACAGGCAGGGTATAACAGGGGCAGACAGATGTAACAGAGGCAGACTGAATCGTGGTCGAGATAACAGGCAAACAGGTCGGGACAGGTAGAAAGCAAACACAAAACGTAGTAACAGGCAAGGGTCGGTAGACAGGCAGCACAGGATCAGTAACGGTAAACAGCAAGGTCAGTAACAGGAAATCAAAACAGGTAATAATGCTCAGAAATGTACGCCGGGGCAGAAACAAGACTTCGCGATCAGGGAGCGTGATGGAAAGTCCTTTATAGTCCATGTAATAGGCAACAGCTGGTGTAGAGATTAGTCCAAGGTATGTGTTTCTGGGAAATGTAGTGTGTGTCAGTATTCGGGTGATGGTTCCCTCCGATGGCCAGAGGAGGGAATCACAGAGTTCGTCTCTGTGACAGTATAGAACAATTTTTAATTATATTTTTTGCTCCTTTTGTATTTAACATTTACTTGTACTTTTACTTTCAATACTTAAGTACGTTTAATTTAAAAAAAAATACTTTTCGTACTTGAGTACAAAAAATATCACATACTTTAAAACTTTTACTCAAGTAACATTCTAAACAGTGACTTTGACTTCTACCAAAGTCATTTTCTGGTAAGATAACTATACTTTTACTCAAGTATGGTTTTCGAGTACTTTATACACCACTGCCCCTGATGCTCAAAACCGCTCTGCTACTTGCACTAGCGTCGGTTAAGCGAGTTGGTGACTTGCAGGCCCTCTCCATGAGCCCTGCATGCCTTGAGTTCGGGCCCAACGACTCCAAAGTCATTTTGAAACCTAGGCATGGCTACGTCCCTAAGGTGCTCTTGACTCCATTCAGAGCACAGGTTATTTCCCTTTCAGCGCTTCCTCCCTCGTCGGACGAGCGAGAGTTGGAACTACTCTGCCCTGTCAGGGCATTAAGGACCTACGTTGATCGATCACAGCCTTTTCGGCAATCTGATCAGCTCCAAGCTCCAGCTCCGCACCAAGGGGTCTTCGGTCTCAAAGCAACGTCTTTCGCGTTGGTTAGTCGACGCTCTTTGTTACTCCTCTATGGGCCTCGACTGCCCCATAGGAGTTAGAGCTCACTCTACTAGAGGAATGGCTTCCTCTTGGGCCTGGTCTAGTGGAGTTACGATTAAAGACATCTGTGAAGCGTCCGGCTGGTCCTCGCCGTCCACTTTTGTCAGATTTTATCATTTGGACATCCCGACCTTACAAGCTCGGGTCCTCTCGGTATGATCCAGCGGCCTCTATCGAGCTCCGCTTCATGCCACTCTTAGAGTTAACTCCCTTTTTGTAGTGTAACGAGGGTTCGGCGGCTCCGGCCTTCTCACTTGTCCCGGTGCCCAAGACAAGTCCAGTCGTTCCCTGCCGTGGCATGGCGCGGTTGAATTCATTCCCCATACGCAGTACGAGTGAAGTATCGAAAGGGAACGTACTCGGTTACTAACGTAACCTCGGTTCCCTGAGATACGGAACAAGTACTGCGTTACATGCCGTGCCACGAGGCTGCGGCTTCAGTGTCGTCGCGTCAGTTGAATGACCTGAAATCCTATGGCAAAACGCCCGCTTATATAGCCCTAAACCCCGCCCATTTCGGCGGGAATATTCGCGCGCTCTGTCGCCATAGGTCGCGCAGCTATGCCGCGCCGTCATTGGTTCAACAACTTGTCTATGAGTTAACCAATGACGGTGCAGTTACACTGCGTTATTGAAAAAGGCTTCAGTAACGGGGAAAAAGGAGACCTTTCCCCATACGCAGTACTCGTTCCGTATCTCAGGGAACCGAGGTCACGTTAGTAACCGAGTACGATATTAATTCTACAGTTCATTACAGTGAGTTAAAAGCTGCAGGACAGTCTGGTGGTTCTGGTTTATATGGCCTGGTATCATCTCCCTGAGGGCAGCAGGTGGAACAGTTGATGTGCTGGGTGTGAATGATCTTAGCATGTGTTATGCACTCCCCCAGACAGCGGGTGGCATAGACTGCGTTAAGTCCATCAAATGGCATCAGGCAGCATTTTTATTCAGAAATATCTAATGGACAGTTTAGTCTTTCTGGAAGAATTCTGGGTAATTAAATGATTGTATGAGAATTAAATGCTGCTATGAATAGCTAGTGTTGCTTATGGTATTAAATCATAAATTATGATAATGAATAATAGGATAACAATTGAATAAACTATTGTGGCGACCAGGGCGGGCGAGAGCCGTGAGGGAACGGCGCGAGGCCGGTGGCACGAGTGTTAATGAGCTTCACCTGGAGGCACACCGGCCTTGAGTCCCTCACGGAGGAGCTCCGGGAGCATAAAAGGAGGAGCGACTACAGTGAAGGACGAGAGAGGACCAGGCCTGGACTTTATGTTATGTTTTATTATGTTTGTGTGGCCGGCAGACGTCCGCGAAGGTCTGCCGGCATTACTTTCGTTTTGTTCTTTGTTTATTTTACATTAAAGTTAAGTTCAATGTTCGCCGGTTCCCGCCTCCTCCTTCCCACATTTACGAACTACGTTACAACTATCAAGTCATGTATGCATATTGGACAAACCACACAAACTTCATATTTTAGGGGGACTGTCATGTTGAGGGAGTAGATGTTGATGCATCATTGAGTCTGCCATATTTTGATTTGGTGCTTTTCACCTCTGACCCTAAATCATATTTATTTACTACTGCATGGGATAGCGATATGGTATACAACTCTCCTGCATGCAAACTCAGACTAATAGATATAATAGAAATATATTTAAATACTGAGTTCCATACTAAATACGATTTAAACTAACTAAATCAAATATATAGTTCCACAGTCTTGGTATATTGGTGGAGTAGTTTCTGCTTATCCTCACTAAATTCTGGGAAATTCTGGATTCGGGGCTGGGCAATCACATCTACTGCTTAGCCTTCTACAACATCAAACAGTGCCTTTGTTTTAAGAGGGTGTTACAGTCTGCATTGACGTGGGGGTAAATACAAGCATTATCAGCAGCTACACGCTCAAATCTAGTAGCAGCAAGCTTTATATAATATATAGCGACTAAACATAGTACATGAGGATGTTCAGAGTAATGGCCTTCTCGCATATACACCTTTATCCGAACTTATTATTTGCTCAACTTCCAACACACTCCAAGGCTAGTTCAGTCAACCTAGTGTGTTCGGACTGGTTCAGCTGAAGCACGTTAGGCTATTGCTCCATTATCTCTGTTCTAATGACATAAACTTTCAATGGGACTATACGATTTTCCAATGATAAAGGTTGCCAAATCTTCATACTATTTGCTCAGGTGGTCCAGGAGATTTTCAATCTCTTAGCTTGCAATGCGTCCATCTTGTTAAAGCACTTATGCACATTATAATCGGCCACATTCGCACCTTTTGACTGTAATCTAGCCATTAGGTTTAGGCATTCAGTGTTAAGCATTTAGTGTAGCAGGCATACATTGTCTTAAATGCATTAGAGCCAAGCTTAAGCAAACTACCAGTAAATATATTATATATATATATATATATATATATATATATATATATATATATATATATATATATATATATATATATATATATATATATATATATATATAAAAAATCTGCTTCTCCAATTCACAGTTTCATCCCGGACACCTGGTTTGACTCTGGACCCCAGCGCACCAAGCCTCTCCAAGTCCCTGCAACCGTCTACTGAACAGCATAGTAAAGACATTCCCAACAACTAAAGCTATTCCTACACACCTGCGCTACATGTTTCACCACTCAGAAGGAAAGCTCTTGATCCACATTCCATACTTTCTAGAGGCAGTTCTCCCAGCTTGTATAATATAAATAAATAAAATTGTTTGTCTTTACATTTAAGCACTCAAAAACGACAGATTTAACAGGTCACACTTTATTATCTAGCATTAATTCTGTGTTTTGCTCTTCTTTCATGTAACAATCCCTGCAAATTCGGAGATGCAGCTGCTCAGATCCACTGTTTCCTTACAGCTGAAGGAAACTGATGACCAGGGCCTGGTTTGTTAAAACACCCATGTCATTCACGTGGCTTAAACCTAGAAGTCTACACTGACCACTCATCCAGATTGGTGTAGCAATGTCTGCATTCCAAGAGTACCATCCACTACCCTTAAAGAAATGGGCCACTGGAATTCGGCAGTCCACAAATGCTACATCAGACATAATTTCAAGGACTTGAAAGGACAAGAAACATCTCTGATTTAAATTATCGGGTGGCGCTGGGCATTCTGGTATCAATTATTCAGTTACAATTATTCGATTTGATCATTTGCAGACGTTAGCAACGACGTGTATGCAGCATTTTACAGTATCCGAATCCTCAGCTAGTGGAGGGGAGGATCTCGGCTGCGAGATTTAAGTTTGATGCAGGGGACCAGGGACAAATGTTTTCGGAGCAGTCACCATCCAAAAAAAAAAAAAAAAAAGCATACCATACACTGCATTAGATAAAACTAATCACATTTTATAGACATGTCATTTATGCATATGAGCTCTGGCTCAGCATCATTCTAGCTTAGGCCACTAGGTCATATGCACATTTATAGGCAAGTTCAATAGCGTTAAGCCACTCGGCAAAGCAGGCCCAGGCTCACTCCGAGAGTTGTCATGATTGAAATACAAAGTTCAGTCATGAAACTCTAACCGAGCGCTGATTTACGCCATGGCATCAGCCAATTGGAAGTAATTCCATATCCACGCAACCATATATATCGTTTCCTAGCCTGCGATCGACAAGCTGCGTAATGTGAAGCGCTGTTATCCCTCCTCCTCCCCAGCGCCACCTGTAGAGATCTGCTACGGGGGTTCTACCATTCTTTCAGCAGCCTCTTCCTTGTTGTTTTATTTGACTAAGCTAAACAATTTTTTGACTAAGCTAAACAATTTGCAGTCGTCTTGACTCTAGAACTGTTTCAGAATCCACAAATGTGTGCTTCAATCCACTAATGTACAGGTGGTGATTCACAAATGAATGCCAGGCAGAGTTGTACTTGTGACATAAAAACATATTTGTGAATATGTTTTTTATTAGCCAATGTCAATTTTTTTTTGTGAATTTAATTCATTTCTGAATTTATTTTATTATTTTTTTTATAATTTATTTTATTTCATATCTATTTATTTGTGTATATGATAACTTTTTGTGAGTCTCTTTACATGTATTTGTTGTTCATAATATATTTATTTAGAATACTGGAACAAAAATACTCCCATAATGTATGATACTATGCAGATCTTCAGTAAACAATGTCAAGACATGAGACATGGGAAATTAAAAAAGTAAACTATGGGATATATAATAACTTAAGCTGATAAAATTGTGTTCATTTTGTGTTATAAATCATCATATTCTTAATAGTTACAACTACAAATAGTTAAGTATTATTTCTGCAGTTACGATTATCCATTAGATGATACAATCCATTTTATATATATATATATATATATATATATATATATATATATATATTAGGGCTGGGCGATATATCGCATGCGATTGTCATGCACATTTCATCAGTAAAGCTGGTTCCCTGATTACCGCTAAATCGCCATCACCTGCTTTCAAATGGAGCGGCATTTAATAGACAGAGCCGTAGTTCACTGACAAGCTATGCAATATCGCGTTCATTATCGAAGGCGATTCATCTGTGATAATGAACGCGATATTGTGTAGCTTGTCAGTGATCTACGGTTCTGTCTATTAAATGGTGCTCCATTTGAAAGCAGGTGATGGCAATTTCGCGGTAATCAGGGAACCGGCTTTACTGATGAAATGTGCATGACAATCGCATGCGATATATTGCCCAGCTCTAATATATTTTATATTATATATCTTACTATGAACTCTGTTTAATAAAGCCTGCAGATGGATCTTACCTTGAGTCCCACCTCGTTACACTACCCTTACGATGCATTATAAATTCAGGGTTCATCTGGTGTTATAATGCATCATACTCTTAAAAGTTATAACCACAAATAGCTATTATAATGAGTAACAAATAAGTATTATAATGTATTATAACGTATTTGTGGCGAGGGGGGCATGGTTCAGTGAGGTCTGCAACGGGAGAGAGCGTCGGGTGATCCTTGGTGAGTGAGCGGGTTAAATGTAAATCACGAACACCTGTTTCTCATTCCAGTAATTGGCACGGAGACAGGATAAAATGCCGCGAGAAGCAGGAGTGTGTGATTGTGTATACCGAGACTGGAGTGAAGCCCTTTGTGGATTATTTGTTTTGCTGTTGTGCGTTGCACAGTTTTTCTGTTGGACATTTATGATTTATTGAATAGAGCTCAGTCAGCAGTTAAAAGCCAACCCTGTCCCCTTCCTTCCCCACGAACTCTGATTGTACTACAGTATTATAACTACTGTTATGATTATTTATCAGTTAATGCAACATGCTATAATGTTGTTTATAATGCATTATGCATGCATTATAATGCATAAACCCTCAGGGGTCTGAGGATTTTTGGGACCCTGGAGAAGTTTTGACATGCCCTGACATTTGTGCTTTTTTCAGTTGTTCATAAACATATTAATGGAAAAAGTGTCATTACACTGTATTCAGCACAAACTAGGCTACAATAATATGTGAGGAACATGTATGTTCATGTTTGTGTTTTTGAAGGAACACGTGGCGGAGAACAAAAACAAAAAACTTAAGTCACTGAAATAATGCCAAAAAATATATATTAAATCTTTGTTCACAAGACTTCTGGCTATTTGAGGTTGTAGACTAGAGTTTTTGCTTCAAAATGAGGTAAAAAATGATGCTGCCTGCTTGTTCATATAAAACAATAGAGAGATTTAAATTTTCTAAAACATCTTTGGTCAAGAAACACAGTATGCGTGGATCCTCATGTATAATGGGTGATTCTCACCTGAGAAGACAAAAGAATCGCATAAAGAGCTCTAATGAGCTGCATAAATAATGAGCTCTTTCAGTCAGGTGGGCTGTGAAAAAACCCTCTGTGATCATGATTCAAATCTCATCATGGTGTAAATCGAACATACAGAAAAAACAGCAATACTGTGGAATATTATTACAATTTAAAATAATGGTATTCTATTATATTCTTTAAAATATAATGTATTTCTGTGATGCAAGTGTCTGAACAATTATGTTACCTCTATGGAATTTCATATAGCCTTTTAGCTTAAAAGCATGCACATTTGGAGAAATATTGATGGATTCTCATATGTTTGTCAATTTTCTATACAGAGGAGTATTTATTCAGGATTAATTGTCATTACTATGAGCGCTGGATACTGTGTTTTCAATTCATACTTGCAGCCGTAGGGCGCTCTGTACACCTTTAATCCACAAATGCCTGAGCACTAAAGAAGAATAGGCAATCCAGGAACTAACCAAACTAACAGAGGACAGAGATCGCTAACTATGGCTATTCAAAACACTTTCAAGACAATAAATACACGATTGAGACGATGTATACATGTATTGACATGTATTTGCGTCTGAATAGCGCTCCCTCCGTGGGCGTGGCCGCATTAGCGAATAATGAGCTGAATCATTGATTTCTGACATGGCTCTCTTTTCATACAGATTACATAAACACAGAATGTTTGTTTTCGATTTGACTTACACAATTTAAAATCGGACATTTCAACTTTTTTTAGACATAAGTCTAATTTTTTTGTGATTAGTACTCACTAATTTACAGTTCATTTTCTGAGAACTATCAGATTGGACTTCCTTCAGAGGGAGACGAGAGATCTTGCATCATGTTAGTTTTCTTTATTTTACAAAAAGCACAACATTTTGTTTTTACTCTGAGTGTACACAAATAAAAGAAGATATTCCACAGATTAAAATTATGTATAACTCTTAATTGTATGTGCAACATTAACAGAGTATTTTGAGTCTCTTTCACATTGGTAAGAAAAAAAACGCGGTGATATTACCGGCGATACCCTCAGACCTCAGAGTGTTAAGAATACTCTTATATTGCATTGAAAATACAGGTTTCATAGAAAGTGTTACACAGGTTCCCTATAGTGTGCGGTCTAGCGTGTTCGGTTGTTTAGCAATAGTACAGCAAATCTGATTGTTGGTTAATTCCATTTCACAGCCCATGAATGTATGGTGAGTAGAGATTGACTTATCAAACATACAAAAACTGCCCCCTTCACCGATACTCTTACACTCATACTGTAGCCTATATGGGGCAGTCGTGGCCTAATTAGAGAGTGAATGGGGGAAGTGAATGTACAGTGCTCTCTTCCAACCCTCAATACCACGACTTGGGTGAGCAAGCTTGAGCCAATGCAGTCCCGTTTAGACTACAGTAATGCACTTTATTTGGGAGTAAGCCAAACTCTTATTTAAAAATTGCAATTGGTCAAGAATGCAGCTGCGAGGCTCCTTACTAACACAAAGAAAAGGGAGCATATTACTCCAGTTTTGGAAAAGTTGCATTGGCTTCTGGTTAAATATCATATTCAGTACAAGGTGTTGCTGTATGTTGCTCTCAGTTCCGAAAACTCGCCTGAAAATAAAAGGGGATCGTGCATTTTCGGTTGCTGGCCCAAGACTGTGGAATACCCTTCCACCTGACATCAGATCTGCACCCTCATTTGATGTTTTTAAATCTCATGTGAAAACATACTTGTTCCCTTTCGAAGGGAACTCAACTCTGCGTTGCCACGCTTTGGGGTGTCTGAAAAACCAACTATCCAACAACTCCAATGCTCATTGGCCGGCGACAGCCTATGACGTCATAGGGGCGCGACCCGGAAGTATAAAAGCGCGCCCGCGGGAGCAGTCATTATCTTTTCGTCTTTCAGGGACTGCCTGTGTCTTGCCACTGTCCGTTTCTCTAATTCAAACTCTGAGTATCTCAAACTATGTCTGAGGGCAAAGGTTTTAGGAAGTGTGCGGATCCTTGTCTGAGGTTTCTGACCCGGGAGGATCCTCACACCCTATGTGTGTTATGTCTGGGAGAAGAGCACGCACGGTCGGCGTTTGAGAACACTGGCTGTGAGCTGTGTTAGCGTTTTCCCATGAGAACGCTCCGTTCCCGCCTGACGCTCTTCTCGAGGGGAGAGACGTCTGCACCTGTGCCCGGTGGATCTGGTCCTGCTCATGCTGTTCGTGCTGAGGCCGAGCAGCGGCTGCATTCATGGGGGTCACAGGTGGAGCTCGCCGCTAAGTTTGAGAAAGGTGTCACGGTCTCTCAACCTCAAGTGGCGGCTGGCGGGGATGAGCTTCTGGGTGACGATGATGCCATCTCCTTGACATCATCGGATCCAGGAGCGAGTGCTCTTCTGGCTGAGAGCCCCCGAGAGCAGGAGATGGCTTTGGAAGAGGGAGAAGTGACTGAGGTTGCTTCTTTCCCTTCCAAGCCTCCCTGTCCAGCATATGTGGAATTATTGGAGGTTGTGGAACGTGCTGCAGGCAGGCTGCAGCTGCCGTGGCAGTGCGTCAGGAAAGAGCCCATTCGTGGCAGATTGGACGAACGGTTTCTATCCGACCACAACCCTATAATCCCTGCGAGCCTTCCATTCCTTCCCGACCTACATGTTGAGGTGGGGAGGGCATGGAAGAACCCATACTCGGCCAGGATTCATTTGCATCAGCGGGGGAATTTCGCTGCTGTGGAGGAATTGGGCCAGCATGGGTATGTGTCGATGCCCCCCATTGACGAGACGTTTGCCAACTATCTCGTCACGGGTAGCGCGCCGACACTGAAAGCTCCGGTTCTGCCGTCTAAACCCCTTAAGATGACATCTCGTTTGAACGGCAGAGCATATGCTGCTGCGGGTCAGGCGGGTGCTGCTTTGCACACAATGGCGGTGTTGCAAGCGTACAAGGCTGACCTGCTGAAGGACCTGGATCAGGGGCAGGGTTTGTCCCCTGATGCGGTGGCTGAGCTGCGCCAAACTACGGATTTGGCTCTCCGTGCCACTAAACAAATGGCCGCCTCGATTGGAAGATCGATGGCGGCTATGGTGGCTACGGAGAGGCACCTTTGGTTGACCATGGCGGACATCGGGGAGAAAGAGAAGGGCTCTCTCCTCGATGCCCCGGTCTCGCCATCTGAACTTTTCGGCGGTTCCATTGAGACGGTCGTTGGAAAGTTTAGGGAGGCGAGGGCGCGCTCAGCAGCGTTTAAGAGTTTCATACCGCTCAGGTCCGATTCTGGGCCCAGACAACCGGGAGGCTCTGGTCCGCCTCGAGCCGAGGCTCAGAGGCAGGGTCAGAGATCCAGCGTCGCCGCTCGAGCACCTCCTCCACCTCGGAGTAGGTCTCAGAAGCGGCGGGATGCGAAGAAAAGGAGAGGTGATCTGAGGGAGGTGATCGATCGGCGGCATGATCAACGCCGCTGATTGCTCTCCTCTCTGGGCGAGGGAGGATTTGGTACTTTCCTTCGCCCCTTTTCTTCGTCCTCCCGGGATATGTGTTTAATTTTAATCTGTGCACGTTCAGGATAACACCTTTGAACAGTCATGATGAAACTTTTTCTGAAGGCCCGCCTTCTGGCTTGATAGTGATAAGGTTCGTAGGCTTATGGATCCGGGGATATCATTCTTCTACTATGAAAGTACGTGGAAGGAATCTCTGGTCTTCGAGCCGTGGGAAGGTAAGACGAGGTCTGATTTAATCGCTTAAATGTTCAACCTTGTTTTTATTCCTGTATTGTTTCCTGAATGTGTAACAGTAAATATGTAATGGGGGTTTTTTGGGCAAAAAACTGGAGTGTTGAGACTGACTGAGCGAGCCACAGAATGGCTGCTGTTCAGTTTTCTCTCTGTATGTTCTGCCGTTCGACTGTTGTCAGTATAGTTTGAGCTGGCGCTCATCACTTCAGTTTATGCATTTGTGGCGTTCCTAACTGGCCGCCCAGCGCGATGGCTGTGATCTTTGCTGTATTTCTTATCTGAAATTTCGAGGTAGAGATCAGGCTTATTATAGCGCCTGTTATTTTGAATAGGCCTGTATGTTTCTGGCCAGGCTAGAACTAAGTGTATGTATGGTGTATGTATAATTAATTCCCATATGTATTTTAGTTTTGGCCTTCTCCTGAGGGAGTGGCTGAATTTTTTTGCCCAGATTATCCCATTGCTTATGTAGGTGCAACGATGAGTATAACAGCTAGGTTTTTAGACTGCTTTGTTAGAGACCTGATGCTGTTTCTCAGGTGGTAGGCCCTTATCTTTGCGTAGATAAGTTTATGCTATTAATGTTGCTAGGCCCCACTCTCTAGAACATTCATGCTGAGAGGAAAAAATATTTTCTTCCGAGCCACTTGATATTTTCAAGTTTGAGTTGACTATGCCAGCATGTTAGCTCTGTCCTCTAAGGCTTGGAACAGATTTGAGAATCTGTAGCAATGATTTTATTTTTTCTCTCTGTCAAATGGCGTGTATTTCAAAGTTTCATTTGAGTTCTAGACGCTTGCCCTACATTTGGTATGTGAGCTTGATATGCTGCCACAGGTTGGCACCCGCTTATGATAGTAGGCCTTCTAAAAAGCAGCCTCTATGTAAGTGTTTGGTAAATCCTTTCCCCAGTGTTACTGAGTGCATTACCTGTTGGATTGCATACTCAGGGTGGCTAGATCACTTTTTGAGAAAAGTTAGTATCTGTCAGCTCCCTTTCAGTTATCTGTTTATCAGCTATATTGCATATAACGGTGATTGTAGGCTAGACTGTTCAGCCTCCTTCTAGTTAGCAATAGTTTTATACTGCTGTGTAATAGATTTCAGTCTGCTCACATACTGTTTTTTGGTTTTACACTGCTTCAGGCCCTGCAGCATGTTGTTTGAGGTAGCAGGCTCAACTAGCCTCCCTTAAGCCATGTTGGTTGTGTATGGTTCCCTTTAGTCACAGAACTTAGGGTACTTTGCCTGTTTGGAAAGTGTAGCCTAGCACATGTAGCAGTTAGCTTCCCATAGTTTATTGGGTTAGAGCTGGTTCCCTGTAGCTTTGTTCCCTGGAAATTCACAAACTGAAGCCACGTGTCATTGAATCGGCAGGCCCCTACAGGCCTCCTTTTTAGTTTACGTGTTGGCACAGATTGTGTTTTTCTGTGCGGCTCTGGATGAGATGTCAGTAGTGAAACCTTACTGAGGTTTGGTTTGACCTATTGTTGCCTCTGAGTCGATGATTCTAGTTGAGCTAAGAGCCACCTAGCGCTTAGGTTGGATCTTTGTGCTCCTGGAAACGGCCACGAGACTTACGCCATGTGTCCTGAAGGATGCTAAGCCTGCGGGCCGCCTTTATTGGACATACTGGTGTTTGTTTTGGGTGTATTTCTCCCTGAGAACTAGTCATATACACTTTCGCTGGCCAGGGGCCCAAGTGGTAGATTCAACCCCCTCTTTTGCGGGTTGTTTACCTGGCTTGGGACCTAAACACTACCACGAGCTGATGCCACGTGTTTGTTGAGGTTATAGGCCTTCCAGGCCTTCCTTAATACGTGTTGGCGTACACTGTACCCCTTTTGTTTAAAGAGTAAAAAGTGTTTTTTACTGAGTACACTGCTTGTCGGTTTGTGTTGGGTGGATTATTTAGGAGCACTGTGCAGCTTTCCCACGGCTGCCATGGAAGTTATCGGTCTCTGTACGTTAGACAGGTTTTCAGAAAGGCGTTTTACTAAAACGGGTCGTTTCTGGAGTATACTTCTGTTGTCATGTTGTAAGTCCCTCCCGGGCCTCCATGATTATGTGCTCTTGGCATAGTCTACCTGTTAGGTGAGCTCTGCGCTTCCCCCTTGGGGTTGAGTTTGGTAATAGTGCTTAGCTCCCTAAGCTGGTTATGATGGTTAGGCCTTCATCAGGCCCCATCTTTAGAATCAGCCCTAGGCTGGTTTGTGCTCCCCTTTTGCAGGGTTTTCAGCGCACAGCCTCCTCAGTGCGTTAATTAAGCACTGGGTAGATCCTAGGTGAGCGGATTATCTCCCCTCGATATGAGGGTTCATAGCATTCAGCTGAGTTCTGCTCTCCAGGATGCCCGTCTCTACGCGTGGGTCTGAGCTGGTTTCTGCCTTTTTGCAGTCACTCTTACCTATTTTCTTCTTCAAGAATGCATTCTAGAGGCTCTGTATTCAGACAGGGTTGGCCTGGACTGAGTCTGTTCCCATATAAGACCGGGTCGGCCTCCCTGGTGGCAATGAGGGTGACCCCGTTCCCCTCAAGAGTGGCTGGCCGAGGTTCCCTTTGGTTCCTTGGCCACATTCCCTTAAAGGGACCACTTTTTCCTTCAGGAAAGTGGGTCCCGGATGCCTTAGCGATTTCTTTAGGCTCTATTTTTTGAGAGAAAAAGGTAGTAGCCTTTTGGAAGTTCAGCTTGGGCTGTTGGCCAAAGGGAATGCTGTCACTGACAGCCTGGTGTGACCCGAGGGGGAGTTGCTGGGCAGTTTGAGAACTGCCTTGAGGTCTTTGCCTCAGCCATACTTTTTTGGCAGGCACTCTCCTTAAGCATGGCGGCGTTGGTATATCGTTCCCCAAAGCGTGGCAACGCAGAGTTGAGTTCCCTTCGAAAGGGAACGTCTCAGGTACGTATGTAACCATGGTTCCCTGAGACAGGGAACGAGACTCTGCGTTCCTTTGCCATGCTTCAGGCGGCCTGCTGGGCAGTCCCTTCATAATGACTGCTCCCGCGGGCGCACTTTTATACTTCCGGGTCGCGCCCCTATGACGTCATAGGCTGTCGCCGGCCAATGAGCATTGGAGTTGTTGGATAGTTGGTTTTTCAGACACCGAGTCACGTGTGACGTTCCCCAAAGCGTGGCAACGCAGAGTCTCGTTCCCTGTCTCAGGGAACCATGGTTACATACGTAACCTGAGACGTTTTCTATGGCTTTTTACTGTTGACTTTTGGATAATGTATATTGTTTTAAATATTTTCTGTTATTGTTGATTTTTGTTTGTTGTATTGCTGTACAGTCCTTTGGTCTACTTTGTAGTGTAAAGGGCTCTATAAATAAAGTAGACTTGAGACTTTATGTCACGGTTAGAGTTTGTTTTTCATCTGTTTTCATGTTTTTCCCTGTATTCAGTTTCTTAGTCAGTTTTCTAGTTTGTAGCCTACATTGTTTCAGTTCTCCTTGTGTTTGTTGTCTTGGTTACAGATTAATTAGTGTCTTCAATTCAGGTGTGTCTTGTTAATTTAATCTCGTTAACCCCTTGTGTGCTGTGTATTTAAGCCTTCTGTTTCAGTCCAGTCTTTGTCCTGTATTGATTATGTCACATGGTGTTTTGTAGTGTGATTTCTTAGTGATTTTCCTGTTCCTTGTTCCTAGTGTTCCATTGTATATATAATTGAAGCGATCTCCTTTGCTGTGCATTGAATACTACAACTACCACTCGTGACACTTGATAAATGCAGAGCACACATTTTGAGCAGAGGTGGAAGTAACGAATTACAACTACTCACGTTACTGTAATTAAGGAGTTTTTTCGGGTTTTTGTACTTTGAGTACATTTTTAAATCTGTAATTTTACTTTTACTTAAGTACAAATTAAGCTAAGTAATCTACGTCACTACTTGTAAAATCACATTCCGTTACAGAGTACGGCAATAATTTGAATACTCAAACCTTTGACCAGCATATCGGTAGCCAATAAGCAAATCCGATCATAAACGGACCAAAGAAACCCTGATATTTTACTAGCGGCATGTTCTCATTCTCTCATCTCCCTGACAGCGAGTTTGACACACACCCACCTTCTCCTGTTGTCACTTGTTTCAGTTACAGCCCAGGATTGCAGGTATTGCAAATAATTTTAATCATAGCTGCAGGTTTCAATGGCATATTTTAATTACAAATGTCGAAAGCACATTTTTGTAACGCGAGAGCACATTCATGTAATGGCAGAAAACAACGCAAAGTCTCAATATACAAGTGAACTGTCTCTCCTCTCACTCAGATGAGTGCACACTCTGTGTAGTGTGCAATCGTGAATCTCTCTGCGCTCTTAAATTAAATGTTGTCAAAAGTTATCAAACATTCAGAATACACTTCAATGCCTGGCAGATGAAAATGCTACAGGAAATCGTATTAGCTATAATTGAAATGCACTAGAAAGTCTTTCATCAAACAAAGGTGGATCTTTAATTTCTTTATAAATGTTTCAGAATGGGGCATTTGTATGATTTGTACATATAAATAACCTAGTATGTCTAACTGCATCACTACATTGTACAGACATTACAAGTCAGACCCCTCTGATGTTCTTTTTGTCTAAATAAACAACCTATTATATGGCTCTTAAAGGGTTAGTTCACCCCAAAATGAAATTTCTGTCTTTAATTACTCACCCTCATGCCATTCCACACCCGTAAGACCTTCGTTCATCTTCAGAACACAAATGAAAATATTTTTGATGAAATCCGAGAGCTTTCTGACCCCAGACTGCAATGTAATTGCAACTTGGCCCAGAAAAATAGTAAAGACATTGTTAAAATAGCCCATGAGACAACCAGTGGTTCAACCTTAATGTGATGAAGCGATGAGAAAACTTTTTGTGTGCAAAAAAACAAAATGAATTTATTCAACAATTTCCTTTCCTCTCTTCTGTGTCACTCTCTGATGCTGTTCATTTGAGCACCACATTATGTGATGCTAACGCAGAATCGGGCCAATAATGAGCAGACGTTCTGACATAGAACCTGGAAGGGCTACAATATGTTTACTACATGAACAGTGTCAGAGACTGACAGTAGAAAAGAAATTGTTGAATAAAGTTGTTTGTTTTTTTTGCACACAAAGTATTCTAATCGCTTCATAACATTAAGGTTGAACCACTGTAGTCACGTGGACTATTTTAACAATCCCTGTGTCTCAATCAGCTCCCTAGTTCAGTAGTCAGGGTACTGACCAGGGAGTCGGCCATTTTAAGGGCTGTCTCAATCGCAGAATCCTTTCAGGGCACTGAAAGGTTCGCTCCCTGAAAAGTCCCACAATGCACCGTGAAAACCAGGGAGCATTGATGATCACTATGCTCCCTTAACGGAAGTTCTGAAGCGCGAAACTTGAATCACGTGAGCCAACTCAATACACATAACGATACGCGATAGAGGTTTTTTAAAATACAAACCGTTATTTTATTATATTTCATAAACATACATCGCTCGACAGGTAATGAACATAATCTAGCTAACATTTATAATTTATTCACGGCTGAAATGTTGCACGCAAATAATTAACCATAATGTACTTTAAATAACATTACAAGTAATGTCAGAAAAGGTCAGAAAGCACTCGGATTTCATCAAAAATATCTTAATTTGTGTTCCGAAGATGAACGAAGGTCTTAGGAGTTTGAAACAAGATGAGGGCGAGTAATAAATGACAGAATTTTCATTTTTGGGTGAAACTAACCCTTTAAGATACATGGCATATATAAAAAAAACTGTTATTATATTTCATATACCTCAATGGAATTGAGGTCATTTGTTTTATTTGTTATTATTTTATTACTGTATGTTTACTTGTCTTATTTTTTGTAAATTCAATTCAGTTTGAAATCAAGCTTTCTTGTGTGGTGTATGAGCTACTGCAACGAAGTTACCCTATAGACACAAATACACAGAGTGAGCAAATATTTAAGTGAGATTATTGTAATGGTAATTGATCAACGTTTAAATATGTAAACAAAAGCCTAAATTAAAATCTGTTCATCATATAAAGCAGACGTGTCTCTTCAGAAGACTTGAATTAAACCACTCCTTTCAAATTGATTAGTCTTGTGCTTTTTGAAGCTTGAAATAATGATTGCCTTGATGAAACAGATGGACATAAGAATTAGATTTTAAAATATCTATATGGCCGTATACAGTATGTGGTGGTTTTCCCCATGGTATTTAAAATTATAATGAATATTGATCATTTTCAAGGTAGAAATCTCATCTTAATGTAGCACATAGTCAGGATAATTATGTTTCAAATGTATTGCATTATAAAAAGTAAGCTCGTTTTTACATGGGAAATTCTTTACATTATTTGTGTCCTCATAAATCACAAAAACAAGCACACACGCACGCACACACACACACACACAAAATTACTGGGTTTTCACAGACTGGGTCAAATATTAAGTATGTCGGTCATTCATTCGGTTTGACCGCCGCAGTGTCTTAACCTGGAAAGCTGACCAACACACTTCACTTCAAACAATCATAAAAAATAAAGACATAACCAGGACGAAACATCAAACAAAGTGTAGTGTGTATTGAAATTTCCGAGAATGTGGATACTGATGGAAGGGGAATGGATAATTCAGTGTGTCCATGTGCTATCAGGATTGAGGTATGCATGCATTTGTAAGTAAGTGTGTGCCAGTGTTGCTTCCACAGTAGTGATGATCGGGGCTACTTCGTCACAAACTTACTTTGACTCTTCATTTAAAAAAATTAACTAAACTTAAGTTCTATCAACAGAATTAATTAATTAATTAATTCTGTCCAAGCAGGCTTTCAATGTGATGGTTTTATTGTTGTTGTTGTTGTTTTTACCTCAGACTGAATTAGTGTCCAGAAAAACTCATCAGTATTCTGGAAAGCATCACCTTCCTCTAGACGGTCAAAAATGATGTTGATCAGATTCACGTTGTTCAGTGCTCCAGAAGTCACAGTAAACTCAGCCACTTGAGATGGACTCAATAATATTAATGAATCCAACTGCAAAATACATGAGTTATTAGCAGAAGCTCATTTGCATCATGACAGTTAATCATTACTTTCAGAACATAACTCGCCTCAGTGAAATTGCTGTTGAGCGTTTGCAGTTGACTGAGAGTTGCATATTTAGAAAAGATCCCAAAATTCCTCTGTAGCCATTCATTGTTGTTGGTGATATTTGAAAAGCAGCCTGGAAATTGAACATTTGGCACCCATGACATGCAATCCTCCATAAAATCCCTCCAATACATTTGTCAGTTAATGTCTGAGTACCTGCTGTATCTGTCCTGGACAGGTAAGAGTAAATGAGATGAGTGAAGATCAGTTTCTGCTGCCCATCTGTCATCAGCGATTCCTCTCTGCTGAAGACTTTCACACTGTTCATTCAGAAAATAAAAATGCATTACTGGATTACCACTCACTGTATTAAAAGTGAAAGATTCAAATGTAAATATACACAACCATTCAAGAGTTTGGGGTCAGTAAGACCTTTTTATATACTAGAAATTTACATTTTTATTCCTTAAGAATGCATTAAATTAATCAAAAGTGACAGTAAAGATATTTATAATGTTACAAAGATTCTATTTTAAATAAATGCTGTTCTTTTTAATTTATTATTCATCAACAAATCCAGAAAAATAAAATGTATCAGTTTCCACAGAAATCGTCTCAGGTTATGACTATAAACATAGTTCCCTGAGAGAGGGAACGAGACATTGCATCCCGAAGGGGGATGTGTCTGATGCACGTGTGACAACTAGTCCAATGGCGAGAGTGAACGTCACCAGCGGGTGACGTCATGACCAGGTAAGGATAAATACACATCCGGGATGCAGGGAGTATGGCAACGCGATGCAGTGTCTCGTTCCCTCTCTCAGGGAACTATGGTTATAGTCATAACCTGAGATGTTCCCTTTCGAGGGAACTCACACTGGGTCCCGAAGGGGGCGCTATGGGAATGATATCCCAAAATGCCATAATTCCAAAATGCCTGTCCGTGTGAAACTGTGGAACTCTAAGACGAGAGCACTGATGAGCCTGGAGCTGTGTCTAGGTCAAGATATATCATCTCACAACGTGAGTGGCAAGGATCAGCCCACCACATCACAGACTTCCTTGAGGAAAACCCCAAACAACAAGGCCATGGAGGCTGCCATATTCCTAGTAAAGTGAGCTCTGACAGACAGTGGATACTGCTGACCAGAGACCTCATATGCAAGTGACATAGTCTCAACTATCCACTTGCTAAACATTTGTATGGATGCAGGGAGACCCCTTATTGTGTGGTCCAAAACCAACAGAGGATCTGAAGTCCTCCACAGGGCAGCTCTGTGGATATTAGGTGTCCGGTGATTACACTGGACACACAAGATTCAACTTTTCCTGGTCTGAATCTGAGAACAGAGGACAAAAACCTTTCAGCACTGTAGGCCATGGCATATTGGTCAGAACCTTACGTGTATATAACCCAGTAGGGTAAAGGAACACTTTGACCATCCCTGGTGCATACTCAAGGCACTTAGGGGATACAGATAGGGCCTGAAGGGCTCCTACTCTTTTTAGGGGAGAAATGGCAAGGAGGAAAACAGTTTTCAATGTCAGAAGTTTTTCTGAGACAGAATCAAGAGGCTCAAATGGAGCTGCAGATAAGCCTTCCAACACAAAGGCCAATTTCCAGGCAGGAACCCTAGTGCATGTTGCAGGCCTCAGCCTCAGAGTGCCATGAAGGAAAGGATACCTCAAAGGGTTACACCCCACAATTGTACTATCCACAGGGACATGATATGCAGAAATACAAGGATAGTTTCCTTGTGGCTGGAGTTCTGGAGTAAAGTATGGTCTCCACAACCACGGTTGATAGACCAGATACTATGAGTTGGGCCCCCTCAGGTTCAAAACTTCTGGGTGGGGTGAAAAATCAAGCTCTTTGCCTGAGATAGGTCTCTCCTGATCAGAATCTCCGAGGGAGAGCTGTCGAGGAGAGACACAAGGTCCAAGAACCATATCCGACTTGGCCAGTAAGGCGCTACTAGCAGTAGACTTATCCCTTCCCGGTGGATTTTGTCCAGAACTCCTGGGAGCAGAACAATTGGGGGAAAAATGTCTGTACTATGGCATCCAGTCCAAGAGGAACTGGATGTGTAAGGGATAACCACAGTGGACAGTGCGTCGTATCCTGAGACTCGAAAGATCCACTTCTACATGGCTATAAATCTCCCATATGAGCTTCACCAATTTGGGGTGAAGTCTCCATTCCCCTGGCCTCAGCCCCTGTCTCGACAGGATGTCTGCTCCTATATTCTAGGTCCCTGGAATAAGAATGTTCTCGAGGAGAGCATCTTCCCCAGGGACCACAGGAGGATCTGGTGTGCCAGATAGTGGGCGTGAACGCAGACCCCCCTGTTGATTTATATAAGAAACCATCGATGTATTGTCTGTCCAGACAGCTCAATGACCTCTCAGGTCTGGGAGGAAGAACTTCAACACATTGAAGACCGCCATCACCAACTTTTCTTCCATATAACCAAGGCGTGGAGACACCACCGCATGATCTTGATCATACGAAGTAGGTTCCCCCTCAGGGAAAACCCTTGGTCCTGAGCCACTACTGTAAGGGTGTCATGAAAAGCAGGCCAAAAGGTATCACCGTTGGATGCAGCTGCCATCAGACCCAACAGTTTTAAAAAACAGTTTTACAGTGAGTGACTGGCCTGTGTCTCTGTGTGACTGAAAAGATTGCAGAAATACAAGTGGGCGACAGTACGGCCCGCATCGTCACTGAATCCATACCATGCCCAGGAAGGTGGTTGTCTGTAATGGAGAAAGCACACTCTTCTTGGCATTCAGCCACAACCCCAATTTTTTTATATGAGCAAGAACGACATCTCGATGTTGAACATACTATCTGTTCTGACTGCGCTAATATTAGCCAGTCATCTAATCAGTTCAGAATGCATATACCTGCAGCCTGAGCAAGGCCAGAGCTGCATCTATGCATTTCATGAACGCGTGGGATAACAGAGCTAGACCGAATGGAAGAACCTAATATTGGTATACTTTGCCCCTGAAAGCAAATCTGAGGAACTTCAGATGCTGTGGAAGGATAGAGACATGGAAGTATGCATCCTTTAGAACTATCATGACAAACCAGTCCTCGGATCTGGTTTAACGTCAACATTTTGAATCTAAGTCTCCTTACTGAATGATTCAAATGATTAAAATCTAATATAGGATGCGACCCACCAACTCCACCAGAAAATCCACAAAAGGGAACCAGCCTCTCAAAGCTGGTCTCTGGTATTCCTAGAGCAGCCACTTTGGTGACCTGAAATACACTACTGGCAGGAAACAACCCATTTGACTGTTTTTCAAACCTCCTCGGAGGGTGCAATGCGAACCTGATGCAGCGTCATAGATTGCTGGAAACCGCTGTGCCCTGAAGCACCAAGGGTGCCAAGGTTGGCAGAATGGCCCCTAAGGACAACGAAGTGGAGCGGGCACCGTATACTGAGGTGTACATCGCTCTATCCCATATGGGGCTGCCCTTAGATTTCATTCAGAGGGTGCGGGCCTGATGCAACATTGTGTGAGTGCTGAATCAAAGCTTGCTGGAAACCGCTGCGCTCCGAAGCACCAAGAGTGATGGGGTTAGCAGATCGGTCCCCTGAGGGCAACGAAATGGCACGGGCACCGCTATATACTGAGGTGAACACCGCTGTCCGAAATCAATTACGTGAGGTACCTTCATGCACAAATGCTGCCATACAAGTCATTCTCTCATTTCGGACGCAGCCATCGTTTACATTACAAATGTGCGGAAGGAGGATAGTATACACATATTCAAATGTCTTTGTGTCAGTTTTTTGGCTGCGTCCGAAAACCTAGGTAGCTGTTTTCGGACGCAGCCAATAAACTGACAGTTTATTGACTGCGTCAAGACATTTGAATATGTGTATACTATCTTCCTTCCGCACATTTGTAATGTAAACGATGGCTGCGTCCGAAAACCTAGGCAGCTGTCTTGCTGCCTCGCTGTCTTATGAGAGAATGACTTGTACGGCAGCGTTTGTGCATGAAGATACCTCACGAAACTGATTTCGGACAGACTTCTGAGGCAGCGTAACAGTTTAATGATCTACAGCAATATAGTGCGGGTTTTGGTGAGAACTAAACAAAGATTTAATTACTACAGTAGTAATTTCTCGATAGAAATGATATCAAAATTGAAATATGTTGGTAAAATCATACATTTACACAAACTGAGCAGCAAACGCAACTTTCGGACACCATATTTATTTTTCTAGCTCAACTGTCACAGAATGGAAAGCACAGGATTGTGGGATATCAAAGGCAGCTAAGGATACATATGCTTCCTTGAAAATTGATCTGAGGAAGATATCTCATGAGAGGAAGTGAAGCTAACATTGGATTCGGACATGCCTTGATGCCTTGCTACCTTGAAATGTGTCCTCAGAAGGCAGCATTTTCCAGTTTTCGGACGCAGCCACTGACTCGATACTTCCGCCTACGTCAATTGTGACCTTTTCAACGTAATTGCGTATTACGTGACGTCACGAACGCACATCGGAGAAAATAGCAAGGCCAGCATTTGTGCTTATAAAACTTAAATTTTTTAATTTTTTTTAAATGACCAATCATTTCGCCAGATAAGACCCTTATTCATCGTCTGGTATCGTCTGGTGTCATGTAAAGCCCTTTGAAGCTGCACTGAAACTGCCATTTGGACCTCCAACAGTTTGGTGCCCATTGAAATGAATGATATGGAAAAAAATCCTAGAATGTTTACATCAAAAACCTTAATTTCTTTTCGACTGAAGAAAGAAAGACATGGACATCTTGGTTGACATAGGGGTGAGTAAATTATCAGCAAAAGTTTATTTAAAAGTGGAGTAATCCTTTTAGCCTAACTACTTAAAGTCAGATAAATATGTATTTTTTAAATTTCTCAAAATTAAATTACAGCCAACTGTCCATTTAATTCCTGAAAATTAAATGCAGCAAATGATCTATCAGACACGTTAATATGGTCTGAAAGAAATGCTATATATATATATTTATTAGGCATATAGGAAATACAACCATCAAATTTCATTTAATCTCTCAAAATTAAATGCAGCCACATATCAAACGGTCTGGATGAAAGGCTTAAAAAAAAAAAAAAATTTATATATATATATATATATATATATATATATATATATATATATATATATATATATATATATATATATATTAGAAGAGTTATTAGTGCAGACAGGCAATATCCCATTTAATATCCCAGTTCTTTGCTGAGGCACAAAAGCTGAAGCCGGTCTTTCCCATAGACAGTAAAAGAAATGGACACAGCGACCCCATTGGAACTCAATTGAGTCAAGTGAAGCCCATTTTTAGCGATTTTTAGTACTTCCGTTTCTGACGCGCAGACTCACACTAAGCTTGATGACGCCTGCAGCCTGTCTGACAGATGTAAACCTTCTAGTAGCTGTGCATACAAAGTGAAGTTCTGCTACAAGATGGCAGCACATGGCCGACTTCAACTTCCGGTCGACTTCCTTGGGCACTGGTCTTTCCGGATGCATATTCATCCTTTCCTGGTTGTGACGTCACCCGCCGGTGACGTTCACTCTCGCCATTGGACTAGTTGACACACGTGCATCAGACGCATTCACGCTGAGGGTGTTCCCATAGCGCCCCCTTCGGGGCGCAGTGCGAGTTCCCTTGAAAGGAACTGAAGCAGCACAACTCTAAAATCAGTTAAAAATCAGAAATCTTTCTTGAGCAGCAAATCAGCATATTAGAATGATTTCTGAAGGATCATGTGACTGAAGACTGAGTAATGATGTTGAAAATTCAGCTTTGATTACAGGAATATATTACAGTTTATATATTCACATTGAAAACAGCAATTTTAAACCATATTAATGTTTTACAGTTTGTACAGTATTTTTGATCAAATAAATGCAGCCATGGTGAACAAAAGTGACTTCTTTCAAAAACATAAAACAACTTCATTCCAAACTTTTGACCATGATCCAGTGTATGTATTTGTGTTTTGTCATGTACATCACGTGGAAAGCTCCACAGGTGAAGTTCATCTGGCTCAGTCGTGTCACAATCTCTTTGTTCATATATGACAGGACGGGCAGAAACTTCAAATACAGCCAGTTCTCCACAAACGGCAGATTGTGGACAGTTGTTTCAATGAGATCGTCCAAAGAAGTAAAGAGAGCGGCCACACTGACATTTGTCTGTGGGTTCTGGAAAAGACAGAAAGCTGTGATTCGTCAAAAAGAGGCAGATGGATGAGAGATGGAGCAGGACTTGTGTGTGGTGTGAGTTACTGACCAGCTCGGCAGAGAAATTCAGTGCTGATTCAATGATGTGTCTGAGCTGCATGTGCAGCTGCTGCAGTTTAGCAGAATTTACGTCATGCGTCACGGCACACAGTGCTTGACTGCTCATGTGGCCTATGGCACTGATCACCTGAGAAACGGAAAACCATCATTAATGAGACTAGTTACAGAAGAGTCAGAGTCAAGTCTAATTCCCCTTAATTAAACTCTGCTATTACTGATTTAAAAGTCATGTGCGCTGCTCCTTTGTTTTAGTAACAAGAACAAGAAGTTGGATATGTTACTGTTAACAGCTGTTTTTGTGTGGTATTTTAGGCAAACGTGGGCCTTACCCACTTGATCTTACCGATGAGGTTGCATGGTTCACCTCCACTGAGTTGCATGTTGACATCGAGACATCAACAGTCCTGTTTGTGAACAAGATAAATCACTTGTTAAAATGAAGTGAATTCAGGATTCAGAATAAAGGTGTAAAGATTTTGATCTGTTCAGACAGATGACAATGATAACCATTCTGACCTGTTCTCTGACTGCTGATATTCTGCTGGGAAAGAGATTGAACAGAGCCAGACAGATCAGCTTCAACGATATTAATTTCAATCACACTAGAATTATGCTGTTGTATCAGTAATGGGAGCAATAAAAATAAGTGTTTGAACTTACCGTTGAAATGAATTGTGACATTCTACAGATAAAACAAAACACAACAGCAACAGATTTGGACATGATTACAGCATATTCAAAATAATGCATCATCCAATATATTATCCAGAGAAATAAATTAAATACTTAAATTATATTGTGAGGAATCAAAAACCATGAAAGAGGGTCATGATTCCCAACACTCAATTATAGTCAGTGCCAATCCTATACTTTTGTGGGCCCTAAGTAAAACCTTGTGAAGGGGCCCCTTTCAGTGCATTCTTAAAAAATAAAAATAAAAAATCCCATAAACATAAGTAATAATTACCATGGTTTTCAGTATGCAATGTGCACTGCCAATTTTCTATAGCTAATGTAATTAAAACATCAAGGGAACAAACTGCAAGTGTTAAATATGTAAAGAGAAACATGTAAAAACATGTTAAATTTGCAGTAAGAAACCAAATTTTTGATGACAGCTAAATAAATGCTTTTTAATAGTAATGCTCTGGCACAGCTAGTCAGAAAAATCATAACACACAGCCCAATTGGCTTTCTAAATGCGAGATTTACTAATGAAATTACAGCATGATAAATAAAAAAAGGCATGGTTGTTTCAACCGAAATTTGGGTCAAATATGGACAAACACAACTGTTGGGTTACATTTTTTAATGTTAGGTTGTTGTTTTTTTAATGTTAACAGTTGGGTTTGTCCATTTTGACTCAAATCTGTGTTGAAAAAACCCCAGCATTTTTAGATTAAAGAAGGCTTAGGTAAACATACAAAAATACATAAATAATTCTCTAAATGAGCTAATTTTAGACTAATGTGCTTTGTTTTTTGTTCCTGAGCCACATGACAACTTGTAATACTTGTTTATTTCTTATATACATTAAACCACACACAAGAACGTTTTGATTACTGATCTGTACTAACACAAAGTTAGCCTACATTTCATCATGGGGCATTTCTAATGAAACACAATGGAGACCTGAACTGGAGTTGCTTATGAATTTATTGCTTTGTCAAGACTAAATAAGAAATGTCACAAAAATACATTTCTTGATTCTTGGCACTTTATTCTGTTCCAGAAGGATAGTTTTGTTTTGCAGTCATAGCCAAAGTCAAGGCGCTTGTTATTATGCCACACTGCATGATGTCCGAGTCCAAAACAGTTATTTAATAAATATAAATCATTATTAAAATATTTCCACATGACTCCATAAATATTTGGTAGACATCGCACATGTGCAAAGAAATATTCACATTATGGTAAATTACCATCATGATTTTTTTATATAGTGATGAGCAAGGGGGCCCCCTGGTGGTTCCCTTTCAAATGGGAACGAGACAATGCATCCTCTAGAGGACACTATGGGAAATGCCATGTCTGGTGTCATTCCACATAGTGTCCTCTAAAGTACGCAATGTCTCATTCCACCTCTCAGGGAACCATGGTTACATGCATAACCTGAGACATTTTCCATTAAGTCGATCAAGCATTGTGGAGAAGTTTTCAGAGTTCAATGATTTAGACTGTCTCTTTATCATTATTAGTAGTATGTGTTTGCTCTACTTACTTCTCCATGCAGTACTGAAGTAAAGCAGCCTAAGGAAACAATAAAATAAATTATTTATTTATTTCAGTTGAGACAGCAGAAACAAAGAGTCTTGTGAAACCCCCTGTGACCACATTTGACTTTATTGCTTGTTCTTGTTCCCTTTGCTGTTTTTTTTTTTTTTTAACCTAATTTTTAATTTATTTATTTATAGCAAATTTTATCATATTTAACTGTAAAACACATCAGGCAGGCCCAAGTGAGGAGAAGAAACTGATTTCTAACAAATGCTGAATTCTCTCTCAGGCTCTTTGATGTACTTTCCTGGATCAACACAGAGTTTGTAAAAAGCAATGCTAACATTTGTGCAGAGAAATGCCCAGGGCAGAAATAGTTCTGCTTCGGCTTGCTAACAGCTTTTCATAATTTTAATCAATAAGGGCATTAAAATCACAGTATATAGTATATTTAGTTAAATAAATCCATTTGCCAATAACATATAGTAATTATATTATAACAACAGACAAACAGTCACATAAAAATGATTTCAGGCATATTTAAATTTTGTAATTTATACATTTTATACATACAACAGTTCTTTCTGGTTCTCGAATCTGATTGGCGGATAGCCGTTCGATATTCTATTGATAACAGCACGCCAACCTTTTCACTGTTTGTAGACTCCGCTTGAAGCGACAGTCATGGCGGCTATGTAGTTGTTTGGACCTGAAATATGTGACTCATATTCAGCACCTATTTTACAATTTAGATGTTTTCGAAGATGCAAGGCCATTTCTAATTAAATTTTACAGCTATATTTAACTTCCTGTAGAGCACTTTGTACGTTTGACTGAATTGTACAATTTTATTTCCTATTGTCATTTATATTGGCTATTGGTGTTAATTTAAATATTGTTGTTCTATAAATATTATTTTATATAAATAATATATTTGGGTGGAGACCAGGGACAGTTGTAACAGGGGACGGTTGTAACACCTTGAATTCCTCCAATCAGAAACAACCTAGAGTGATGACACTCACTGTGCACATGCTCAGTTTCCCTCCATTCTTGCCATAAAGGGAGCCACATTTGAATCTTCCTGACGGAATTATCTACAAAAGATTGTTTTTGAGGTAAAAAATAAATACTTTTCTTTCTGATGTACTGTTTTGGATGCTGTTATAGGGTCAAATGTCTATGAATTCAAACAAGTATTATTAGAATCACTGTTTTGTAAGCTAAAAATAGAAATGGCTAACAAGTGTCAACTAGCAGTCAAGCTAGCTCACATGAGATGAAAACATGGTTGGTGATACTGGGACGGTTGTAACGCTCTTGCATAGTTTCTCTTTAATGTGCAAATTAAAGTAAAATGTACAATGTGCATTGCAAATTAAATGTAAAATGTCATCAAATCACATTTTAAGGTAATTATCCTTTTTTTATGTAAAGATAGTCAGTGTGATAAACAGCATGCCAAATCTCAGAAAGAGGAAGACAGATAGGGGAGTCCCATTTCCTGTGCTGGAAAGGGCTTCTGATGAAATCAGACAGGGAAAGTCAGTCAGGGGAGTGGCCAAATCATATGGCATTTGCCATGTGACTCTGCACCGATTCCACAAGAAGAGAAGCCAGGAATCAAAGACACTTTCCAGAGTTGGATACTGGACTAGAGTTTTCACACTAGAGCAGAAGCTCCTCTTAAGAGACTACCTGATGCAGGCAGCTGATTTGTATTATGGATTGAGCCCAAAGGAGGTAGGCTAGATATGTTTTAAGCTAGAGTAGGCTATACTATGTAGGCCTACATTTGTTGTGTATTAAACTAATTAACAATTTATATAATTTAGGTCCGGAAGTTTGCCTATGATGGCAAAGATCTACAGTTGCAGGTACCCCGAAACCTGGGGAGAGAACGGGATGGCTGGAGCCGACTGGTTCACAACATTTTTGAAGAGGCACCCCACTCTCTGCATAAGAAGCCCTCAGGCTACAAGCCTCTCACGGACTATGAGTTTCAATGAGAAAAACGTTTTTTTGACAACTTGTTTTCTGTCCTGGACAAACACAGATTTGCTGCACAGCATATCTGGAACATGGATGAAACAGGTGTGGTGGAAATTATCTTCCTCAGAAACACCTTCCAGAGGCTCACAGCCTTACAAAATAAAAGCATTACAGAATAAAAGCACTAAATAACATAATATTTTTCTATACAGGAATCACCACAGTGCAAAATCCTGAAAAAATTGTGGCTAGAAAGGGAGTCAAGCAAGTAGGTGCAGTTACCTCTGCAGAACGGGGGACAATAATTACACTTGCCTGGGGAATGCCTTGGGGAATTCCATCCCACCAATGTTCATCTTCCCCCAGAAAAAAATCCATCCTTCCTTTACCAGCAATGGCCCTCCTGGCTGTATCGGTACAGCAAATTAATCTGGGTGGATGCAAGGGGAGGACTTTTTGGTCTTCCTCAAGCACTTCCAGACTCACACCAAGTCCTCACTGGAGTCAAAAGTGCTGCTAATTCTGGACAACCATACCTCCCACCTTTCTGTGGAGGGGATTGATTTTTGCAAAAACCATGGCATTGTCCTCCTCTCATTCCCCCCACACTGTTCCCATAAGCTGCAGCCCGTGGATCGCAGTGTATATGGGCCACTGAAGAGGCCACTATACAACTGCTGTGACAGCTGGATGAAAGATCATCCAGAAGCCACAATGACCATTTATGATCTGCCAGGCATTGTGAAGAGTGCCCTTCCCCGTGCTGCATCACCGGCAAATATTCAGGCAGGGTTTGCATGCAATTAGGCCTTTTAATAGGAATTTGGAATTTGGCCTTTTAATAGGAATATTTTTACTGACCGTGACTTTGCACCATCCCTAGTCACAGACCGCCCAATGCCAGCAGTGACATCAGAGGTTCCATCTTCCTCTACAACTCCATCACCCAATGTGGCAACGGTGGCATCCTCCATACCACTTAGAGCATCACCCCCTGTCACACCATGTGTGGTGTCCAAGCCTGAGCCTGAGCCTGACAACTTTTTCACCCCTGTCCATCCGTCCACACCCAAAAGCTGGCTCCAGGTCAAGGGAGGTTTGGCTCCAGTGCTGGTCCTGTAAAGCCTGGGCACACAAGGACTGCACAGATGGAAGGGATTTTTACACTTGCCACAACTGTGACTCAGACTAGGCCTACCGAGCCCCCCACCCCCTCTCTCTCTGTTGTTGAGAATGTTTGAGTTCATGTTTAAGTGGTTTTATGAAATATGTACAGGTTGCAAAATTGATTTTAATACAGTCTCTCCACTGTTACAACCATCCCAGTGTACAGGGACGGTTGTAACGCATGTCAGGGACGGTTGTAACAAATACGGTTGTCTAAAATATACATAATGAATCAATCATATATTCAAAATAGAAAATATTATTTATCAGTCATGTTATAGTGACTATTCATTTCATGTTTTTTAGTAATGATTACCTTTTTTCACACAAATGACAAAAAAGAGGATGAAACTGTCAAATTATAATGCAAGAAAATTATTTATTGGGTAGAACACCTCAAACAAGTTTAAATATTCAATTTCAATTCAATTCAAATTTATTTGTATAGCGATTTTCACGATACATATCATTTCAAAGCAGCTTTACAGAAAATGGATGTCAACATTGAAATTACATTGTTTCAGCAGTTGACAGATTAAAGTTTATAATATAACAAATTGGTTATTCCAGTAAAAATGGTTTAATGTGGCCTTAGATGGCAGCAAACTATGCTGCATCTGAAAAATCATTTCAAGGTAGGAAGGCATCAAGGCACGTCCAAATCCAATATTAGCTTCACTTCCTGTCTCATGAGACCTTCATCTCATCGATTTTCGAAGACAGCAAAGATATTAAGCATATTTGAATAAGTATAAGTGGCAAAGTCATGTTATAGTCCAGGGGTACTCAAGTTCAGAGGCCAAGAGGGCCGCATTTTAACCAAATGAAACGCGAAGGGCGACAAATTATAACTTGGATCGTAAGACTTTTATTTAGGCCTACTTAAGACAATATTTGTAGTTTTACTGTTTATTTACTAAAAGTGCAGTTTTTAAGGTCTGGCTGTTGTTCACTGGCTGATGAGAGTTAGTCCATAAGACGAAAACATTGCACTTTTTTATAGTCTTTTTATACTCCATTGCACCTTTTTAACACTTTTTATAGCACCTATTTATACTCAGAGAATAAATGTTTTATTATTACCTACCTTTTAATTTGGTCAGAATCCAAAAATATTTTTTCTTTTTTTTAATGTTCAATCACAATTTTATGAATTATCTAACTATAACCAATGTTGTAAACATGATAAATCAGATATTCTCCGTGAGCTCAATGATGTGATGACAGATCTGTAATGTAATGCTTTCTGTTTATAACACATTGACATTAAGAATAAAAGGTGTGTTTTTCATGCTGCTCGGCAACTTACACACTGCAAAGTTTGAGGAATGTCAACTGCATTTCATCATGGAAAAATAAGGTTACTTTGTTTTTTACTTGCGCGCACAGTCTCGAGCCTTTGGTGGCGTTCACGAACACAAGTGCTCGACACATGCGCACTAGAGAGATTAATGCTTGTCTAGTCTTTTTCGCTCAAATAGTTACAATAAAATCTCTTTGTACTTGTTTAAAATTAGAGTTGCTGGTATCTTTTAATCCCCTCAAACGAGCGCTCTTCAACACGGTAGGTGTTTGTTGTTACTCTTGTTCTGTCTTCTCCGTTTCTTTTCAGACTGAAACAACAGCCTGTTTCAGTGCTGACACCTTGTGGGCAAACTAAATTAGTGCAAAAACTATTCAATGTGCGCGTGCAAAGTGCCTCCAGTTTATTTTGTTCTTTGCGGTTAGAAAAACTGTGCTGCGCGCGTACACTATACGCGATCTCTGCTGATGATTACATTTATATGTAGCATGATGCGGGCCGCATCCGGCCCGTCACCATTACATTTGTGGCCCGCATCATGCTACATATAAATGTATTTTTATTATAATTTGCGTTCAAAATTAGCGTGAATATTACTTCGTTTTTTTACACGTGTAAAAAAGGCGGGCCGCCTGTTGAGTACCCCTGTTATAGTCTATGCAGTGACGTCATTGAAACGTGCATGTCCCGCGCACTGTGTATGTTATGAGCATGCACATAATAAAAGGTGTTGATGCTGTGAGTTCAAGAGACGATGGTGTTCTATCTGATTTTTCTCCCGTGAATAAGTTAATCACTTTGGTGACTGTGGATGTGAGTGACTGCTGCAGAGATGTCTATCGCTACAGGTTATGGGCCCAGTCATTCAGGCCAAAGGTGGTTCAGACTTTTATTCGACAGTGATGAGAAAAATTATGAACTCTGGGAAACGAGATTCCTTGCGCACATGGAGTTGCGTGGCCTCAGAGAAGTTATTTTGGAGGACCCGCAGATAGACGAGGGAGACGAAGAAGCTCTTGCGGATGATGAGGCAAAGAATGGAGAGGCATATGCAGAGCTGGTACAATGCCTAGATAACAAAAGTTTGTCGTTGATAATGAGGGATGCGAAACATGATGGAAGAAAAGCACTGGAGATTCTTCTCGAGCATTACGCCGGAAAGGACAAACCCCACGTTGTGAGTTTGTATTGTGAACTTTCCTCACTCCATAAGGCTAGCAATGAAACGGTCACTGACTACATTATTCGAGCAGAGACTATCTTTACGTCACTGAGAAGAGCAGACGAGCATATTAGTGATGGACTTCAGATAGCTATGCTAGTAAAGGGGCTACCTGATTCATACAAGCCGTTTGTTGTGCACATCACCCAGACTAATGATGCTGTAACGTTCGGCGAGTTTAAAAAAAAACTACGAAGTTACGAGAGTACTGAAAAATACGGGAAAAGTGACATGAATGTAAAAGACATCGTGATGAAGAGTAGCGGGACAACTAGATCACGTGGAAGAGGGAGAGAAAAGAAAATGGATTTGACTGATATTGAGTGTTACACCTGCAGTAAAAAGGGACATATGGCCAGGTCATATGGCCAGGACATGTCCTGACGAATCCCAGGCGAGAAGAGATGATCGAAAATGGGACACACCACAGCGAGGAAAGGGACGCGGCCGAGGACGAGGCCGTGATCACGTGAAGAAAGCAGATAGAGAGACAGAGGCAGAACCTACATCTTTCTGTTTCTTCAAGATGAGTGACTGTCCTATTCAAAGAGGAAACAAGAAGGGTCTCATGGTCGACTGCGGTGCCACATCACACATGATCAACGATGCCACAAAGTTCATAACAGTTGACAAGAGCTTCAGGCCCGAGGATCACACGATCAAGCTTGCCGACAGGCTAAAGCAAGCACTATACATCCCATCGTTTCCACAAAACATCTTTTCAGTCAAATCAGCTACAGCTAACGGAGCCGAGATGCACTTCAAAGATGGCAATAACTGGCTGATTCACAAGGATGGTACCAAATTATTTTATACCTTAACACAGTAGAAAATGAAAATGTTGATGAAGTGTATGGTAGACATGACATTCAAACGTGGCATAGGATAATTGGTCACTGTAATTTTGATGATGTTGCAAAATTAGAAAAGGTAGTTGAAGGGATGACGATAAGAGGGAAACATGACAGGTCCAATCAAAACTGTGAAATATGCATACAGGGCAAATTTACAGAAAGTAGAAACAGACAAGCAGACGCTAAAACTACAACCGTACTAGAGCTAGTACACACAGACCTATGCGGCCCTATAGAACCAGCAGATAAAGATGGATACAAGTATGCGATATAATTTACTGATGGTTACACTGGAATGATTTTTCCATACTTTAATCAAAGCAAAGAGTGACACGACAAAGGCTACAGAAAAATTCATAGCAGACGTAGCTCCATATGGAAAAATAAAGTGTATAAGATCTGATAACTGTACAGAATTTACTGGGCAGGAATTCCAGTCTCTAATTAGGAGTAACGGGATAAGGCACGAGACCAGTGCACCCTACTCATCTCATCAGAACGGAACTGCCGAAAGAGGTTGGAGAACCTTATTTAAGATGTCACGATGCATGCTATTGGAGAGTAACCTCCCAAAGCAATTATGGACATATGCTGTACAGACAGCAGCTCAAATCCGCAACAGGTGTTACAGTAAGTGGCTAGAGCAGACACCTTTCCGTGTTTTCACAGGAAAAACACCTAACCTGTCTAACATGAGGATTTTTGGATCTGAATGCTACGTATATAAGCAGGATAAGAAAAAGCTAGATTCTAGATGCGAAAAAGGGATCTTCGTAGGCTATGATAAATATAGCCCAGCATATAATGTGTATTATCCAGAGACAGGAAAAGTCCTAAAACACAGGCTGGTCAAATTCATCACCAAAGGTAGCGCAGATAACCAGACTCAGACAGATTGTGACATGGGGGATGAAATTGAGAGTTATGGAGATACATCACCAAAAATAGTCAACCAAGGTCAGGAACAGCCCAAAGAGAGTAAAGAGTCCAGTACTGAGGAGGGTCTGACCCAGACAGATAGTACTCAGAGTGAACAGAGAGAAAGAAGGTATCCTACAAGACAGAGAAAAGCTCCAGAATACCTTAATGATTACCAGTGTAAAGCTGAGTGTAATAATGATGAAAGTGAAAATGTAGATTATTTCTATAGAGTGGCTTATGATGTACCTAAAACATTTAGAGAGGCTATGGACTCTAAGAAGTCAAAAATGTGGACTGATGCGATGAAAGAGGAGATGAACTCTTTGACAGAGAATGAAACTTTCACTCTGACGCCACTGCCAAAAGGCAAACAAGCAGTGGGAGGTTGCTGGTATATACAGTAAAAGAGAGCCCAGATGGATCTGAGACTTGTTAAGCCAGTGAGGTATATATGGAGCAACCTGAAGGTTTTGAGATCAAATCTAAAACAGGAGAACACTTAATGTGTAAACTCAATAAGTCATTATATGGCTTAAAACAGTCCGGACGTAACTGGAACATGTTACTGCATGATCACCTTACAGAGAATGGTTTTGTACAAAATTATGCTGATCATTGTGTCTACAGAAGAGAATTTGAGAACGAAAAAGTGATTTTGTTAGTATGGGTAGATGATCATAGCAGCGAGTAACAACACCTTACTCAGTGAGGTAAAAGAAATGTTGAAGAGAAGGTTTAAGATGAAAGATATGGGTCCACTTAAACATTTCCTGGGTATTGATTTTATACAGAGTGATGGAGAGATCAAAATGACTCAAAAGAGACACATAAAGAAGATGTCAGCGAAATTTGGAATGTCTGAATGTAAACCGAGATCCACACCATGTGAACAAAAGTTAAACTTTGACAATGAGGGTGAAGTCATTGACTCAACAGGATATAGAGAGATAGTAGGTAGTTTGATATTATGACATGTACTCGACCTGACCTGAGCTGGGTTGTTAGTAAACTTTCACAACACCTAGCAGAACCAAAATAACAGTATTGGGCTATAGCAAAACACCTACTGAGGTACTTAAAGGGTACTATATTGCCCTACAAAGCAAAAAGGCAGTAACTGCATTTTTGGTCAAAAATTAGTTATTGTCATTTTCATGACATTCAAGGCATCCTTTGTTATGTGACAAAACATCTTATCTGAAATGTGTATCGTTTTGGAGAAAAATGGTAAGTTAGTTGTTTGTACAGTAACTGCAAAAAGCCCTAGTGAAACAAAACGAGTACAGTAACATCCATTACTGTATTCTTGTTATGTTTTACCTAACAAAAAAATAACCGTGTTGCTGCGCAGTGAAGTTACTGTTTCCATGGTGAACACACACAGCTGATTTCTCGGCATCCTCGCGAGTCGCGGGACGGTTTTTACATTTGCGATTTCATTCTTCTAACTTCACACAAATTTTGTTTGAGATGGCACAAAGCCGAGGAAAGAAGATGGTCGAACTGGCGTTGAAAAGAAAATATCCGGAGAATGGTAAGTAACAGTGACAGATTAAACATTAAGAGGCTAGAGTAGACTATCACAATATAAGCACTTGTCAGCTGCCAGGGCGGGACTTCCACTCAGAGGTCCATTCTGATAGCATTATGCTAATTAACAGGCGATGTTTTAAATAGCTTTGTTTACCTGCGTTACTGTCCAGCAGGAGAATATAACTGTCCATAAACACAGCTATCAGTGTAACGTGACAGGTGTTCAACTTAAAACACACTCTCTTCACAGCCGCTGTTTGAAGACTATGTCCGCTGTTTAGAGCAGTTAGCGAGTTGTGAGCAAAACTGACATCTTTCTCTTTAGCATCCATGCTTTCAACAAAAAACAAACTTCCGCAGGTATTTACGCCCCCTCCCTCTCCCCCCTTAGCTCTCAGACTCAAACACATTGGTTCCTGTTCCTAAGCATTTATTTATTGCACGGCTTCTTCTTCTGAATATAAAATTATATGTTTAATTTGGATTCCCCTAAATTATATTAAAATGTTGTCCCTCTGCATGACTGCAAGCTTCTATGTTTTATCCTATTATTGTAGGCCTAATGTAAATATGAAGCCAGGTTGCGTTTTTGTGTGTTGGCTTTATTTCGTTCTTCATTTTCATTGAGGGTGCAAAATTATTAATTTATTATTGTGTTAGCCTAATTCATGCATTATTTTGTCACCGTATAAAATTAACTTGTTTATCTTATTTATCATCCTAAGAGTTTAAAAAGCCTTAGAAACACTTAGACACAATTATTTTGTTTTGCTCTGTTGAATTGGAGTTTAACTTGCCTATATTGCTCCAAAGAAAAGTTGTTTTGGAGTGCTTTAACATTAATGTGATTTGTAGGTATAGCAAATACTACATTACAGATACCCAGACACACATTAATCTAATACTCACAAATAATAATGTGGTCCTAAAATAAATGGTCCCCATTTGGACCTTGATACAGCTTAGCAATGTGAGACTTTAAGCAGCCGTTTCAGCACCAGAACAGCTTCCGGGTGGAAAAGATTGACCTAAAATGGTCAAATTAGTTTGGGTTTGGTATATCCATGTTCAGGAAAACAAATGGTTCCAATTATTTCAAATACAGTGTATCTAAGACACCCATAGCCCAAGTTGTGGCAAAATAGTTTTTGGAGAATCTGTAGTTACTGCCTTTTTTCTTGGTATGGTGTCACGTTTTTGGTAAGTAATACAAAGCAATAATACAGTAACTGCAAAATAGGGGTAAAATATCAAATTAAATATGAGGATTGATATGTACAAAGAATAAGCTAATATAAAGTAACATAACAGCAACATGTCCAATAATCTACCTACAACTACTTAGGCTGGATGACAGGATAACTTTTAAGTCATTTTTCTCAGTTCTGCACTCTGCGTAGTTACTGCCTTTTTGCTTTGTAGGGCAGATCAAGAACTACACTTCAAAAAAATGTGAGGAAAGCCTACAGCTTGAGGGATACAGTGATGCTGATTGGGCAGCCGATAAAAATGATAGGAGGAGCCCACTGGATATTGTTTCAGCTTAACTGAGAATGGTCCAGTCATATCGTGGAAGAGTAGGAAACAGCCAACGGTGGCTTTATCCACATGTGAAGCCGAGTATATGGCACTAGCTGCCACTACTCAAGAGAGTATGTATCTTGCACAACTACTTAAAGGAATTGATAGTAGTAACCAGCATGTACCAGTCAAGATATATGAGGAAAACCAGGGGGCGATAGCTTTGTCTAAGAACCCAGTATGCAGACAGAGAAGTAAACACGTTGATATAAAATATCACTTTGTACGGTCTGCACACACGGAAGGGAAAATATCTATAGAATATTGCCCTACTGCGGACATGATAGCTGATGTCCTTACCAAGCCGGTGACAAAGGCTAAGTTTGAGAACTTCAAGAGGTATTTGTTTGGAGAATAATGTGAACTGGCAGGTGTTTTTATTTTTGAGAGGTTTTTAGATTACTGCCAGTATACCAAATTTTTGGGATACTGGGAGTGTTAAGCATATTTGAATAAGTATAAGTGGCAAAGTCATGTTATAGTCTACGCAGTGACGTCATTGAAACGTGCATGTCTATGTTATGATAGATAGTGTCTATGCACTGTGTATGTTATGAGCATGCACATAATAAAAGGTGTTGATGCTGTGAGTTCAAGAGATGATGGTGGTCTATCTGATTTTTCTCCTGTGAATAAGTTAATCACTTTGGTGAGTGTGGACGCGAGTGACTGCTGCAGAGATGTCTATCGCTACAAAAGATGTATCCTTCACTGCCTTTGATTTCTCACAATCCTGTGCATTCCATTCTGTGACAGTGGAGCTAAAAAATAAAGATGGCACCTGAAAGTTGCGTTTGGAGTCAGTTTGTATGTAAATTTATGTTTTTGACCAACTTTTTCCACTTTTGATGTCATTTCTAGCAAGAAATTACTACTTTAGTAATTAAATATTTGTTTAGTTCTCACCAAAGCTCTCGCTATTTTGCGGTAGATCATTAAACTGTTAAGCCCCATTCACACCGCCAGCGACTTTTTCGCTGCATGTCGCTATCGGTCTTTGTCAGACACGTGATTTTGTTGTGTGTGACGTCACCGCGGCGCCATATTTGTGGTATCCCTGCAGACTGTGAGAATGAAAGAGATTACGCAAGTTGAGATAACAAGCAAATAACTCGCAAAAATGAAGAAGTACAAGAAAAAAGTTAAAATGTCATATCGCGATAAACTCACCAAAGATGCCAGAGACCGTTATTTGGAGAAATTTTCATCCATTCATAACATAGATCAGTACGAACTGACTGCAGTAAGTTGGAGTGCTGCTGACCCCGCATTGCTACCTAAATCATCATACTTAAATATTGTAAACTATCTTGTTTATGGTATAAACGCATATACTAGTGAACAATTTAAAAACTATAAATATCTCGAAACCCACAACATTTCACTAATGGCTTGGTGCAGGATTTATTTATATTCTGAAGGAAGGACTGCGATAACACAGTAGTAAACGATAATGATGATGATGTCGTGTTAACTGTATATCATAAGTGCCTGATTAAGGATGGTTTAGTGTTGTGATCAGGAAGAATTTTGAACTAATACTACCCCTTTTTTCATGCATTTTTTTCTTTATTGCATTAAACCATTGTATAAAACCAATGTATAACACAATAAACATTGTTCCAATAAACAAGGCATCATCAGAGATGTATGTAGAATTTAAGTGTATTTTATTATAGTACATTCTGATATAGTATACCTTTTAGAGCCAAAATAATTTGTAAATTATGTCCTCCATCTACCTCTGTGCTGTCTTGGTCAATGACATTATGGGTCTTTTTTTTTTTTTTTTTTCAAAAGGCCTTAATAATAATAAAAACAAAGATATGTTGTGCAAGTTAAATATCTGGTTTACAGATTGTGTATATTAGTAATTATCCTGTTAATACTATAAGTGCATATACCTGTGAACTCATAAAATAAATCTTCAAATCACCATGAAAAATTTAATTATACATGCTTTCTTGTTCATGAAAGACTGGATAAAGCATCAGCACATTTTTACACTACAATTCTACAAAAGATTCAAACATGCGTTGTCAGATTGGATGGTTTCTCTGTGAAAATCTCAAAACAGTCAATAATCTACTCTGTATTTAAACAAAGGAGACATATTTCTGTGCAAATCATCTGCCTGCCCATACAGCTGAAAGCTTCAGGTTTGCATATAGATATGACACATATGAAACAACAGTTTCATTGAATGTTCTGTATACTGTCTCAGGGGAAACAAGTGTTGTGTAGGCAGATCAAATCTGAGGTACATTAAGGTTCACAGAAGCATTTGAAATTTGTATTTGTTGCGTCTGGAATCAGAGGCACCAAAAAAAAATAAAAAAAAATTGTAATAACGCCATAAAGGTTCCCAGGTTTGGCAGACACGTATAGTACATTAACATCATCATCTCCAAAACAAACATCAGACATCCTGTACATATCAAGTCGGTTTACTTCTGCACATGCAGATCACCATCTCCTCCAGCCTCCTGCATCTTCTCAGTGTGAAGATGATCACTTTCTCCAGCCTGATGGACCATAGTGTCAGCTGACTGACTTGGGTAAAGTTGGTTTTATATTCGCACATTCGGACATCCGTATTCAATAGCCTTGTTAATCACACATTGGACATTCTGTGGACATTCACAAGTAAATATGCCATTAAACAATACTTGCCTATTTTGATCGACTGTGAAAAATGTTGTAAGTTGACAATCGTCGGTTGTCAATATCACATCGCTGCTTAAAATTCGCAAACGTTAATTTATTGCATATTTATTGGAAAGTCTGAATTTATCAGAAGTCTGAATGTGCAAATATAAAACCAACTTTACCCAAGTAGCTGACTGCATTGTTTTTCCTTACTTGTCTGTGTGTGCATCTCAATCAGCTCTGAGCTCTCCTGATCAGTTCCCTAACTACTGAACTAGGGAGCTGATTGAGACACAGCCTGTGTTTAATGCTGATGTGGCCTTAATGTAGGGAGGGATGGTGTCCAGTTGGGGTCAGTCTCCATAATCTTTAAGCAGGCCGATCTGCAATGAAATCAGAAGGTTTTTAGCTACATAACATAAGACCACAGCTGTAAAAAGTAGTCAGAAAATTAGAATCAGCATATGGATACAGAGCAAAAATGTCGTACCTTAAGTATATAAAATAAAAATGCCTTAGCAAAATTAAAAAAAAAAAAAAAATTTAGGCCTAGACATATTCAAGTAAAGGGATTCAGTTTAAATTGACTATTGTTTCATAGCACATACAATCCAAAACAATGCGTTGCTATAACGTTTGCTACTTTAGAAAACAGAAATCTCTAACTCACCTTTGTGAAAATGTAGAAAATGTAGCATACGTGAATGGAGATATCTTGACAAAAGTGATGTTTTGCGTCTCACCGCGGCAACCCATGCGATCCGGCGCCTCTGTTACTGCCTCTACATACTCTCCGTACAGCCTTTTTTCCAAGTAGGAAACCGACTAAATCTAATCTCGTAGTAAAGTTTTTGACATTTTCTATCGTGGGACATATTTTTGCAGCTTTTCACACAACAAAATTGTGCCATTTTTACAATGAAAAGAAGCCAAAGAAGAAACAACTCTGCACCGATACAGAGATTGTTCCCTTTCAAAGGCTACACTCTAAGCTGCGCTTTATGTAGCGCTATGGGAACGTCTTTAGTCGTGACCAGCTGTGAATATATGTGTAAAACAACGTCAATGACATTGACCTATATTTATAGCCTTGCGTGACGTCATTGGAATGCGTCGTAGCGAGGCTATAATTAGATGATCCACCTGTGCATCAGCAGGTCTTTTGTCTTCAGAGACCATACTGTGAAGTGTGTGTGTGAAGCAGCTCTGCTCAAACTCTTTCTTTCCTTCATTACTTTGTTAGGAGTTAGATTTGACAGGCAGTGCGCAGAACTTTCTCTCCCTTTGTTCCTTTTTCAACTCTGTCTGACAAGTGAAAGTGAACACACATATATGATATATTATATATTTGAGAGAAAGTCATCGCTGAACAAAGCAAACGGCGTGTGTCTCCGTGTTCGTGGTCCATCTCCGAATCGGACACACGCCAATATTGTTTTGTTTGTTTGGGGAGAGCACGCTGCCCTTGCGTTGTAACGGGGCGAGTTGCGAGCATTGTGAATGTTCACAGTTAAAGTGCTTCGCGTTCGCTTTGCTTATTTAAGGGGCAGCACCCACAATGTGATCGTGGGGCTCGCGCGATCTGGCTGAGGAGCGAGAGACGGGGTTGTACTTATTGCTCTCACTCTCTCTCCCGATCGCAATGTCTTTTACCGAGACCGAAGCGTGCTCCGGCGCTTCTTCGGCTCGGGCAGAGGACGATTAAGTGTTTTCCATTGGAATGGAATATGAGTTTGTCCGTCTCTGAGCGTTCCTCCTGTGATAAAGTGAACTGCTCTGGACGGTCATTCAAGCAGTGATACAAGTAGACCCCAAACATTTCTAATATAAATGTGTTTTGTACCCGTGACGTCGACCCGATCGACTATCGCGGGTGCAAAGGCACGCGTTTATACGATGCTGCCTCAGATCGGAGAGACGCTTGCATGCTATCTCTCCCCTGGGGGCGCATCATCAGAGGCGTTTCACAACGAGTCAGGCTGTTACTGCGCTGTACACAAAGGCTGTGTTTCAGGCATTTCAGACTGATCTATGGAAGTTTTAAGCACAGCCTTTCATTCAGACCGTGTTTACTTGTCTGGTAATTGGCTGCATTTAATTCGGAGGAATTTATTAAGTGAAATGGCCTTTATAATATATGTTTATATTTATATATTTAATGATATGATATATATATATATATATATTTATATATATATACATATGATATATATATATATATATATATATATATATATATATATGCATATATAAGCAAAATAAATAGGTTCTCCATGACGTTAACTCGTTATGGGGAAACCTTATTTTTCTTGTGCCTTCAATATCAACTTATTTGACTATCGTGGGTGCAAGGGCGTGTGATTTAAACAATGATGCTCCAGTTTGAGCAGACGCTTGCGAGCTATCTCTTCTCTGGAGCTCGTAGTCACTTAAAGAGACAGCACTCCCCACCAAGCTATGCATATTAACATCCATACTGGTGGGAAGGTGATGGTTTTGATCCGTGTATCAGACTGGTACTGCTGCACACTATGGCAGTGTTGCAGGTGGACCAGGCTGACCTGCTAAGAAGGCTGTGGCGATTTGTGCTTCCCCTTATAAATCTAGGGACCAGCTCGTCATGTTCAGCAGCCTCATAATATCTAACACCGCCCCTTCTCAATATCTTCACATAAACCCTCCTTCCCCGCCACGCGTCCAATCTTAGATCTTCGAGGCTTAACCGTTCAGTCAAAGCTCTCGAGTTCAAGATGTTAACCAGAAAAATGATTGTGTCGTAAATCCAACATGACGATTGGTTTGTCACGATCGATCACAAGGACGCATATTTTCACATAGAAATATTGCCACAACACAGGAGGTTCCTGAGGGGCAAAGCTTACCAATATCGGGTTCTTCCATTCGGCCTAGCCTTTGAACTACATAGACGACTGACTAATACTAGCACAGTCACAAGAGATGGTGTTACAACACAGGTGTTGTACTAGCCCATCTAGTTTCTCTAGTTTTGAGATTAATGAGAGGAAGTGTCTCTGTCCTACCCAGAGAACGACATATTTAGAGGTCATATAGGATTCGACCATGATGCGGGCATGATTGTCTCCCGCTCGAGTCGAGACCATTCTAACCACCCTGAACAATGTCAGGCTAGGCCAAGATTGCACTGTTCTGCAGTATCAAATGTAAGTCTCATGGCATCAGTGTCCTCGGTGATTCCTATGGGCCTCTTGCACATGAGACGTTTCAGTTGTGGCTCAGAGCCGAGAGGTATTGTCTAGGCAATGCTCTACGGTAAATAAGGGCAAGGGCATGAGCTGAGTTCTTCGTGCCCTTTCTAAAATCCATGTTTATGGTAAGTCCCGCGCTAATGCTTCGTGCACTTTCTAAAATCCATGTTTATGGTAAGGGTTACGCGCTGCGGCTTCGTTCCCTTTCTATGTGGCTCAGACCTCGGTTCTTCACCCTGGGTCCCACTCTAGGTGCGTTGATGTTGCAAGATGCCAACAACAGACGCTCCCTGTACGGGCTGGGGAGCGGTCTTAGGTGGCTGTCCAGTCCAAAGGGATATGGTGAGGTCATCATCTCGATTGGCACATCAATTGCCTCGAATTGATGGCTGTATTTCTGGCCCTGAAGTACTTCCTCCACCAGTTAAGGGGTTACCATGTCCTAGTGCGGGTGGACATTACTGCGGTAGCCTCTAATATGAATCGCCAGGGTGGCCTGCGTTGCAACGTCTAGACAAGCTGGTGCAGCGCGTTCTACTCTAGGCTCAGGACAAGTTCCTGTCCCTCATGGCGATTTATATCCCCAGATATCTGTCCAGACAGAGCATACCGACGGGGGAGTAGAAACTCCACTTGAGGTAGTCAAATCTGGTAAAGATTTTATGAAACAGATGGACCTCTTCGCCCCAATAGGCAGCACAATGTCCACTCTATTTCTTTTGGAGTCACCCAGCTTCCCCTGGGTCTGGATGTGATGAGCAAATGTGGCCTAGAATGTGCCTGTATGTGTTTACTCCGGTTTCTGTGCTCCCAGGAGTTCTAGCTAAATTTCGCCAACAAGTGACTTGCCTCTTTCTGATAGCACCACGTTGGCAGAATTGAATATGGTTCTCAGAGATAATATCTCTCCTCGACGGCTCGCCTTGGGCGATTCCGAGCAGGAGGGACCTTCTGTCTCAGGCGCAGGGGACAATATTTCATCCCCGGCCAGAGATGTGGAATCTTCATGTTTGGCCCTGAGGGGAACCAACTGAGGAACACAGGGCTTTCACCTGAAGTTATCGAGACTATTTTAAATGCTAGAGCTCCCTCTACTAGAGCAAGTTATGCGAACAAATGGGGTGTCTTTGAAAGATGGTGTATTGCACACAATGCAGATCCAGTAAACTGCCAAGTTGCTACAGTTCTGGACTTCCTGCAGGAAAAGTTCTCGACCGGTACATGCCCCACCACTCTCAGGGTTTATGTGGCCGCTCTCTCGGCTTGCCACGCTCTGATCGACGGGGTACCTTTGGGCAAGCATGTCCTGCTCTCTCGCTTCGTTCGAGGAGCTAGGCGGCTTAAGCCCCCTTCTAGAACCAGGATCCCTTCATGGGACCTAGCAGTAGTCCTAGAGGGCCTGGTTGAGACCCCCTTTGAACCATTACAGTCAGTTTCTGACAAACTGTTAACTCTGAAAATGGTCTTTCTTATGGCTATAACTTCTTTGAAAAGAATTGGGGATCTGCAGGCTCTGTCCATTGTGCTATCCTGCTTAGACTTTGCCCCAGGTATGGTGAAAGCTATTTTGCATCCTTATCCTGACTATCTACCTGAAGTTCCTTTTTTGAACTTGCATCCGGTCACCCTTGAAGCCTTCTGCCCTCCGCCGTTCACAACGCCGGATCAGGAGAGACTTCACAGACTGTGTCCAGTCCTTGCTCTTCAGACTTACGCCACTGGCTTATGCGGTGGACATAAGTCAGAGCAACTGTTTGTTTGTCATGGCGGCCATAACAGGGGTGCGGCCGCCACGAAACAGACCATGTCACATTGGGTGAGAGATGCTATTGCCCTTGCCTATGAGGCGCGTGGTCATACTTCGCCAACGGGCATCAGGGCCTATTCCACCAGGGGGTTGCCTCTTCTAGAGCTTTGGCGGGGGGCGCCCCTTACAAAATGTTTGTGATGCGGCAGGTTGGTCCTCTCCGCACACATTCATAAGGTTTTATAGTTTGGATGTTCATGTCACTCCGGGCTCTCATGTCCTTGAGTCTACATCACAAGCTAGTGTCTGAGACTCTGTGCTTGTGACACACTTCACAGCCAGGGGGTCCGGACACACAGTGCGGCGGCGTGGGTATTCTCGTTCCCATAGCGCTAAATAAAGCGCAGCTTAGAGTGTAGCCTTTGAAAGGAACGCCCCGGGTTACTTCACTGTAACCCTGTTCCCTGAAAAGGCGGGAACGAGAAGCTGCGCTTCTTTGCCGCACTGAGATGTCCCTGGACTGCTCTTCAGACAGAATATCTGCTGATGCACAGGTGGATCATCTAATTATAGCCTCGCTACGACGCATTCCAATGACGTCACGCAAGGCTATAAATATAGGTCAATGTCATTGACGTTGTTTTACACACATATTCACATCTGGTCACGACTAAAGACGTTCCCATAGCGCTAAATAAAGCGCAGCTTCTCGTTCCCGCCTTTTCAGGGAACAGGGTTACAGTGAAGTAACCCGGGGTGTTTGGATGGATACCTCACAAATGGCGGCGACAGCCATAATGCATTTCGGTTTTCACGAGTGTGACGTCACCTGACAAAGACCGATTGTTGTGAAGTCGCTTGTGGGCGTTCCTAATGCTGTCGCTCTAATGTCATTGGTAGACTGCACATCTGATCATATCTATAGAAAATGCAATCACAAATGATATATAAAACTAAGAAATCATTCTAATTTGACAAGGAATTAGGTTTAAAATAATTATAAGAAATATTCTGCTGTTGCAGAGTGTTGTGACTGCAGAGCTCAGTGCATTAAATAATTAACTAGATTAATGATCGGTCTATCAACAAATTAAACTCACTCATACTGTTAAAAATACTATACGTCATTCGAATTTGACAAATAATCAATTTTCTTGTCCCTAATAATCAACACAATGCAGGGGAAACTGTAATATGAACTGCAGCAGTGCTAAATTGCTCACAGCATCATATAATAACAACACAAAATGTATGAATCAAACTCACAAGACTGCCGACCGTTTCTTTTCCACGCATCATTTTATTATATCCATGTATGTACAGTCAAATCATATAAAACAGTGAAATCCTCCGGATCTATTCCTGTCTGTCTTGCCTGCACTCGAGACGGTGACGTGAACTCCAGAGAGCTTCATTCCTATTGGCAGTCGCTCGCGAAATTTGCTCCTGATTTGCATAAAGTTGAAATATCTGGGGCACGTTCAAGCTCACACCGGTGTGCAACGTTTTGCTACGTTTTCCGGGTTGAACGACACGTTTCCTGGAAACGGTGTGCAACAGGTTTGAGTCGAGATGCATTAGGCTTGTTTGAGATGCGCCTGGCCTCGCCTTAAGTTCAGCCGAGAGTAGGCGGCTGCAGTGAGGGGAGGAGTGAAAAAAGTGCAAACATAATGAACATGACACCCAAAGTACTTGATATTTATTTCCATTCGAAGGATGTGTGTATCAGTCAATTTTATTTTAATTACAGACATGTTTTTATATATTTTTATAAATATGATAACAATCACATAACCCATAGAGAGATCACACTGTCAGAGACTTTTGGAATATTCACACATAATTTATACGCATAAAATCATGGTATTAGTGTTTTAAAATCAAACATTTTAAAAGAGATCAATACATCACGGTTGTTTAAACCAATAAGCTTTATCCTGTGTCGTCATCAAGTCGTTTCCCATCATGCTTTTGGTCAGCGCAGTCGGTGGAGAGCAGTGCCCAAGGAAGTCGACCGGAAGTTGAAGTCGGCCGGGTGCCGCCATCTTGTAGCAGAACTTCACTTGCGTTAGCATCCCCATTGAATCCCATTCATTTTTGGCGTCACTTTGACAGTGAATAACTTTACATCTGAGGCGTTTAAAGACTCAATTTGTCCATTATTTATTTCCAAAGATACACAACAATGTATAAAGGGCTCCATTACCTTCTATTTTACATTATGGCCCCGTAGAAAGTTTTTGTAAAAATAAGCTAACAATTGCTTCATAACCACTCGACTCTCTGTCGCACAGTAGCGAAATTACCGTACAGACAGGAGGAGAAGCTCGCAGGCAATCGGGGAGATTATCTTAATATGGCGTACTGGCGTTACATTTTAAAATACTATACAAAATAATTAATCAGAATACTTTCTCCTGCTCACTCACGCCAAAGAACTCCCCGCTCAAGCTCGCTGTCTCTGCAAGATTTACGATGGCAGTTTGCACGCACAGCTACTAGAAGATTTACATCTGTCAGACAGGTTGCGGACGTCATCAAGCTTAGTGTGAGTCTGCGCGTCAGAAGCGGACGTACTAAAATCGCTAAAAATGGGCTCCACTTGACTCAGTTGAGTTCCAATGGGGTTGCTGTGTCGATTTCTTTTACTGTCTATGGTGGAGAGCAACTGCGCTCGACTGCAGAATCTGACACGTCCGCCTCGCCCTCGCGAGAGGTTTTTGACACACGTCAGCATGACATCAGAGCAAGGCGGACCACCCTCGGACACATTTCTAACCGGCATGCATCTCGCGGTGATCACCGGTGATCGGTTCTGCGCAGAATTTGCTCATCTCAAACAAGCCTAAAATCACCATAAATCGTCATGAATGCGATTTTCTAGTTTTTTTTTTTTTTTTGGTTCATTCCAACGGTCAGACTTGTATTTATCATTGAGTCCAGAGAAAATGTAAGATTTTTATATTAAGATAATCTGCTTTTTAACAATATAATGCATAGTGGCCTAAGTTTATTAGTCACATTTTTCCACTTGAGTAAACTTCGAATGAACTATTGCTATTACAATATATATATATATATTACAATATAGCCTATTCCATTTCTAGATACTATTATTACTATTACTCCACTAACGTTAGGTCTAAAATTTATTGTTTGCTGCAAACATGATGATCTTAAATGTATTAATTTACTATTAATGTGTAAAGCTGGAGAGTCACGTGAGTACCTCATGCAAGATGGCGGCTCTCTAGATAAGCTCTTATCCACTCGCCAATTAATATATAATTTATGAAGAAATAGTTGACATCTTGTTGAAAAATACTTTGAAAACGTCCATGATCCGGATTCTAGGATTTTAATCATGTTTCCGTCGGTATTACGATGACGACGGCATCCAGATATTTCAAGGAAGCAAACCGCATGGCGACCAGGCGTACTCCACCTCTGATGGAGGCCAAAACAGATCTGAGCCCGCCCGAAAAACAGACTGACGCGAAAGTGAGCCTGGAGAAAGTTTTCGCTGAAGTTACCAAAATGAGTAAGACCCTTCAGGTAGTTGCAGCGGACACAATCGCTATCAAAGAGACAATGACCGAGTTAAAAGATATGGTGAACGGGCTGCAAGTCAGGATGGATGAGGCGGAGGGCCGTATTTCACAACTGGAGGACGTGACAGGGGGACTGGCGACAGATAAAGATGCTAAAGAAAAGAAGATACAAGTGTTGTGGGATCGTGTTAAAATGCTTGAGAACCATAGTAAGCGGAACAATGTAAGACTTGTGGGGCTGAAAGAGAAGTACGGGACGAACGGCACCCTGGAGAGATGTGTGAAGAAAGTTTTGAGTGAAGGCCTGGGGATCGACATGGAGGGGGAATTCGAAATTGAGAGGGCTCATCGTATATTGGCCCCCATGCCGAGTGAGGATCAACCGCCGAGACCAGTGCTGATCAGGTTTCTGAGACAGTCAGCGCGGGAGCGCCGTAGAATTGAATGGGAAGATGCTAAGCTATCTGTTTTTCCCGACATGACGAGAGAGCTGGCTGAAAAAAGAAAGATGTTTTTACCTGCCAAGAAAACGCTCCAACAGCTAAATGTGAGGTACACGCTTGCTTTTCCCGCTATCCTGAGATTTACTTGGAAAGGTAGAAACCGTAGTTTTACCAGCACCGAGGAAGCGGAGCGTTTCATCAGCACATTGTGCAATAATGAGACATAAGCAGGTATGCCCTTTTTAGACCGTAATGCGTACGGACGGTGAGGAACATAAATATGGCAAGCCAAAGTACTCACAAACGCCTGGTCGGACGTCTGATTGCACACTGACGCGTCCTCGACGTGCGATTTGCGTTAAGAATGCGCTTTGGTATCATGGAAAACGCGCGTCAAGAACCGTCAAGAAGACGTGTGATTTGCTATTAAAACGCGCGTTCTTGACGTGCGCTTTGGAGTGACAAAAAACGCGTGTTTTTGACGTGCGTTTATCATAACGAAAATGGGCGTCGAATACGTGCGTTTTGAGTCAGACAAAACGCTCGTTATGAACGTGAAAACAGGTAAACCAAACAGACAGTGCAAACGTGTGTTTGAAGTGTCCATCAGGCGAAGAGAACACACTCTTTCCTTGGTGTTCTCAAAAGTGCACGTCGAAAGCATGTGCTCTCTCTTTAGGGCTTTGAGTCTGTTATAGGTTTAGGACAGCATTATCATTAAACTCAACCAAAACAACATGGAATTATCAAGGATAAATTTGGCAGATGATTATAATTGTTGAGTTAAATCCAGTATAATTAATATGAAATATGCATATAAAAATGTAAAACTATTATTTAAAATAGCCGTGGGGGATGACAGGATAAATATACCTTCGATCAAGGCCAAAACTTTGTAAGTTTGTAAGGAGCCAATAAAATACTACACCACATGTATGATCATCTTGGCTATATATTACAGTGGCGTATTGCCTCATACATAATGTTTTCCACTCAATTATGTCGTTAAGACATCTTTACATCTTTTTCTCATAATGAGATGTTATGTCGTTAAAACGACATATTTTGTAAGTGTATGAAAAATACCTTTATACCTTTATCTGATCTATAGAGCTCATAGCCTATATCAGTTCAATTTACATTTATTTTGTTTAGCGCTTTTCACAATACTCAGTCCTATATTTTAATAGCCTATCACTTAGTAGGCTACATTAAGAGACCTTAAGCTTTTTCTTTATAACTGTTTTCTATAAGAGAAAAACACTTAATTAAACGAACTGCGTTCATATTAGGCTCATCTGCTTTGCTGTTGTCATGAATGAGGCTCCCTCGACTCGTCCTCCGGACCATCGGAGGGAGCCATCACCGGAATATTGACTGTTTCTCATTCGGACTACATTTCCCATAGGCCCTCATTCCTGGGACTGATTACACATGCACCTGCACCACATCACACACACACTATTTAAGAGCTTCACACACTGCTTTGCATCGCGAAGTCTTGTTTTGCTAAGGTGATCATTTCTGAGCGTTATTTCTGTGGACTGTTTACCCGTTGCTACCTGGACTGTTTATCTCCTGAGAACCTCTGCCGCCTACCTTGAACCTTGCCTGGACTCTGCTCTGTGTTTGCTTGCCGCCTGTCTCGACCATTGCCTGTGACCCGTTTAAGATTCTCGCTGCCAGCCCTGACCCTTGCCTGTCCCCGACTACGGTATTGTCTTTGCCTTGTTTGGTTATACTGTGTTTTAATAAAGACTGCAAATGGATCCACTCTCCACTGACCCATCATTACAGAAGACTTCGCCACTCTGTGATCCAGCAGCTCTTGCACAGATTTCCACTGAATTATCTGTACAGGCCAACCAACTAGCCATGCATCACCATCAACTATCACGACTCAACTCGTTGACCGAAGAGCTGGTGAAGACGTTACAGAGCCTGCACCTCACCCCCACCGAGGCTGCCACGCTGCAGGCCGCAGCACCAGTTACCACGCCAACGCCCAGTCCACCTGCTGTGAATCCACGATTAGCTCTCCCTGAAAAGTTTGACGGCTCGACAGCAAAATGCTACGATTCAGAGAGGTGTTCGAACACTCAGCGGGAGGTCAGAATCCAGGAGAACAATTGCTTTCCTTGAGTCAAGGCAAATCCACGGCTGTGGAATACGCACTTCAGTTTCGCACACTTGCAGCTCAAACCACCTGGGTTGAGGATACGTTAAAGTTACTCTTTCGTCGGGGTATCTCCTTGGAATTACAGGCGTAGCTTGCTTGCCGTGACGAGGGTCAGTCACTGAGCTCTCGCTTCATCGAGCTGGCTATCCATATCGACAATTTGCTCCGTTCTCGCCGCACTACCCGAAACATCACGACTGCCAGTTCCAGTTCAGAACCAATGCAGCTGGGTTATACTCCATTACAACCCGAGGAGAGAGAACGACGGAGACAGTTACATCTGTGTTTATACTGTGGTCAGGCTGGACATTACAAGAGCAACTGTCCCATTCGCCCCAACGCCTCAAGCTCCAGATCGGTGAGTTCTTCCCCTCACTATGATTACCCATTCAATTCGCTGAAAATCCCCGTTCAAGTTATCATTGACAATCAAGTCATTTCCACTCATGCTCTGCTGGACTCAGGGGCCGCTGGGAACTTCATGTCAGACTCTTTTGCACAAGCCCATCACATTGAGCTAACCAAATATCATTCTCCGTTAACAGTGGAAGCACTAGACGGAAAACCCATAGGCAGGGGCAAAGTGGCTCACATCACCCAAGAACTCACACTGCAAGTCGGAGCACTGCATCAAGAGATAATCCACTTCTACATCATACCTGCACCTAACAACCCCATCATTCTGGGCTTACCCTGGCTTCGCACCCACAATCCTCATGTATCCTGGAAAGAGGGAGAAATTCTGCACTGGGACGATCACTGCCATGAGCACTGTCTTCAGCCCATAATTCCCATGCCCGTCCGAACAGTGGAATTCACGGAGGGTGAGTCCGAAAAACTCAACATTCCCGTTGAATATGCCGACCTGGCCATCGCCTTCAGTAAAAGAAAAGCCACGGAATTACCTCCACATCGCCCCAATGACTGCGCTATCGACCTGTTACCTGGAGCTACGCCCCCCAAGGGCAGAATTTTCCCCTTGTCACAGCCTGAGACCGCCTCGATGAAAGCCTACATAGAGGAGGAGCTAGCTAAGGGCTTCATCCGGCCATCAACCTCACCCGCGTCTGCAGGCTTCTTCTTCGTAAAAAAGAAAGATGGGGGACTAAGACCTTGCATTGACTATCGGGCTCTGAATGATATCACCGTTAAGTTCCGTTATCCATTGCCCCTTGTACCTGCCGCCCTGGAACAATTAAGACGAGCTACATACTTCACCAAACTCGATCTCCGCTGTGCTTACAATCTCATACGCATCCGTGAGGGGGACGAATGGAAGACAGCATTCTCTACCACCTCCGGCCACTACGAGACCCTTGTGATGCCGTTCGGCCTGTCCAACAGTCCAGCTGTCTTCCAGTCGTATATCAATGATGTTTTCCGGGACATGCTGAACCGCTGGGTCATTGTATACATCGATGATATTCTAATATACTCTACCTCCTTCGCTGAGCACGTTCAACACGTCAGAGCAGTCCTTCAACGACTCGTTCAGCACCAATTATATGCCAAGGCTGAGAAATGCGAATTTCATCAAATTTCCACGTCCTTCCTGGGGTACATCATTAGTCAAGACGGAGTGGCTATGGATGACGGAAAGGTGAAAACTGTGCTCGAGTGGTCAAAACCCCGTACGCTAAAGGAGTTACAACGTCTCCTGGGTTTCGCTAACTTTTATCGACGATTCATTAGAGGCTTCAGCAGCGTGGCCGCACCTCTCACAGCCATGACCAAACGTACATCCACCCGCTTAAGCTGGACACCGGCAGCCGATCAAGCATTCTGTGAGTTGAAAGAACGTTTCACGACAGCACCCATTCTCCGCCATCCTAACCCAGAACTTCCCTTCATTGTCGAGGTCGACGCATCCAACACAGGCATAGGTGCGATCCTGTCACAACGCCAAGGTGACCCTGAAAAGATGTATCCATGTGCCTTTTATTCGCGTAAACTGTCTGCTGCTGAATGCAACTATGACGTGGGGGACCGGGAGTTACTCGCCATGAAAGCTGCGTTGGAGGAGTGGCGGCACTGGCTAGAGGGGGCTCAGCATCAATTCACTGTACTCACCGACCATAAAAACTTAGAGTACCTCCGTGCAGCCAAACGTCTGAATCCAAGACAAGCCAGGTGGGCCATGTTTTTCACACGATTCAGCTTTAAAGTCACATACAGGCCTGGGTCAAAGAACACAAAAGCTGACGTCTTATCACGACAGACCGAAAGCTTAGGACAACCCATCGCTCCCGAACCTATCATTCCTGAATCTCTGCTTGTAGCCCCAGTCCAGTGGGACATAATGACCGAGATCGCACAAGCTAATGAACAATCCCCTCCTCCAGCAACTTGCCCAGCCGATCGCACTTATGTTCCAGCACCACTGCGTAACACAGTACTCCATCACGTCCACGATCTGCCCAGCTCCGGTCATCCAGGTATCACAGCCACACACAACTTGTTACAAAATCGCTTCTGGTGGGAGAACATGTTATCAGACACCACCCAATTCATACGCAACTGTACTGCCTGTCAGACTTCCAAATCATCCCATCAAGCACCTGCAGGACTACTTCAGCCACTACCCATTCCTCGCCGACCCTGGTCCCATATTGCCATAGACTTTGTAACTGACTTGCCTCCGTCACAGAACCACACCACCATCCTCACAGTTGTTGATCGCTTTTCCAAAGCATGTCGTCTCATACCACTTCCCAAACTCCCCACAGCCATGGAAACAGCCGAATTTCTATGTAACTACGTATTCCGTCTGTACGGTCTCCCGGAGGACCTCATCTCCGACAGGGGGCCCCAATTCACCTCCCGAGTGTGGGCGGCATTCTTCAAAGCGCTCAACATTAACATCAGTCTCACCTCCGGGTACCACCCTGAATCTAATGGACAGACCGAGCGTCTCAACCAAGAGCTCACCCGATTCCTACGTACATACTGTCAACGCCACCAAGCTGAATGGAGCCGCTTCCTCATTTGGGCTGAGTACGCGCAGAATTCTCTTAGAAAACCCTCTACCGGAGTCACCCCATTTCAATGCGTTCTGGGCTATCAACCACCGTTGTTCCCCTGGTCTGGCGAACCATCAGAATTACCTGCTGTGAACAACTGGCTACAGAGAAGCGAGGAAACCTGGGATATAGCTCACCACCATCTGCAACGGGCGGTTCGGAGGCAAACCGAACAAGCGGATCGTCATCGGCGGCCTCATCCTGCTTACACGGAGGGACAATGGGTCTGGTTGTCGACCAGAGATCTACGCCTCAGACTTCCATGCAGAAAACTCAGTCCCAGGTTTGTAGGGCCTTTCCAAATTGTCAAACAAATCACCCCTGTATCATACCGTTTAAATTTACCTGCTAACTATCGTGTTTCCCCTACTTTTCATGTGTCACTGCTGAAACCCTCCGAGGGTCCGGGAGGAGAGCCGGGGGGAGCCGAGGACCGTCATCCCCCACCGCTACAGATCGAGGGCGAGGAGGCTTATCATGTCCGGGATCTGCTCGATTCCAGGCGCCGGGGTCGGAAGCTACAGTATCTGGTCGATTGGGAGGGGTACGGACCTGAGGAGCGATCCTGGGTCGATGCAGATGATATTCTGGACCCTGCTCTACTGGAGGAATTCCATCGGACGCATCCGGGAAGGCCGGCCCCTCGACCGCGTGGTAGACCCCGGCGTCCACCTCCTCACGTCAGGAGCCGCTCGCAGGGTGGGGGCTCTGTCATGAATGAGGCTCCCTCGACTCGTCCTCCGGACCATCGGAGGGAGCCATCACCGGAATATTGCCTGTTTCTCATTCGGACTACATTTCCCATAGGCCCTCATTCCTGGGACTGATTACACATGCACCTGCACCACATCACACACACTATTTAAGAGCTTCACACACTGCTTTGCATCGCGAAGTCTTGTTTTGCTAAGGTGATCATTTCTGAGTGTTATTTCTGTGGACTGTTTACCCGTTGCTACCTGGACTGTTTATCTCCTGAGAACCTCTGCCGCCTACCTTGAACCTTGCCTGGACTCTGCTCTGTGTTTGCTTGCCGCCTGTCTCGACCATTGCCTGTGACCCGTTTAAGATTCTCGCTGCCAGCCCTGAACCTTGCCTGTCCCCGACTACGGTATTGTCTTTGCCTTGTTTGGTTATACTGTGTTTTAATAAAGACTGCAAATGGATCCACTCTCCACTGACCCATCATTACAGCTGTACATAGTAAACACCATACTAAACCATACTGAGTTTGGTCTTCTATGTCACACATTACACAAGCATTAAGCTTCAAACATGTATTTTAGGCTATTTCCACAACAAATCCATAATGGTATTCATAATGAAAATAGTTATAAAAAGTATAAAATAATCATAAACAAATTATAGCATTCATTACAAACAATATTTATTTTAAAGCCTAAAATATTATTTAAATCGACACTGTTGGGCTCTCATTCGGCACAAATCCAATTGTTTTTTAGCACTTGGATGTTAAAATATATTTACGCCTATTCTGTTGTTAAACAATGCTTTCATGTCCCAAAACCACACCCTTCAGATGCGCAAAAACATGTTTGGAACAGGGCCGATTATTTCAATATTAGGGGAATGAAATATGAATTATAATCATTCTAAATAACCTGGTATTATTCATGAATATTCAATAAGAATATCGACAAACTTTAGGCTATTTTGTATTTGTCTAGATTGGTCTAGTGGCTATTATTTTCTTTTTAATATCTTTTCCAATACATGTAATCTTTTAAACACTATTATTATTTTTTTAAACTCTGCCTTTGTGCAAATTAACTTGGATGTATAACAAAATTTAGTAGTTTAGGCTTTAAAATATTGTTTGTAGGTAACGAATGACAATACTTAATTAATACTTATATTTTGTATAGAACAATTTAAAGGATTTGTTGTGAAAATAGCTTAAAATACATGTTTATCGTATTTTTTTGTAAAAATTTCGTTTTTACCGGCTATCCCGGCTTCAGGTTGGCATAGGGGCATTTAATCCCATAGGGGGGCACCACTACTTAGGTATTTTTAGTTCCCCTACAAATCTTTTCAATTTGTATTCAGAAAAACAGAACAATAATGAAAAATATAATATATATTTTCCATATGCACTAGTATTTAGATGCTATAGCCTATAGCCTATTTATTATTCAAACTCTCTGATTGTACACAGATATTTAAAATGAGCAGTGGAACCTTTTCTGTATTTGGTTGACTGTATTTTGTTTTGACAATAAACAGGCTGTGAAGTCAAGTTATAGTAGGCTAGCTACTAAAACTGATAGTCTATGGCGCTGGCGCGTTCACTTGATTTTTTATTTTTTTTTATAAAAGCGTAAACAACTTAAAATACTCAGACATTTATGGTCATAAGAGTAATACCATTCCAATCTGTGTAGGTATAACTATTATTGTAACTATTATTTGTTCAGACGATAACTATAAGGATAACTATAACGATAACTATATTAGTGTTCACACCAGCGGACGATAACTATAACGCTAACTATATTAGTGTTCACACCAGTAGACGATAACTATATTAGTGTTCACACCAGCGGACGATAACTATAACGATAACTATATTAGTGTTCACACCAGCGGACGATAACTATAACGATAACTATTAGTGTTCACACCAGCGGACGATAACTATAACGATAACTATAATAGTGTTCACACCAGCAGACGATAACTATAATGATAACTATATTAGTGTTCACACCAGTGGACGATAACTATATTAGTGTTCACACCAGCAGACGATAACTATATTAGTGTTCACACCAGCGGACGATAACTATATTAGTGTTCACACCAGCGGACGATAACTATAACGATAACTATATTAGTGTTCACACCAGCGGACGATAACTATATTAGTGTTCACACCAGCGGACGATAACTATAACGATAACTATAATAGTGTTCACACCAGCAGACGATAACTATAACGATAACTATATTAGTGTTCACACCAGCGAACGATAACTATAATGATAACTATATTAGTGTTCACACCAGTGGACGATAACTATATTAGTGTTCACACCAGCGGACGATAACTATATTAGTGTTCACACAAGCGGACGATAACTATATTAGTGTTCACACCAGCGAACGATAACTATAATGATAACTATATTAGTGTTCACACCAGTGGACGATAACTATATTAGTGTTCACACCAGCAGACGATAACTATATTAGTGTTCACACAAGCGGACCATAACTATATTAGTGTTCACACCAGCGAACGATAACTATAATGATAACTATATTAGTGTTCACACCAGAGGACGATAACTATAATGATAACTATATTACTCACACAATAAAACATTGCTTGAAAAATAAGTGAAGCAATGCCTTTCCGTGAACTTCTCAAAAATGAATGGAAACTCAGCATATTAGATGGTCTACTTGTCGAAACTTTGTACTTGTACTTTTTTTCTTTCATTTTCTTAATATGTTAATTATTTAGGTTTAATATATTTTGTGTATGCCTAGCTATATAGAAAGAAGCTATTTATTCCTTTTATAAGATTTTATCTCGTTTCTTCTCCGTTCACAGAAGCGCTGCATGCGATGCAATGAATCCTCCTGTTTTGTTGTTTCTTCTATATAGCCTAGGCTAAAACCCCTGGGATTTTTTCCTCATTCTAATTTCGTTTAATTCTAATTTAACATAATCTTGTCGGTTAATGAAAGGATCGCCTCAGGGGGGAGAAAGGAAATTATATTGAAATTTTCAACTAATATTTAGGCTATATTTTCTTAAATTTCAGGTTTATTTCGATTAGCATAAATGTTTTGAATAGTTTTTTTTTTTTAGTTAACTATAGGCTAATATCCTTGCCTAGACAAAACACCCACAGAACTGCAGTATAGCCACAGTCATTTTTTCCAGCTGTTTGAGCCACGAATATTTACAAATATTCACGAATTATTTAATGCTGTCTGAGACACAATCTCTGACCGGGAGTCTCAGACTCATCGAGGCCAATAAACCTTTTAAGAATAATGACACAAATGTTGGAAAAGTAATGTAGATATTTTTGGAGGTAGGCTATTGTCTCCACTTTCATTTATCAGTTTTATTTTGATAAATAGGTCAATGACAATATAGCATTATTGTTGTATCCGTAATGTCAGGCCTGTTTACCGGTATTTTAGCTATATTATTTTTGAATAGGCCTATAATAAAATGCGACTGAAACACCAATGATAATTTTTTTCTCTTTTATTAGGCTAGAAACTGCATAGGCTATAATATTGTGTTCATTATTCTATGGGCATTGCCATCGATACAGGCATCGAAATGTATTTTACACTATATTTGCTTATGCTTTTCGAGTGCGGAAGTGTGATAAAGGCACTTATCTAGGATAAATTCTCTATTATAGATCAGATAAAGGTAGCCTATATGTTCACGTCACATATGCCTACAAAATATGTCGTTTTATTATGAGAAAAAGATGTCTTAACGACATAATTGAGTGGAAAACATTATGTATGAGGCAATATGCCACCGTAATATATAGCCAAGATGATCATACATGTGGTGTAGTATTTTATTGGCTCCTTACAAACTTACAAAGTTTTGGCCTTGATCGAAGGTATCCTGTCATCCCCCACGGCTATTTTAAATAATAGTTTTACATGTTCAAATGCATATTTCATATTTTATACTGGATTATAACTCAACAATTATAATCATCTGCCAAATTTATCCTTGATAATTCCATGTTGTTTTGGTTGAGTTTAATGATAATGCTGTCCTAAACCTATAACAGACTCAAGCCCTAAAGAGAGAGCACAAGCTTTCGACGTGCACTTTTGAGAACACTAAGGAAAGAGCGCGTTCTCTTCGCCTGATGGACACTTCAAACACAAGTTTGCACTGTCTGTTTGGTTTACCTGTTTACACGTTCATAACGAGCGTTTTGTCTGACTCAAAACGCACGTATTCGATGCCCATTTTCGTTATGATAAACGCACATCAAAAACGCGCATTTTTTGTCACTCCAAAGCGCACGTCAAGAACGCGCGTTTTAATAGCAAATAACACGTCGAGAACGCGCACGTCAAGAACGCGCACGTCAAGTTTAGGTACACAAAAACGCGCGTTCTTGACGCTTTTACTAACAAAAAGCCTCTATATTCTACAGGACGACCAACCATGTGCTCAGCAATGTTTGGACAAATTTAAAGACAATATGGGAAAAGGACACTGGGGCTGTTATTGGGGACGAAGATTGGAAAAAATATTTTGTCAAATGCAGGTAAATACGTAAGAGAAGCAAGAGGGCAACTTACACAGTACAAAATTATACACAGGTTTTATCTGACACCTCTTAGACTAAATAGAATGGGTTTGACAAATAATAATGCTTTTATTATTGGACTGCCTTGGCGCATTTTGTTTTCGGCGCCCCTTAGTGAGAAAGAAAGAAAGACCGAGCTACACAGTTTTTTGACCAGAGTTTATTTTATTTCTGTTTATTGTACAAGAACATTCAGTAAACCATTGAAATCTGAACGAAGACCCGAGTCAATTCCTTGCCAGAGAACAACGAAGATTATTGCTACTACAGTAGGCTAACTACGTTACCTCAGATGGATGAATGGTTGGATTCCACAGCTGGTAAAATAAAACATATATAAGAAAATACAACATTTACTGTAGGAGCCATACAATTTACTGGTGACTTAATAATAATAAAAAAATGCTTCTGATTTGGCAGAAAAATTCACCGATTTTGGGTGCATAAGATGTGAAAGATTCTATGGTCCAGTTAGTATTTTCACCCCATAATGGCCTCGCTACCGGAGCGCCATCTAGTGGCTGTTAGCCAAAAAGTATCAAAGTGTCGCCTCTTGGGTTCTAAGCTCTTTGATGTAATGGAAAATTCAAACATTTTAAAAAGTTATGCTGTGTTCACACCAGACGCGACTTGCGCGAATAAATCGCGCTATTCGCGCGTAGTTGGACGCTTGAACATTTTGAGTTTACTTGCTTCATTCGCGCGTGACATTCGCTTCATTCGCGCGTGAAAATCCCTTCACAACAGACGCGAATTCGCGTCATGAGAGGGGCTCTCCCGCTCCTTTATGTGTCCCAGACTCTCCCACTGCTTTCTGCACACTTCCTCTGAATAAACACAATTGTCAGTGGGGAAATAATTGTAAATTACAGCGAATAAGCTCAATTGGTCGTCTTTAGTTGGCTTGTAGTCTTAATATGTATTTATATATATGTATATATATAGCTCAAATTGAGTAAAGACCGTTTTTTACAACTTATCAGATAGTCCGACCTCCTCACTCACTTTCTTTCAAACACGATCCTTTTTATTTCTGTTTCTATAAATGTATGAAGATGTACAGCGACGATGATTTTGTCCTCCATTGTTGTTTCGAATTTCTGCCTCAGCTCGCTATGTCACGTCACTACTAGAGCAAGCTCCTGATTGGTTAACGCGGCGCGGAAATTCGCCAAAGTTCAGATTTTTCAACTTGCGCGATTCGCGCGAATCGCGTCATTCGCGCCGCTTCATTCGCGCGAATCGCGCCGCAGGATGTCAATTCGCGTCTTTGCATTGACTTAACATGTAAATCACTCGCGCTTACCGCTTCATTCGCGTCCGGTGTGAACGCACCATTAAACATTTTAAATACTTACAATTTACACAACATTCTCCGTGCTCACAGCGTCACAGACATTAATATTTTAACGATTTATAAAAAATGAATCACTGTCTAGCCATCTGGAATTTTGATATGGAGAAAAAGGTTATGATTATAATTTTTTTTGTAGTAATACACCACATTGTGTGTTTATATTAGCACTGTTTGTTGTTTTTCTTGTGGTATGAGCGCTGCCACGTGATGTCAGACTTAACAACCGAATAGAAACCAATACAGATATTCTGCAAAATGAAAGAGCGCCATGGACACACAAATCTGATCTGAAAAGTTACGTTACACAATGTGTTCAGTCAATGAATTTAGATCAGATTCCTTGTGAACATAATCTTACAGACAGACACCTGACGAAGGTAGGTGACTGGCTGAATGGCTGAATTACCATCTCCACTTATATCAATGTTCCCTTATTTCCTGTGCTACAGAGTACTACAGAATTATCAAGTGCTAACTCTAGAATTTTATTATCAGTTTAGCAACCATGGCCATTCCATGTGTCTTAACTGTGTTTCGCACAAATGTCAAATGTCAAAAAACAATGAAAGATTGTAGGGGCAAGTAAATGATAGGAGTGGCTGAAGCTGAAAGGCTGGGGTTGAGTATGTGTGACAGCAGCTTCTGAATAGAGTGTTGATGTCACAGACTTGTCATAGTCACATTGTTGTACATGTGGACGAAAAGACATCTCCATACTAAGAACAGTTCACCCATGATAGATCTGTTACAATGCATTTTTATTGCCAACAAACTGTTTAATTACCTGTTGAGAATTTGAGAAAGACCTCACTGACTAAAATATGTATATCTTATATATATTCACAGTTGTCAGTTTGTTTGTTTAATGTCAAATGTTTTGCAGGTTTTGACCCAGCTTTTTATCCACCACGTAGATGCCTTATGAAGAGTTTGAGACCCATCCTAAATGAACCAATGCATAGAAATCCAGATGTAATTTACAGGTGTTTTCAAACTACACAGGCTTAAAGGGTTAGTTCAACAAAAATGAAAATTAAGTCATTAATGACTCACCCTCATGTCGTTCCAAACCCATAAGACCTCCATTCTTCTTCAGAACACAGTTTAAGATATTTTAGATTTAGTCCGAGAGCTTTCTGTCCCTCCATTGAAAATATATGTACGGTAGACTGTCCATGTCCAGAAAGGTAATAAAACATCATCAAAGTAGTCCATGTGACATCAATGGGTTAGTTAGGTGTTTTTGAAGCATCGAAAATACATTTTGTCCAAAAATAACAAAAACTAAGACTTTATTCAGCATTGTATTCTCTTCCAGGTCTGTTGTCAATCCGGGTTCACGACTCCGCAGTGATGCTGCTGACGTGTTATCTGGTGCGCCAGAGCTTCGTTTACAGTCTGAGGGAGACGCACGCTGTATTCAAGCTATTCTTCATTGTTTGTATTTTGGTATTGCTATATTTTTTAAAATGGTGCGTAAGTGTGCATGTCGTGGATGTCCTATTCGCCAAAAACAATGACGTAAAAGTGCATTACCAACGCCGACAGATGAAAGGATTCAATGGAATCAATTCAATGGAAAGGATTCCGGAAGAGAATACAATGCTGAATAAAGTCATAGTTTTTGTTATTTTGGGATCAAAATGTATTTTCGATGCTTCAAAAACTTCTAACTAACCCACTGATGTCACATGGACTACTTTGATGATGTTTTTATTACCTTTCTGGACATGGACATTTTCAATGGAGGGACAGAAAGCTAAAATATCTTAAACTGTGTTCCGAAGATGAACGGATGTCTTACGGGTTTGGAACGACATGAGGGTGAGTCATTAATTACATAATTTTCATTTTTGGGTGAACTAACCCTTTAAATAACAGTCCAGCCTTAAGTTTTGATTGCATTCAGGTATTCAGTCAAACAGCTCTGGCAACTTTGTTTACCCCTAGGCCTATACCATGAAGCAATTTTAGGTAGCTGAGTATGCTGTCCCAAAATGCCTTGTGGTCAGTCTCAGTTGGCACCCAACTGCTATTGACATTTTGATAGGACATTATGATGAATGCTACTGGAGGTGTGTGAGGTTCATGCAATATTTTAGTATATTTAATTGTTGCTTGTGTTGTTTGTTGAGCCTTTTTCTAAAGACAATTTTTCTACTCTGTGGAGATAGACAATACAGCTTTTGAATTTAATCTGAGTCAGATTGTGTGTGTAACTCACCGCAGAAGAGAAGAAACAGGATAAGAACTTTGTTGCTGAGCAGTTTTTTTCTTCTTGTTGGTCTCATCATGTCAATTCATTGCGTTTATATCTAGAATGACAGCAGCAGAGATTAAATATCAATGGCTAGCTGACACAACAATACTTACTGTCCTAATATGCAAACTTTTGTATGCAGCAATTTACTAATGCTTGTATAATATATTATCATACACTGAACTTTCGAGAGTTCATATTAATTGAGAGGGTGATTTGTACTTTTGAAAATTATTATCTGTCAAATTTAAGTAAAATACAATTAAGGTTAGGGCGACCATTTAAAGTATCTAGAAATATGCACTTTTAATGTGATCAAAAATACAGTAAAAACTGTGAAATATTATTCCAATGAAAACTAGCTGATTTCTATGTTAATATATAGTAAAGTCAAACTAGCTGATTTCTATGTTAATATATAGTAAAGTGTAATTTATTCCTGTGATCAAAGTTGAATTTTCAGCATCAATACACCAGTCTTCAGTGTCACATGATCCTTCAGAAATTATGATTTGCTGCTCAAGAAACATTTATGATTTTTTTTCAGTTGTGCTGCTTCAGATTTTTGTGGAAACTGTTAGTTAATATTAATTTCAACATTTACTAATACATTCTTAAAATCAAAAGTTGTATTTGTTAACATTGGTTAATGTGCTGTGAACTAACATGAGCAAACAATGAATCACTGTATTTTTTTTTGTATTATTAATTTAACATTAACAAAGATGAATGAATACTGTAACGAATGTATTGCTCATTTTTAGTTCATGTTAGTTAATGCAGTATAATGTTAACAAATGAGACTTTACTGTAAAGTGTTACCACTTTTAGACTACTATACTACAGTTCAAAATTTTGGATTCACTAATTTTTAAAGAAATTATTCCGTAAAGACATTAATTATGTTACAATAGATTTATATTTCAAATATCTGCTGTTCTTTTGAACACTACTCATCTATTAAAAAATGTATTCAAATAGAAAACCGTTATTTTAAGTTAATAATAGAACAATATTTGCATTTCTAATCAAAGAAACACACCCTTGGTGAACCTAATAACCCTCTTTTAAAAACTTCAATAATCTTCCTGACCCCAAAATGATGATCGCTAGTGAACATCATATTACAGAAACATCTGTGTTATTTGTCAGGTAGACAAAAACCTAAACAAGTGAAACTCTTCTGCCTGCTAAAGAAAATTAAAACCAGGGAATAAACAGCTCTTTCAAGACAAACCAGATCTTTTTCCTAAGACAAAGCAAGAAAATTAATGTCTGATGAAAAAAGACCTATAGACAAAAACTAAATCAATATCTGCAGATGGTTATAACTCAGTCAGTTCAATTTCTGCTCTCTGTAGGAAACCTCTGATTTATTTCAGAGGTTTCCTGAAATCCTGTTTTTGAAATATCATATGCAAATAAACAGTGACAAAAGTTCATTTGTTGTAAATATAATCCTGTACGTACCACAGATCTTTGTTCTTAGAAAGAGTTTTATCTTCACAAAGCGGAAAATCTCTCTCTGTGAAGGAATATTAGATTGAGTCTTAGCCAATAATCTGAATGAACTGCAGGCAAGAGCTCTACTCCGTAGCCACTGTGTGTTGTATTGTGTGTGTGTGTTTGTCTTCTCAAGAGTTTTTAAGGTATAGAGTCTGACCTGCAGGCACCACTGGTTAAATATTCAGTAGCAAAGGTATTGCTGTAGTGCGATGTGTGATCGGTTCTCTGAAATGACAGGAATGCAGAAATCAGATTCCGTGGGATTGTGTACCTCATTTTTTTTTACATCTGTCATTCTCTTCATGCTCAGTAATGAAGTTTGATGAACTTTGAGTCTTCCATTAAATAAAGCTAATGTGAACTGTGAAAGTGCTGTAATCTGCCAGATCATCTGTATTCAGAAAGTCTGATGGTTGATTTTGTGCCTAATGAGAGTCGATAAAAGGAAGGGATGCCGACATTATCTTCTGTATGACCCTCCGGCAAACCAAAACCTTAAAGGGACCACCTAAATATGATCATTCTGGCATAATTTACTCTCGTTTCAAAACTTGATTATTTTCTGTTTTCTGTATGACACAAAAGAAGGTATTCTGATAAATGCCTAGTGTTTCTATTGCTGATTTACCCTGAAGGTAAAAGAACAAACTGGATGAGCAGTTTTTTTCATGCAGATTCCTCAGTTGTTATGCAATAAAGTACAGATTTGAGTTCACTTTTGCATCTTATCGCCAAATGTATCATATACTGAAATGCTAGCCAAAGAATGCCAAGGGGGAAAAAATGCTGTGTTAATTGTTAAATATTTTTAAAACTAAGAAAAAGTTGGCACACCCCAGCTCCAAATGTATAAAAGACTTTTTATTTCATGTTCTCACAAATATGTGACATATTTGAATGTCACATTTGTATTATGTAAATGTCACATATTTGGGGTGTGTGTGTGTGGGGGGGGGGGTGTGGGGGGGGGTTGCAGTAGTTGAGCACCTTCATTGAGCTTTTTGTTGTCTGTCAGATGTTTTTTTTTTTTGCATTTTTTGTTAAATATTTTTACTGCATTAAACAGTCACAAAAATGAACAGTCACAAAATTAATGTGTTAATTTTGACAGCCGTATAAATGGGCAAAATGTGTTTTGTATAAACAGCCGTTAAAGGGTTAATTCACTCCAAAATGAAAATTCTGTGATCATTTACTCACTCTCATGTCGTCCCAAACCCGTAAGACTTTTGTTCGTCTTCAAAACACAAATGAATATATTTTTAATTTAAATCTGAGAGATTTCTGTCCCTCCTTTGACAGTCTATTCATCCAAAACTCTGACGCTTCAAAACATTCATCATTTTCACTTTTCAAATTTAATTTAGGCTTTTATTCACATAACACCGCTCAGCGAGCATAAACAGAACCTCAACCATACTTGCCTGATGCATGAGAACAAACCTTATTGCTGACATAAAACTAGAGAATGAACTTCACTGATTCACTGATCAATGTGAATAAAAGCCTAGATTAAATCTGTTCACCATATAAAGTGACCGGGACTCTTTGGAAAATTTAGACTAAACCGCTCGATTCATATGGATTAGTTTTACCATCTCTTTATGAACTTTTTTGAAGCATCCGAGTTTTGGGTGAACAGACTGTCAATGGAGGGACAGAAATCATTTGTGTTTGAAGATGAACCAAAGTCTTATGAGAGTGAATGAAGACAGAATTGTAATTTTCAGTTGAACCAACCCTTTAACCCTCTGCAGGTGGATCCCCGTCAGACCTCTCTTGATTTCAATCCACTTAAAACATACTGAAGCTTTGATTCACTGGAAGCCTCAATGCATTGATACAAGTACACTAGTTGAGGAGATTTTTTTAATATTTTAATTTTATTTATTTATTTCCATAATCTCACTTTATACTAAACCTGCTATTGTGTGCTATTAATATTGTTGGCTCTATTACAAAATGCTTGTGATTTTCCTTATATGTAAGATTCTTTTATTGTTGTTGTTGTTGTTTCTTATTATTTATAATGTTCAGTGTTCACAGGCCATGTGACTGTTTTAGGTTAGTTTTAAAACTATCACAGTTTTAAAATCTCCACAAATAATGATTGGTGAGGAAAATCATTCTTGTAAAAACACTATGGAAGGAGAATGATCAATGATGCAAACAGAATTCACTTCTGCTGTAAAGCAGCTCTAAAAAGACTATAGTGTCATTGTTCAGCTGAAGTCAGTTCAATGTTGATTCAGTTCTGTTCTGTTCTGTTCATAAAGTTAAAGTTCATAAATTATGTAATAAGAAAACGATGTGTGTGATGTCAGATGAAAGGAGTTCTCAAAATTAAAATGTCATATTTGTGCTCTTATGAAATGTATCAGCAAACCAGCTTGGTCAGTGTTGTAGTTGAGTAATTTTTCACATGCTTGGCATAGCCTGAACCACCCTCTTCATTTCAAAACATGCCTAGGGCTTCAGAGTTCTTGCTTGATTTTCTAAGCATTAAAATAAATGTTACTGAAATAAATGTTGATTAGCCTAGATGTGTTTTTAAAAGCCAGGGAAACAACTATTGGTGCAGTTTTGTTGCATGAACTAATAAAATACACTGCTTTCTTGGTATTTTTGTTTTGTTTCCAGTCAAAATATCTAATATGTAATATCTATTATCTGCCAATGGGGTAAGAAAAAAAATCTTGTTTTCCATTTGCATTAAGAATATTTTTCTTACCCCACTGGTGGATGATTTTATGTCATTTTCTTGTTTTGAAAATGTATCTTGATTTAAGAATTTTTATATACTGTACTTGAAATAAGACAAAAATACTATGACAATCTGACAAATACTCAAAAATAAACAAAAATAGCATTTTTTTGCAGTGTATCTAAATACAATGTAAGTCACTTTGGATAAAAGTGTCTACCAATTGCATGAAAACCACAAAGAAAGACACAAATGTGACCATATTATTTAATGTGTAGGTGCTCATATGAAAAGAACATCTTTATATCATATTATAATATCAAAATATAAAAAGAAAATCAGGTCAATAAACAGCCTGAAGGCAACTATTCTACACAAAAGAATGGTGTGACATAAAGGACACTCTCTCTCTCTCTCTCTCTCTCTCTCTCTCACACACACACACACACACACACACACACACACACACACACACACACACACACACACACACACACACACACACACACACACACACACACAGACAGGTTTGTTTTGATATCAAAGTGAGGACATTTCATAGGTGGTTTTTATACTGTACAGACTGTACATTCTATCCCCCTACACTACCCCTACTCCTAAACCTACCCATCACAGAAAACATTCTGCATTTTTACATTTTTAATAAAACATTTAGTATGTTTTTAAAGCTATATTTCATGTTTATTTCATAATACCAGTGTAATACCATGCAGTGGCGTAGCGTCTGGGCATGCAAGGTATGCACGTGCATATGGGCCCGGGCGGATTAGGGGCCCGATACGGCCTACCTCGAAGTAGGCTATGCGCACCGTCCGCATCGTGAAATTTTCGTCATTAGGAGTGTTCGCGGATGACCGCACTACCCATTCACGTGCAGCCCAATTTTTGTGATGGCATGGACAATGTGTGTGTACTGTACAACAGCCCATGCTGTACAACAGAGTGAGTTGAGTGTTTGAAAACAGAAGTCCACTAGATAGTGCGCAGCACACACGCCGAACGCATCTTTCTGCAGCTAAATACTTTCAAAGGCTCGCATGCGCGTCTGTGCGCGAGAGAGAACCCATGTACATGTTCAGAAAAAAGTATAATAGAAATAATGTTGTCAATAACTTTCTATAGTCTATCTATGTTAAATGTACTGAAAATCATTAAGAATCTTAATAAATTGACCATAAATGGTCTATGCCATGTCTTAGTTTTATTTGACCAGTATTCGCTTTCTGAAAACTTATGCATGCAGTAATGCAAGTACAGAATTTTAAATGATATTGGTTTTCTGAAAAAACGACTAAGTCTGCACATTTTAAGATACTGCACAAGATGTGAATAAATGTAACTCGTACACTTGTTGGGGTGGATGCTCTTTATTCAACGAAATAAAATGCACATAAAACGTGATGGAAAAATATTTAGAGAAGAAACTTATAGTACATTTATTAGGAATAAAACGTGCATTAAAAAAGACAGAATAATTAATTCATAACTAGAATAATCTTCGGGCTCATCGCATCTGAAATGATGCTATAACATTCTGAAACTTCAAAGCAAGAGTCATGGTCGAATTCAAACATGGACTGTGTTGAAAAGCCGTTTCTGTCTGCATGTTAGTGATAATATCTTATTTATATGAAAGTCCTGGGACTCTTTCGCATAAGACGCCCCACCCCCCCAAAAAACAAACAAACAAACAAAAAACAAGGGGGCCGTAAAAAAATTGCATATGGGCCCGGAGCTGACTTGCTACGCCACTGTCATTAAGCAAATTTGTGTCCTCATACGCGCGCGTGCGCGCGCACACACACACACACACACACACACACACACACACACACACACACACACACACACACACACACACACACACACACAGGCGTTCTCTCTCTGTTGCATGTATGGCCTCAGAATTTGTGTTTGAATAGAGCTTGCGCTCCGTGGACTTGGCTGCATTAGTGGATAATTAGTGTAAGTATTCACTAAGTTAGTTCATTTTCTGAGTATCAGATATTCTGTTATCTGTTAAGGATCGGTATTCTAAAGTGTTACCCAACTTTGTATATAATACAAAATATGTGTCAAGACTATATGAAGAGTTTGTTCCAAAAAAATAGTTCTTGACAAAATCAGTATTGGTCGGTATTGAAAAGTCAATTTTTAATTTTAATCAAAATGTGATATCCGCCGTGTTATTCTGTCATGTTTTCTCCCTTTCTTTCCAATCCGCGACAAAGGCCAGTCTCCCTTCTCTGAAGAATGCGATATATCCACTCAACCAATCACAGCGCATCATTCAATACACTGTAAACAGTAATACACCTGGCATCCTAGTTTTCATCTTGCCACTTTCACATTTTTACTTTTTTTTATTTTTACTAATCAAAATGGATTTATAGCATTTTGGAACCAAACTCTTCATATTCAGTGTCATCAGAACAAATGGGGAAGAAAAGCTAGAGAGAAAAAAAAACAAAAAACATGAGGGTAAGATATTAATTTATTGTGGTGGCAACGTACTTCTCACGTGAAATTATTTGCGCCTCAGAGCGTGCAGACGAAACGCAATAACGCTGTCATGTTTTTCTTGCATTCAAATGCCTGGTATTTGTGAATCGTGAGGCGCTTCAGTGAGGAAATTAAACCGAACCACTTTAACCCACATAGCAAATGTTTTCTGGCCCAGCTCCGGGCCACACGATCACGTTTCCCTCGGCCCAAGTACCACAAAGAATGACGGCCCTGAAGTGGCCCAGAACTGGATTAAAGACAGGGGTCACACATGGGCCATAACCGGCCCGAATCTCAGCCAGTTAATCACCCTTAACTGGCCCTGAACTGGGCCATATATAATATATATATATATAATTTTCATATAGGCCTATAATAAATTATTTGCGCCTCAGAGTGTGCAGACGAAACGCAATAAAGCTGTCATGTTTTTCTTGCATTCAAATGCCTGGTATTTGTGAATCGTGAGGTGCTTCAGTGAGGAAATTAAACCGAACCACTTTAAGGACAGACTTTGCTCAGGCATTACAGAATGACCAAAAACAGCATTTCAGATGCTGTGTAAAGAGCTCGGTCCGCTGGTTTATCCAGTTATGCTATAAATTGCAAAGTCATGTATTTGTTGATGCGCATCAAGGAATTTATTCGGTAAAAGTGTTTCCATCGTAGTTTATGCACATGTTTTTGTGTGGCATAAAAATATTATCCTACTCATTTGAGTGCATAAGTTTTTTTCTGCGCATTTTCGCATCTTGGCGTTTCCATCCAGCATTTTTTTATGCGATATCCCAAAATGCGCATAAAAAATAGGTGGGTGGAAACATAATGACGTTGGTGTTATGCGTATGTGGTGGATCCATGGCACATTCCACACACCCTATTTCAGGTGTGTGTGGGTGTGGAGTTTACTTATGCTACAAGCGCCGACATCTGCCAAAACAGTAGATTTTTGGATGGACCAAATCACTCGCTACACTCACCAACAGACAGAAAAAAGCTCATAACTCACGGTAAGTTTGTTTAATGGTCTCGAGTTGCCAACCGTTCTTTAACACGGAATCTTCCCGTATTTAAGGCATAAGCGATCCATGTGAAAGTCGGAACGCAGTTTGTCCCGTACGCTATAGAGTCTAGACTCTAGACCATAACAGTATTCCTTTGGGACAAATCGTTGTATGAACATAGCCGATCGCGAAAGGGTTTGACCAAGCAGAATCCTCTGCCGGCTGGTCGCGGGACTCGCGCCAACTGTCCACGTTTTGATTTGGGCAAATCGGTTTTGGCGAATGCAAACAAAGTGACTATTGTTCATGAGTCCAACATCCAGCCACGCAATAAAACATGTAATCTACCTGAGGGAAGTACGTGATGATAAATAAATAGCCTAAATAAATAAATTTGAATAGTGGTTGATGATATTTAATATGCGTTGGTTTTGCTACATAGAAAATGGGTAAAATATCAACAATTTAACCTTGTATCTATGGGATTGAACCTATAGGGCATTTAAAATGAAGATTACAAAATAATGTATTAATGATACATTTTGACAGTTTGGGGTGTGAATGTGTGCCATGTAAGTTGTAGATTCATTCAAAACATTCAAGTATCCTTAGTTTACCACAGACAATTCATGTGCCCTAGTAAAACCAAAATAACCTAAATAACTTCCGACCCCTCCCTGTTGCAACTATAGGCAAAGAATATACACTAACAAGAAGCGACACTCAATAGTACGTTCCTGAAACACCGGCGCCCTGCGTTTCCACCATTGGGGTGAAAGCGAGTCGGCAGTCCACTAGTTTCTATGCCAATATCAGCTGATTTGTTAAAAAACATACATTAAAGCTGAAATCAAATCTGAATGATGACAACACAGAATAAAATACTATCACTAGTGATAATCAAATCCTTTTTACAGTTTATTTTACAGATTTTGTGTTTAAGTCTTCCACTTTTTTCACAAAACCTTTGCTCAATAGAAACCCAGTCAGTTTGGGTTAAAATTCTTTAAAAGGCTTAAAAACACTGAATTATTACCAACGTATGAAATTAAATTAAGGACATGCATCAGAAAAATTGGGAATGTTGGACAATAAATATATGAATATAACAGATTGATTTTGCAGTGTTGTCTAATGTCCGTTAAAGCAAAAGTGTACAAAAGTGGGAATCATGCAATAACAGACAGCAATGCATCATGTATTATAAGATCATTATGTTTGTAGCGTGATCCATTAAAACGTACAATATATATATATTTCAATTCAGACCTAGATGTTATTTATACTCCACTAGGTTTAAAATATATTGTTCGCTGCAAACATGGTGATCTTAAATTTATTAATTATTAATTTACTATTAATAAATGAAGTTGCATAAAATGGAAATACTCAATAAAGTAGGCTAACTACATTACCTCAGATGGATGAATGGTTAGATTCCACGACTGGTAAAATAAAACATATATAAGACAATACAACATTTACTGTAGGAGGCATACAATTTACTGGTGTCTTAATTTAAAAAAAACTGTTCTTTTGCACTTTTGATTTGGCAGTGAAATTCGCACATTTTGGGTGCGTAAGATGTGAAGGATTCCATGGGCCAGTTAGTATTTTCACCCCATAATGGCGGCCGTGCTACCGGAGCGCCATCTAGTGGCTGTGTTGCCTCTTGGGTTCTAGCTCTTTGCTACAGGTGTTTCTCAAACGGAAGGCTGCATTCTTCTTCCAGGGGCCCATTTGCATAAATAGTACACTTCAACAACGACATACTTGGTTAAGACGGCAATTTCACACTCGTTTTAACAAGGTCACTTCTGCTGCGTCTACTTATCAGGCAAATGACTGCAGGCAGCGTTTGCACATGAAGGTCCCTCACGAAACTGATTTTCAGACAGACTTCTGAGGCAGCGTAACGGTTTATTAATCTACAACAAAATAGAGCAAGCTTTGGTGAAAACTAAGCAGATATTTAATTACTACAATAGATATTTAATTACTACAATTTTTAACTAGAAATAACATCAGAAGTAGAAAATGTTGGTCAAAAACGTACATTTACATACACACTGACAACATACAGACACCATCTTTATTTTTTAGCTCAACTGTCAGAATGGAAAGCACAGGATTGTTGGAAAACAAAGGCAGCGAAGGATACATCTGTGCTGCCTTTAAAAAACGATCAGATGAAGGTATCTCATCAGACAGGAAGGGAAGCTTACATTGAATTCAGACATGCTCTGATGCCTTTCTGCCTTGCAATGCATTTACCAAAGAATTTTTAAGATGTTGGACGCAGCCCTCATGAGTTTCATTTCTGATCAGTTTTTGCTTTTTGCAGTATGAACTCTGAGTATTTTCCATGCATTTCTTATGAAACTACCATATTTGTGTTATGTCTTTTAAAAGAATAAAAATACAGTACATTAACTGTACAAAAGCACATATAAGCAATAAGATTTTAAGATTTAAGCAAGGAACATTTATGATAGCAACTTCTCACAGCAGATATAAGTCATTAGTCAGTGAAAAAAAAAAAGTCCCTTCCACTGCATGTCTGAAATTCTCACCCCATTGACACAATTCTTGTCGGTGATGTTACCAAATGTGGGTGAGCGAGTTTGAATATGGAGAATAAAATTTAAGAACTGTAGCAGAAAGAAAGTATTTTTATTTATTTATTTATTTATTTATTTTTACAGTTCCATTAATAATGAAAGTAAATGTAATGTAAATTCTTTTCCTCTGTCTTTCCCCATGCAGTTCTGAAATTAGTCTCTCTGAGGAGAAAAAGGAGGGTGTTGTTCATTACCAGAGAGCACCATGTCCAGAGCCAGTTGTGTTGTTGAAGAATATCATCGGTATGATTCTTGTCATTATAAAGTGCAACAGTCAGGGAAAATTACATCAGATAGAGGTTCTAAATTTTGGTTTCGCTTCGATTAATCGTCCATCCCTACGGCTGCGGCATTCCATCAGATTTCATTTTGCAGCGTTGAGCATTATAACCAATCACATACGTTTCTGTTGAGCTTATGAATGTGATGGTCAATCAGAGGCAGTCAGATTAGTCATTGCTGAAATGAAAAGTTTTGTTCAGTGCAAGCTTTCTGACCGAATTCTGCCTGAAGCTCACAAATTCTCCCATCATAAACAACAAAATGAGATTCATGTTGCAGTGTAGTCAGTTTTCGTGATTTTAACAGAGGTGTTTGTGAGAGTGCTTAAACTCGTGCTATTCCCAAGTTCTTAAACTCGTTTTATTCCAGTTAATATAATTTATTCATCATGCTGATAAGATTATGTGAAGTCTTCATTTTCTAATGCGTGAAAAGCATGAAAAAAAAATGCTTTTCTTATTTAGTATTTTGTCTTGTTTCCAGTCTAAATATAAAAAAATTCTTAAATCCAGATGATTTTACTATATAAGTAAAATTACATAAGATATTCAAAACTGACCGCCACAAGCCTTACTTTCTAGTGAGTTGTGAGTTGACAATTTCCCTGGCATGCACTAGCATGCTTGATTTTGTAAATGCAACTAGTGAATAATTCCAGAACCTATGCTGCTGAGTAAGTGAGTGCTCAGTGTTGTGCTCTACTGTAAACAAGAAACTGAATTATAATAACATATTAAATGGTTTCATTTTGCAGGTAGTCCCTGTAGTCCCTTCGTTTTACTAATTATATGACCAGAATGAGACGGAGAGCAGCATCTCCAGTATCCAGCCATGTGTCTATGAAGAGTAACGACTCAATTTGTCAGCCTCCTGATCTCAGTAATGGAACAGTGACCTCTAACACCAGGTGCGATATCCTTAGTATCAGAAACTAAGCTCAATAATGATGTAGCAGATTATTTTCTGTAGTACTTACACATTGTTTCTATTCAAGATCATGTAGTGTCTGTTTTCACATTCTTATGGATACTTCCTAGTTTGATTTGTTGCCATAGTGTGTGATTATTCCTCACCTGTTTATTGCTTTTGTCATCATGAGTGTATAAATAGCCTTCAATTTCATTGATTCCCTATGTTTGTGTTCTCCATTTGGAGTATTTGTCATCTTCCTCTCCTTTTAGATTGTCTTTTTGTGTTGTTGTTTTTTTTATCTCCCTTGCCTACACCATGACAAGTATATAATACCTGAATCAACTTTTCTATGACTTTGCTAATTATGCCACCAGAATGAAACAGAAAACAACATCTCAAATATCCAGCTTTGTGTCTATGAAGAGTAATGACTCCATTTGTCAGCCTCCTGATCTCAGTAATGGAATTACAACTTCTTACCCTGTGTGAGTATAAACTTTTTTTTTTCTATGATTGAAATACTATTGTGCTGAGAAGAAAGAAACTAGAAAATCTAATGTATGTTTTATGCACCTTAACACTCAATGTCATGTTTTGATGGCTTTCAATGGGCTGGTTATCTTACCAACAATAAAAATCTCATTTAAAGGTACAATATGTAAAATTTTTGCAGTAAAATATCCAAAAACCACTAAGCTAGTGTTATATATTTTGTCCAGTTTATTACTAACAATATCTCTAATGTTTTCAACTACTTGTAAATCATGAGAAAATTCCCATTCTAAACAGTGACACGGGGCAGTGCAGTCGCCTGTCAATGACGTCAGTTACCTTTGTTACCGCCTTTACTGACGTAGAAACCACATGACAACAGTACCGTGGACAAATGCGGAAGTAGTGTCTAACGTCCAGCAAACCACTAGCTCGCTTCAAGCAGTTCCTTATTTACTTCTTGCACGTTTTATGGTGGATTGTGTTACTTATTTATGGAACATAATTACTGTTTACCATCTGCCGCTGGTTCTGCCGACAAGGACCGCTCCCGTAAACTCATGACCGGAAAAGCGCAAGCGGCGCCGGCGACTGTGTCATAATAAAAGCCCCGCTGCTCGTGAGGCGTGTGTTGATCAATCGCTTCAGCTCCTTGTTCAGCTCCCGCAACCCTCGGTTCTGCTCTGCTTCATATTACAGTAACGTTAAAAATCGCATCCACGAACATGAGTTCTTCCAGACTCCAATCCCCATTCTTTTGCACCGTCCGTTGAGATGGAGACCACATGTCCCAAGTTTCCGCTCTAAAACTTGGCGTCATCAAACTACGCCTTTGTTTTGAATAGGCTTCTAGCGACTTCTAGCGGAAAAAAATATCACAAATTGTACCTTTAATATTAGGTATTTTCTCTATATGAATCTTTTTTTTTTTTTTTATTATAATTATTTGTCTATTCGTCTTATTTCTTGTTCCTGTCTCTGCAGTGGCGAAGGAGAAGATCTGACCTGCACTTCTTCCTCCTGTCAGAGCCACATCAGGCAGCACAACAAAGCAGCAGCTCTGCAGACACACACACTGCTGCGGGATTCTTACCCACCAGCAGATGATGTCCTGCGCAGAGTAAAAGAGACTCACAAAACCAGAATGAAGAACAAGTATGAGACTTTATTTGAAGGAATCAAACTGCAAGAGAATCAAACCCTGCTGAACAGGATCTACACACAGCTCTACATCATAGAGGGAGAGAGTGAAGGAGTGAATGAAGAACATGAGGTTGTACAAATGGAGAAACCAACCAGAACAAAATGCTCACAAGAAACTCTAATCTACTGTAATTGCATCTTTAAACCCTCACCTAAACCAGGATGTGAGGAGAAAGACCAGATCAAGACTGTTCTTACTAAAGGCATTGCTGGAATCGGAAAAACCGTCTCTGTGCAGAAGTTCATTTTGGACTGGGCAGAGGGAAAAGCCAATCAGGATGTAGATTTCATGTTTGTGCTTCCATTTCGAGAGCTGAACTTGATCCGAGATCACCAGTACAGTCTTCACAGGCTTCTGCTGGACTTTCATCCTGAACTTCAAGATCTGAACTCAAATATTTATGAGGAGTGTAAAGTTGTGTTCATCTTTGATGGTCTGGATGAAAGCAGAATCACACTGATGTTTTCAGATGCTCAGAAAGTTTCTGATGTGACTGAGATTTCATCAGTGGGTGTGTTGATGTCAAAGCTCATGAAAGGAGAGCTGCTTCCCTCCGCTCACATCTGGATCACCTCCAGACCAGCAGCAGCCAATCAGATCCCCTCCAAATACATCAACCGTCTGACAGAGATACAGGGATTCAATGACCCTCAGAAGGAGGAATATTTAAGGAAGAGAATCAGTGATGAGCATCAAGCCAGCAGAATCATCTCACACATCAGAAGAGCACGAAGCATCCACATCATGTGTCACATACCAGTCTTCTGCTGGATCTCAGCCACTGTGCTTCAAAAGCTCCTGAAAGAAGATCTGAGTGCAGAAATTCCTCAAACTCTGACTGAAATGTACATCCACTTCCTGCTGATTCAGATTAACATGAGGAATCAGAAGTATGAAGAGAGAGATCCAGAGAAACTCTTGCAGTCCAACAGAAAAGTGATTGTGAAACTTTCTGAAGTGGCTTTCAATCAGCTGATGAAGGGCAATGTGATGTTCTATGAGGAGGACCTGAGAGAGAGCGGCATAGACGTCACTGATGCCTCAGTGTATTCTGGGATTTGCACCCAGATCTTTAAGGAGGAATCTGTGATTTTTCAGAGGAAAGTCTACAGCTTCATACATCTGAGTTTTCAGGAGTTTCTTGCTGCTTTCTATGTGTTTTACTCCCATGTAATTAAGAACAAAGAATCACTACAGTTGTTTCTGGGCAGTTCATATGAGATGTACAGGTCTGAGGACAATTCTCTGTGTGAACTACTAAAACCAGCAGTTTATAAAACTCTTAACAGTGAAAACGGACACCTAGATCTTTTTCTCAGGTTCCTGCTGGGTCTCTCACTGGAGTCCAACCAGAGACTTTTAGAGGATCTACTGATAAGAACAGAGAACAGCTCAGAGAGCATTAAGAAAACCATGTGTTACATTAAAGACAAAATCAAAGATAGTCGTTTTCTCTTAGATAGCAGATCCATCAATCTGTTCCTCTGTTTGCTAGAAATGAAGGATCAGACTCTGTTCACAGAGATTCAGGAGTTTGTGAAATCAGACAAACACTCAGAAGAGAAACTCTCTCCTGCTCACTGCTCAGCAATTGCCTACATGCTTCAGATGTCGGAGGAGCCGCTGGATGAGTTGGACCTCAGGAAATACAACACATCAGATGTGGGTAGAGAAAGACTTTTACCCGCTGTGAACAACTGCAGAAAAGTTATGTGAGTGTTCACATGATTCAGTAATATTATGCATGGGAACACATGACTTGATATTCAGAAAAACTGTGTTGTAACAAGTATCACAATTATCTCAAGTATCCCAAAAATCATGACATAACACAATCAAGCAGTGCACAAAAGGGCCAAAGTAATTCACCCTAAATTGCCGCTACTTTTAATTCTTTAGCCATTCTAAGCACTGGTGAGATAATGTCTGCAGTATTTTGTTGTCCAAAGCAATGTTGCTTTTGCACATTTTTGCAACTTCAGAGAAATTAAAATAAAAGGATACCAGAAGGTCATGCATATAAATGACAGCATAAGTGATAGTTCTTTCAGAAATAACCCTACTATTTCTTTCTTTCTTTCTTTCTTTCTTTCTTTCTTTCTTTCTTTCTTTCTTTCTTTCTTTCTTTCTTTCTTTCTTTCTTTCTTTCTTTCTTTCTTATTCTATTATTCTATTAATATTTACTCTTTCTGGTACAACTGACTATTGCCAGAGTACTTTGTCTTGTGTAGCAATTTCGACATACCATTTCAACCTGAACATTCTATCCACAAGCAGTAGAACTCCATGTTGATATCTTATAGATAGATTTGGATATTTTTAACAAATCACAGCACTCTAATGTTAATCTATTTTGATGGCTTTATACTTTAGATTTGATTGCTACATCAATGTTAAAAGCAAAGTTCACCTTAAATGAATATTATGTCATCATTTACACATCCTTACGTCATTTAAAATCTCTATGCATTTCTCCTGTAGAACACAAAATATGATATTTTGAAAAATGTTTAATCTGTTTTTGTCAATGCAGTGAAAGTCCAATGGGGACAACAAAATTGGTCCCCACTGACTTTCATTTTGTGAACAAAAATCACTTTTTTTTTTTCTTAATGTGATGATGATGCAGTGTACATGCACTCATACAACTCATGCTATGAAGCTGATGCTAGCTTGCCACATTTCCTTAAAAAAAAAAAGAGTCATGTGTCCTTGGCAGTGATGCAGCTTCCTTCAGGTGTTCTGGATCAATGATAATTAGAGCACATATGCTTTGAAGTCACAGATCATTAATCTTGAACAACATAAGACAGTTGTAGAGAATTTTATTGTAATATTTCTGTTCTTCCACTGTTACAGACTTGCAGGCTGTAATCTCAGTGATGAATGCTGTGAAAGTGCGGCCTTAGTTCTGCAATCATCAGACTCTCTTCTGAGAGAGCTGGATCTGAGTAACAATAACCTGCAGGACAGAAAGAACAGTCCACAGTGTCAACTGGAGAAACCAAGGTTTGAGATTTTCATTTAAAAAGTACTGATTATAGTACTGATGATGCAATAACTTTACAAATCATCTTCTTTTTCAAAATGTTGTACACACTGTGTACAGCACTGACAAAACCAATATATCTAGCTCAGGCCATTGAAGCCTGTCTTGATATCCAGTGAAGCAATATTGAGTCAGTGGTTATGATGGTCTCCTTGGGGTACCACTGGCATCAAGTTTTTTGCAAGGTGAATTAAGAGGAATGAAGCTAACATTGCCTGGTGCCAGTGGGGTGCCCACCGCAAGTCACCTCTCTTTCTACAAGCTCAGTCACTTTCACCAGTTTGAAATTTACAGCTGGTGAAAGTGACTGAATTTACTAGCAAAAAAGTTGTCAGTTAAAGTCCTGTAAAAAAATATTTATTGAAATTGAGAGCAAATTACTGACTTTCACTGGTAACAACAATTTTACTTTTTCAACTACAGAAAATCTTAACAAAATCACAGTCACAAAATAACTACAAACAATGCTTAAAACTTTAAAACAATATTCTGGGTTCAATAAAATTTAAAGGGATAGTTCACTCTTAAATTCTGTCAACATTTACTCACCCTCATGTTATTCCAAACCTGTATGAGTTTCTTTCTTCTGTTGAACACAAAAGAAGATATTTTGAAGAATGTTGGTAACCAGACAGTTGATGGTAGCCGATCACTTCCAGAGAATTTTTTCCTAATATGGAAGTCAATGGCTTCCATCAACTGTCTGATTACCAACATTCTTCAAAATATATTCTTTTATGTTCAACAGAAGAAAGATAATTTAGATAAAGTAAAAAAAAAAGTTATTTTTAAAAAATCTTATTGATAGTATTTTTTTAATCTCCACATGGCGCAGTTGACTGCTACTTGCGAAAACGAGCTGTGATCCGTCCACTCAATAACATGTGAAAGTCTATGGGTATAGCACCACTTAGCAGTCAAGAGCAGAAATGAATTTCCCGCCGAAATCCGCAACGGTACCTGCGGCAACAAAAAAGCATTCGGGCTGAGTACCATCTGTACGCCTAACAAAGATCTGATTCAGTGTGGTTATTGTAGATTGTTGTCTCTTTTAAACTGTGACGTGAAATTGTTCGCTAAAGTTTTGGCCTCACATTTAGAAGCATTAATGAATATACTGGTGCATAACAATCAGTTTTATTAAATCTCACCTTGCAGCTGATAATGTTTGTCGGTTATTGCATATTATATACACGGCTAGTGGAATGGACATATTGTGCACTATGTCCTTGGATTCTGAGAAAGCCTTCAATAGGCTTGAATGGCATTCCCTTTGGTCAGCATTGGTATGGTTAAAGTACTATATACCAGTCCTTCTGTGGTGGTCATGACAGGTAGCATCCCCTCTCCAAAGTTTTCTATATCAGTGTTTCTCAACTCCAGTCCTCGGGACCCACTGCTCTGCACATTTTGTATGTATCCCTTATTTAACACACCTGATTTAATCATCAGCTCATTAGGAGAGTCTGCATGAACTGAATTGAGTGTGTCAGATAAGAGAGACATACAAAATGTGCAGAGCAGTGGCTCCCGAGGACTGGAGTTGAGAACCACTGTTCTATATTACGTCAGGGCTGCCCCCTCTCGCCACTCTTGTTCCCTTTCGAAAGGGAACTCAACATTGTGTTTACCGCATATGAGGACAGGAGATGGCTGTTGAAGAGGAAGCAGATGAGCCTGGACGTGTCAGGGCTGCCCCCTCTCGGCACTCTTGATCCCTTTCGACAGGGAACTCAACACTGCGTTTACCGCATATGAGGACACGAGATGGCTGTTGAAGAGGAAGCAGGCTCACCTGCTTCCTCGTCAACAGCCATCTCTTGTCCTCATAAACGCAGTGTTGAGTTCCCTGTTCTCAGGGAACCATGGTTACATACGTAACCTGAGACATTTTACCCCTCTCTTGAGCCTCTTGCTCAGAAAATTAGTCATATCACTTTTAGTAATACTTCCCATAGAATTTCACAATATGCAGATGACAGCTAAGTCTATTCATCATATTTAGTCTTTAAGATTAATTAATTTTTAGATTAATTGGACTAAATCTGCATTGATGCACTTAAATAATTTATCTGTTAATTCGGTTTTATCATGTTTTATTCTGAATGTTACCAGTTTTAGATATTTGGGTGTGGACATCTCTCCTTCTCTGCACACTATAGCTTTGAAAAATTTCCAGGATATATATTATTGGTCAACATTATCTTTATCTTTACAAGCCCGGGTTTCTGTCATTAAAATTGATATTTTACTGTGCATTATATATATTTTTTTGTCACCACATTTAGATTATTGGTCTAAATTGCAAAGATTAACTTCTAAATTCATATGGAACGGCAAGCCTCCCTGTATAAAATATTCAACACTGCAGTGTTGCAAGGATGCCAGCGGACTTGCATTATCTGACTTTAAGCTTTATCATTGGACGTTTACTTTGCAACCTGTCACAGTCTGACTGAATCTTTCTACCTGGTGGGCTACCTCAGTGTTTTCCCATAATGATCATATTTGGCATTCCAATTCCCCATTATTCTGTAATCATAAACTTCTTTCATATAATAAACCTTTTGTTTTCTCTGACTGGAGTGATAGTGGGATCAATGTTTTGGCCAATGTTGGGGGGGAACAATGGTTTACAGTCCTTTAAGGATTTACGTCACTGCTGTTTGATAGCTTTCAATATAAAGTTTTATCCTGATTAAAGATTTACTGTAGCCGAATACATGACTGAGTAGTAGCATTTTTGTAAAGGTATTGTTTAATTTATAGCATGAACAACTGTTTGTCTATGAACATAGAAGTTTGTTGTTGCTCTTGTTGCTGTTTGTAGAATTTGTAGAATTTAGCTAACTGGCTAGCGAAGCAAAAATGCATTGGTCTTTGTTTACGTCCTTGATGCAACCAAAAAATAGCAACAGAACTTACACATTTAAAAGACATGTACAAACAATAAAACATACTTACAGTTTGAAGCCAATAAAAAGCAGCTTCTGCTTTTAAAATGGGAACTGCTCCATCTTTCAGTAAAATATCACAGATTATAATGGGTTCTATTATCTTTTGACGCGTCGTGCCACTCGCGTCTGGTGTACACAACTCTTCCACTTCCATTATGCCACGCGACATGGCATCGCCCACTTTGTTGCATGTTCCTGGGGGCAGTGTTTTGCAGGGTTTATGATGTGACCAACCCAGGAAGAAGCTTGTTGTAGTCCAAACCGGTCGTTTTTGTAGGCATTAAAGTACGATAACTTTAAAAGACAATATCTCTGTTTGCATTGAACTTTCAGCGCTGTAACTTTGCAGATACTGTTTATGCTCAAGCAGCAACATTAAACACTAAGTTAAAAAAGTGAAATCGCAACGAACCACCCCTTTAATGGGCGGACTGCGGGTTCAATACCCAAGACTATTTAGACTCAATTCGGTACATTTGACAGCTGATTTCAAATGGTCCCTTGCTCGTTTGTGTTTACGCTCTGTCTGAAAACTGTTAAAGGCAGCGTTAAGCATTGTAGCCAATTGTGCCGTGCCTGATTGACAGCTATGATGATTATATACTGACATGAGTGACTGGGAGTGAACGCTAGTGCGAACTGCTTCTGCTGTTCTCTAACGGCTTTATTTTGTTTTGTATTTATTGTTTGATTACTGTTGCCTTTCCTGGTTGTTTTAACTAAACTGATCAAAGGACTGTTTTACCCAAAAAGAAAAACATCAACAATTCAGTGTCTTTTAAACTTGTACCTGACTGATTATTCTGACGCTTTTGATAAAGGTCTCTGGCAACGCTCCCTTCTTACAGAGCTATCCCAGAGTTTGTTTATATTTTATTTAATCTATCATCCAGTGACATCGACACTTCAATATATTACGGCAGAATTGTTCTCATTGTGATTCTGCGTCACTGAACAACCGACAACTCTTCAGTCTCACCAGGATATTATTTACTATCCTCGGTAGAAGTACATCCATTGCGGGTCATGATGGAATTATATTTACAATGACAATCCAATAAGATTGTTCTGGTCGTCCACTCCATGTCCTTCAAAGAAGTTAAGATGGACAGTTCATCACAGTGTGTTAGCCAACATAGAACAGCTAGCTTTAAATCTTACTTTTGGTTTATTCAATATTCACTCAGTCTTCTGAATGAAAAGCTTGATTCCCTCTGTTTGACTGAAACATGGCATGATTTCTCACAGCTTAATCAAACTGTTCCTCCGGGCTTTGTTTACACCTGTCAACCCTCGTGCCTCTGGCCGAGGAGGAGGGCTTGCGATACTTTATAATGAGAAGTGGAAAGTCTTTCCCATAACCGTGCCTTTGTATGAATCATTTGAGTCCATTATTTTACAAATGAACAGACCTGTTCCTACTGTTGTAGCCACTGTTTATCGTCCACCCAGGAACAATACAATTTTTTTTTTTTTTTTTAAATGATTTTTTTTTTTTTTTTTTTTTTTACTGTGTTCTACATCTTGCAATGTTATTATATTGGGTGATTTTAATATACACATGGACAATGTCAATAACACTCTCACCAGGGATTTAATATCATGCCTTGATAGTTTTGGAATACAACAATTTATTTATTTTCCAACTCACTGTAAAGGTCACATTCTTGACCTTATTTGTTGCTTTGGTGTAATTGTCTTGCATTGAATTTGGCCATATCAGATCAGTTAATATATCAGTTAATAAGTGGAATAAGTGAAGAATATCATTCAGTGTTATCTTAATGGTAGAGAAAATCAACACAAGTCGTTCCATCTCATTTCAGAATATTAAGAACATTAATCAATCTGCTCTTTCTGATGGAATTTCTTCATACTTTTATATTCCGGATGACTTGGTTTCCTTGGTTTCCTGTGCTTGACATGCAGCTTTAAAAATTTTGACTAAAACTGGAACTTGGAATAAAACTGGAGTTACTGTTCATAAAGATAGGTGTACAGATCACATGCTTTATTACAAGTATGCTCAGCTAAACAGTTAACAGCTAAATCTGATAACTATTCTACTATAATTAGGTCAGATTAGCGAATATGAAATCTCACCTATATTCTAGTGATTTATGTAGCAAATGTATGACCTTTTTTAACACTAGAATTGACAATATTCATCAACAATGAACTCATCAGAATAACTTGGCATGTAATCTGTTGTATCTGCCTTCCCATGATTCTCTTATTTCTTTATTTTATAGTTTTGAACATCCAACTGTTGATGAAATATCAGGTCTTATCTGACAATCTAAGTCTTCCACCTGTCAGTTAGATTTGCTCCCTACTCACTTGGTCAAAGCCCGTTTTATCTTCTTTATCTGGTATAGTAACTAATATTATACATTCTTCTCTCACCTCTGGGGTTGTTCCTTCATCTTTTAAGGTTGTTGTAATAACCCTACTAATTTTTCCAACTCTCGCCCAATTTCCAATCTACCTTTTCTTTCAAAAATCTTGTAAAGGGTTGTTGCATTTTAGGTTTATGCTCACCTTTTAAAAATAGTCTGTTTGAAAAATTTCAGTCCAGTTTCGTCCACTGCATAGTACAGAGACTGCCATGGTAAAAGTTGTTAATGATCTGCTGATGGCAGCTGATTCTGGACTCTTAACTATATTTGTCCTACTTGACAGTGCCGGCCCTAGCGTCTTTGGCGCCCTAGGCAAGATTTTTTTTTTTGGCGCCCTCTCATATTGCAATTTATCCAAAGGGGCGAATCTAGAAAATTATTTATAGGGTGGCATGAGGTCTATGAGGGGTGGCAACACCAAAACAAGCGCTCATGCATAGTTTTTTGGACATTTATAGCCTTACACAATTGTGTTCACAAACATTGCATTACCAGAAAGAATCTGTTTAAAATTAATAAATAACAAAATTTCAATATCCATCATGGCACCAAGTAAATACAATATATGAAAAACTTCTAAATGAGTCTGAGCTTGTATCACTAAAGGAGATGAGCAGTTTTATTAATATTACACAGGCTACTTCAATGGTATAAATCACATTTTAGTGCAAGTAAAAGATCAACAAAACAATTTGAGTTTCTGTTATTAGCTGAGGTGGGAATGTCTGTGTGTGTTCACCCAGAACACCCTATCAACCACATACTCTAGCAACACCCCAGCAACCACCCAGAATCTCTTAGCAAGCACCTAGCAACACTTTAGCAATCACCCAGAACATCTATATTTTGGACTAACTGACCAAAGTATTTACATTTTTTAAACAAGACTTGAAGTTGGGTTATGACAAGCCAACATAAATTTGTCCTTCAAACTTTTCAGTCATATTGTTTTTCTTGATTGCTAACGCACAATTCATGAAACAATTCAACATTTTCTCACAACCAAACACAATATATCAAAACTATACACCAACTTGCACAAACCTCAGACGTCCAGGTCAAAACGTTCTAGTCAAAAATGTATTCTTGTCTGACAAAATCAAACTTTGGCATCAGATGATACACAAAACATAAATACACAGACTACTGCACTGCCTGGTGAACACTAGTGAGATCAATTCATATAACACTGTAACAAAAATACCTCTTTCATTTTACTATTATACATTGATCTTGCAGTAGATGAAAAGCATGATAAAAATAAGTATGAACTTGGTATGCACCACAATACAGTAGACTGTCAATTGCAGTAAAAGTAAATTCAGCATCCTCTGCACATTTGGCTAAATTTCATTACAGTACAGTACTATAGCAGTGTATTGGTCTTCTGACACAAGACTATATCCCAAGGCAATCATTTCTCAGTGCTGCAAAAAAAATACAGTATACATATAACAAATGGCTACAAAGAAAGTTGACAATCACAACATTGAGGGTGTACAACGTGAAATGTCCCTCATTTAAAGTAGCCTACTGGTACTGTGTAAGTTTAAAACCCCTGTAAATTATTCATTCAGCTCTCTCAGATTTTGACTGGTGTGTGTCATCAGTTTTGCTACCTAATGTTGTCATTGTTAAACGTTTTGAGAAATGTGTCTTTGTTTTGATAACTGAACGAATGGTTTGGGAAACTGGGCCAACTGAATCACTTATAATGTGTTAGCAATCGAGAAAAGCTAAAATACATATAGATTCTTACATCTGCTATTATTTTCTGTGATCGGGATCTCCGTATTGATTTCATGTTATTGGTTCGTCGGATGGCAAAAATACCTTTATCCATGATGAAAGTGGAGCGGGCGGTCGCTGAATCAGCTCGCCAAAAAATTACGAAAATTAATCTCAGACATATTCGGATGAGACTACATTTCTCACAGGACTTATGAGTATAGCCGGGAAGCAGTAATTTTCCGATTCATGTACAAATATGGAAAAGTGAACTTGGCTGCGTTGTGTTTTTGACTTTCAAAGAATCAGTTCATAAGAGTCCTTTGTTAATGAATCACACTGGGCGCGCTGCGTGTGCGTGAAACCATCATGCACAGTTTACTGAAAGACGCGCTTTCTTGCCATTACTTTGCGTTATGCAATTTTTTTTTAGTCATCTTATTGAAGTGCCGCTCCTGAAAAGCAGTACTTGAAACACTGGTTATTTTATTCTGTGATAATTTTGGGGTGGCAAAGCTTTTTCTTAGGGCAGATGCCACCCTGGTAGAACACCCACCCACCCAAATTCTACTCTTCTTTCTTTCTTCTTCTCTCTTAAATTGTCTAGAAGAGATTAAATCCTGGTTTCCTCCTGGTTTTCCTCAAAGGTTCTTCTTGTTGGCACTAAATCCAATTTGGCAAAATCCATTAGCTTTTCAATCTCAATTGATAATTCTATGATCTCTCATCTTCTCAGGTTAAGAGTCTTGGTGTCGTCCTTGATAGTACTTTGACTTTTGAAACACACATGAACAATATTACTCGTTCTGCATATTTCCATCTATGGAACATCAGCCATCTTCGCCCATTTCTCACACACAATTCCACAGCCATGCTTGTACACACTCTAGTCACTTCACGCATTGATTATTGTAACTCTCTTCTATTTGGGTTACCTCACAAACTTCTTTATATACTTCAGTTGGTCTCATCAATTTTAAATGCTCTAATGTTAACCCTTAAATCCATACCTCGGGTCTTTATCGACTCGGGACATTTACTACCCTCTTCCTCATTAATTTTTCAAAGTTAGACATCAACCATCTTGATATTCCTCAATCAATTCATTATAGAGAATATAACCTGAAAAAATATGTCCATTAAAAATGGTAAAGAAATGCTAAATACTTTGCTATTGTGGTGTAATAATCTGTTTGGTTGTAAAATGTTGGCTATTGGCTGTATAAATTGAAATCGAATGAAATCGATACCTGAGGAATTGTTCACTGGCAGCATACGCAGTTCAACAAATAAAGATCTTCATTGCTGGCAAACAATAGGATGCATTTGCAGATTTGCTATTAATTGACTGTAGATCCACTCCCACTTCATCCAACGCTCTGAGTGAGAATGAGAAACTGCTTCAGACAATTCAGTGCGTGCAGGGAACTGAACAAATCATTCAAACTGATTTGCAAAACAATTTAGACAGTTTTGCCAACTTGTTTGATCAAGTCTTTGACCAGAATCGATTCAAAAGAGCGATTCATTTGTGAATGGGGCATCGGTTATGAAAAAAAGAGACAGCGCACGTGGAGTAAACTATGCATTTCTTAACATGTATACGGTATTGCATTAAAATAAAGTAACGAGGAATGTAGCCCGTACATATTTTTCATTACAAATGTACCAAGTTAAAGTAAAAATATCCACATTTAAATCTACTCTAAAAAGTACAAATTTTCCAAAAAACTACTCAAGTAAATGTAATGAAGTAAATGTACTTTGTTACTCTCCACAAGTCTGATACACAATGATGAAGTGTTGTTTCATTCAGACAGAAAACGAAAGAACAGGCAAAACATGAAATGGCTCAGGGATTTACTGTAGAGCAAATACTGAATGCAATCGAATATGAGTGTCACTTTCACTTGATGGAGGATCTGGTGAAGCTTTCAGCGATCAAAATATTGATTTTGAAGATGTTGAAAATGATAGTTTTGAGAATATGTTTGAGATCACAAATGGGCTCATATTCGCGATCTCAAAAATATTCTCAAATCTATAATTTGCTGAATGTACTGATGAGGACAGTGATGATGGCATAAAACTTCTGCTCAAAATGAACCCCTCCAAGCTCCAAAAGGTAACAAAATATGGTGTATTTTATTCTTCTGTAATGGTTATTCTAATATTAGGGGAGTTTTATATTATTGCGACAGGTGGAGATCGATCCATGTTAGATATAGATCCGGGTCGCTAAAGACCCGAATATGTAAGAATGATTGGCAAAACATTCATGTATTTAAGGGTTAAACAGCTGTTGTTTTGTTGTATTGCTATCTTGATTTTTATGACTATCACTCAAATGTATGGTGTCCTTGAGTGTTTTGAAACGGGCCTTTAAATAAAATTTATTATTATTATTATTATTATTTTATTATATTAAGGGGAGCGTGCTTTGCTCACTTTCTATATTTATTCTATTCACAATTTGAATAATTTGTTTTTAGCCTATTTTTCATGCTGCTAAAGAGTACCAGTGGCCAGGTAAACACAGTTGACATTCAGAAGAGACAATCACGTTTAAATACAGAGTGAATCTGCTAAAATATTGTTTAGTAGATTTAAGCTTACAGATATGTGATACTGATTTTATACAATAGTTCAATAAATTCTTGGTTACGTATGTAACCCTCGTTCCCTGAAGGAGGGAACAGAGACGTACGTCAGTAGTGACCGACGAATTGGGATTTCGCTAGAGAGCCCTATCAGCTTCGAGAGAACTAAAACAAGCCAATGGAATTGGTGTGCGATATTTGCATAATGCGCACCGCCTCCAACAGGTGTATATAAATAGGAAGCAGATACAATCGCACTCTGTTTTTCGCTGAGGAGACAACTGGTGTCCGCACAACAGCGAGGGTACAGAAACTGTGGCGACGGGACGTACGTCTCCGTTCCCTCATTCAGGGAACAAGGGTTACATACGTAACCGAGATGTTCCCTTTCAGTCGGTCACGTTCGACGTACGTCAGTAGTGACCGACGAATTGGTTTGTCACTCCCCGAACACACCAAGAGGAACCGGCCCAAATCGCAACAACAAACTGCGTGTTATATGGGAAATTCACTTTGCTGTGAAAACAGCAGTTGAGAGCTTTAAGCTCAGGCTCCTCGGGAAGCTTGCGACCTCGCTGTAGTGCCTTGACACCAACACAAAAAAGATGCTGAATCTCAGGCTCTTTTAGTTTCACTTTAGTGAAGTCTGAAGCAGGACACCAATGTTTGGTTCCAAAGCGAAAGACCGAGTGCGATTGCATCGGTTTCCTATTTATATACACCTGTCGGAGGCGGTGCGCATTATGCAAATATCGCACGCCAATTCCATTGGCTTGTTTTAGTTCTCTCGAAGCTGATAGAGCTCTCTAGTGATATCCCAATTCGTCGGTCACTACTGACGTACGTCGAACGTGACCAACTGAAAGGGAACAAGAAGTTAATATTGTGCTATTTTAGACACAATATTGTCTGTTTTGCCAACAAAAATATAGACAAAGCAAAACTGTTAATCTCCAAGCAACACACAGCAGCATTTAATTTAATTAAAAAATAATTTAATATTTCCATAGTAATAAAAAAATAAATAAAATATTATAAAAATAAAAAAATACAAATGAAAGGTGTAGTTATCCCAAAAAGTCAGTTATCATTTATCATCCAAAATAGTATGTGTAATAAAGTCTGTGTTGAATCATATAAAATGTTTCTTACTGAATCTACTTTTTGTAATGTCTATTTGATGCTTTACACAATAATGACTTTACAAACAAATTACAAACAATACAACAAATACTATAGAGATACAAATTAAATAAACTTGTTTTTCAGATACAGAAGGTTTATTTACCATGTATACATTTATTTAACATATTAAGTTTTTTTTTATTAACATTAATGGCAAATATAGTCTACTGTCCTGTGACGAGCAGGGTGGGCGAGAGCCGTGAGGGAACGGCACAAGGCCAGTGACGCAAGCGATAACGAGCATCACCTGGGAGGCGCACCGGCCTTGAGTCTCTCGCGGAGGAGCTCCGGGAGCATAAAAGGAGGAGCGACGACAGTGAAGGATGACAGAGGACCAGGCCTGGACTTTATTTTATGTTTTATTATGTTTGTGTGGCCGGCAGACGTCTGCGAGGGTCTGCCGGCATTACTTTCGTTTTGTTCTTTGTTTATTTTGGAATTAAAGTTTTGTTAAACTTTTGCCGGTTCCCGCCTCCTTCCCGTACATACGAACTGTGTTACAGGTCCCTTTAAGACCGAATCCATGGATACTGACACGTATCCTGTTTTCACCCAAATGTTTACGTCCACTTAAGCCTTGACCAACTGTATTTACGTGAGATACTCCACACGATGGTTCATTTTGACAAATATTTGTGCATTTGACCATTCAGGTGTGAGGAGAACTGATCACGTGCTGTCTGAGAGAACTGGGATCGCGCGCAAGAAAGAGAGAGAGTGCTTGCGAGAGAGCGCTTCTGGTCTGTGTCATTCACTGCAATTCCGCCAATCCCACTAATTAATAACAAATTGTGATTGAAAGCATGCAGTTCGCAATGTTATATGTTGTCATCATTAATTTAGAAGTATTTCCACACCCCTAAGGCTGACAATGTTTCTGTTGCCGCCGGTGTCTCTGTGCATGGAAAATTCTGTCAGTTACATCACGTGAGATATCGGTCCTGGTATCGGGTATTTTTACGAGTACAAGTACATGAGTTTGGTATCGATGCATCCCTAATTACATCTGACATTAGGTCTATTCTGTTCAAAATATGAATCGCTTAACATTAAATGTAATACATTAGATTTTAATATATGGATGTAAATTTAAATTAACTTAACAAAAATTGATTGAATAATTCCTTTTATCTTCGACCTTTCTTGCCCTGCTGCAGTCCACCAGTTTTCAAACCTGAGTTCAGCCCATGCAATACCATAATTCCACATCACAGTAAGTTGTAAAAACAAATGAGCTACTGTGACAACACCTCCTACTTGTAAATTAATTTACTGCTGAATGGGAAATATACTGTTAACAACTGTAATACTCTGTTTGACCCATAATGCATTACAAATTACAGTAATAAATTTTAAAATGGTAAAACAGTAAGTTTCTGTAGAATTTTGCTGTAAAAATGACACCAATTTGTTACAGTGCAAGGAAGGGCATGGAAGAGTGCAACCATGACTAACCTTTTTATGCTCTGTACATTTTTGGGCTGTCTAGACGGAACCTGAGATGAGCAAGGCAGCCTAAACTTTGGTAAAGATGCAGCAATTGTACATCAACTTGTGATACCTCAAGGTATCACGGAGGCAGCAGAAAATAATATGCTCCTGGAGTTCCTGGTTACACTGCAACTCCTGTTTAAGGGATCTGACGCTTTGCCACAGAACTTAAATGATACTGAGAGAACTATTTTTTAAAGATATTTTTTGGATTGTGTGAATAGGAGAGAGGTTGAACAGGATCAGGAAAGTATCTCAAGCAAGGACTAAAACTCAAGTCGCCCACTGTGCTGCTGCACCATAAGTCGAAGCACTGCTCACAAACTATTTAACTATTTGATAACAATATGTGCTAAGTTTTCTATAGGAGATTAATTTAAACAATTTCAAATGTGATCATTTTGAGATGTTCGTTCAAACAAAGGGAGTTATAAAACTATTATAAATCTATACAAAATTTTGTAAGTTTTGCAAGTTCACCATGGAATGTGCTTTTGTCATCATTTTTAAGTGGCCAATGGGATTAGTGGTGACACAGACCCCATAAGTGTCATCAATCATAATAAATGTTTTCTGTCAGAATATTGGTAAATTTTACAATTTGACAGTGCCAAATGTGTTGTTATTTTCTCCCTTTCCCTGTTGCAAGTATGTCATCAGTTCTACAATCATCAGATCCCCTTCTGAGAGAGCAAGACTCAACTAACCTGCAGGAATTAGGAGAGAACATACCACAGTGTCAACTGGGGAAACTGAGGTTTGTGATCAGTCAGGTCAGGTATCAGAAATCAAGTAAAAAAATGAGTATTATTTGTTTTGTGAAGCTGAATGATGATTTTTGCACTTTGTTCTGTTTAGATTGGCTCCCTTAAAACTCTTAGGTCAATCCTTTAAAGATTTCAATTTAGCTTCACAACCATCCAGTGACCTCCTGAGAGAACTAGAGCCATATTACAATGATCAGAAGTATTCAGGAATGGAGCTGCTTTTTGCTGGCCTGATGAGTCCTTACTGCAAACTGCAGATTCTGAGGTATTTATCTGAAGACATGCATAACACTAGCTACATTTACAATTAGTTAATTCCGATTGATGAATCCAAAGTTTGAGTTTACATGAACGCTAAATAAAGGGATCCGGTTGATGTGTGTGATTATATGTCACAAGCTTCAAATGGAATTTATTTTTTGACATGCGCACACTGCATGAATATACCGAGTTTTGCTTCTTTTTGCTTATTTTCTTTGTTTTAAAGAGTGGACTTGATTTATTTTAGATCTAATTAGATGACAAAGTGCACATGAACCATTGTGCCATGCTGCTTATATTAATCAAACAGTAAAAACGCCCCTTCCTTCGCCTAAAACAAGGCTTCTGTTGGTGAAAGTCTGAAACAAGGACTAGTGTGTTTTAAAAATTTTAGAACAACATTCAACAACAACAGCTCGGTCCTCAGGTCATATGTCACTATGACATTTCTACATCTTTGCACATTCGCAGTACTCTCTAGCAGTGTTTGGCACATTACTTTAAAAAAGTAATTAGTTATAGTTATTAGTTACTTCTCACAAATAGTAAATGAGTTAGTAACTGAGTTACATCATTATAAAAGTAACTAATTACCAGGGAAAGTAACTATAGTTGTGTGTGATTATTCTGAAAATTGTTTATTCTCTGTAGACTGGCCATCTGTAATCTCACCGATCAATCCTGCAAAGGCTTGGCCTCAGTTCTCAAGTCTTCAAACTCCTCACTGAGAGAGCTGGACCTGAGTAACAATGACCTGCAGAATTCAGGAGTGAAACTTCTCTGTGCTGGACTGAAGAGTACAAACTGTACACTAGAGATACTGAGGTATTTCATAACATTAGTTACGTCATCATCTTCTTCCACTCTTGAAGTCTATGGAAGTCCATAGAACAGTGAAATGAAAAGCTGAGAACTAATAACTGTTTTATTTCCATCTTCGAGCAATTCCCATGGTCTTTATTGTTGATGTGTGTCTTTGTAGATTATCTGGCTGTATGGTGACAGAGGAAGGCTGTGTTGATCTTGCTTCAGCTCTAAGGTCAAACCCTTCACACCTGAGAGAGCTGGATCTGAGCTACAATCACCCAGAAGTCTCAGGAGTGAAGCTGCTTTGTACTCTACTGAAGGATCCACACTATAAACTAGAGAAACTCAAGTATGTTGGCCATTAATATTCACATTTTTCTTTATGTGGTCATGTGCATCATTTAAACAAATGTCAGTTTGTAAAAGAGGATTGATGGGAATAAAATCTGGATAGACTTTTAGTTGGAGAGAGGTTGTAGGACCCAGAAAGGTGAGCGATAAATTTGACAGGTTTATTAGAAGATTGCACTGTAAGCCCAGAGAACAGAAACCATCTGTACGCCAGGGTTAACAAAGAGTTCCTCTGCTGGGAGGAGTAGAGCTGACTGGACTCAAAGACTAAGTGGGGTCAGGAAAAGCAATGGAAACCCTTGGAAAGGGGTGTCAAACTCCGGTCCTGGAGGGCCACTGTCCTGCAGAGTTTAGTTCCAACCCTAATTAAACACACCTGAACCAGCTAATCAAGGTCTTCATGATTACTAGAAACTTCCAGGCAGTTGTTTTGGAGCTGGTTGGAGCTAAACTCTGCTGGAGAGTGTCCCTCCAGGAGCAGAGTTTGACATGTGCCCTAGTAGGACTGTGTCTTGAGAGGGATAAAGGAGTGGAAAAGCAGCTGGAAGGCCTGCTGGGAATGATAAGAACAAAGTACAATTAATGGTGGAAGGAAACAAACAAGGCACATAGCAGACACAAAGAAGCCATTTGCTAAGGCAAACAAACAACATACAGAAGAGAGAGCTGTCATACTCTTTGCTTACAAGGAAACACTTCAACACTTATGGTGTTGAGCCTGCATTTTTAAGCAAACCAAAGGGTGCACATTTGTGTAGCAGATATGAAATACATGCAGCACACAATCTCTAGTGTTACATTTAAAGGGATAGTTCACCCAAAAATGAAAATTACCACATGATTTACTCACCCTCAAGTCATCCTATATGACTTTCTTCTTATAGATGAATACAATGAGAGTTATATTAAATAATGTCCTGGCTCTTCCAATCTTTATAATGGTAGTGAATAGAGGATGAGATTTTGAAGCCCAAAAAAGTGCAACCATCCATCATAAAAGATAACCACACGGTTCCAGGGGGGTTAGTAAAGGCCTTCTGAAGCGAAGCGCTGCATTTGTGTAAGAAAAATATCCATATTTAAAACTAAGGTTCTGAAAATTTGGACGATCAAGCAGATGTGTCAGTGTAACCAACTTTGCAAGCGTTGGTTGAGCAGAATGTCTGACAGTGGATTTTTTTTATTTTTTATTTTGTAACACTCTTACATTTCAGATATGGTGTTACGGTTTACTTTGTCTTCTTCATTGCAACAAGTTTATGTCCTGAAGGGACACCGTGAAATACAGGAAAAACATACTGGAGTGTATATTTCTACAATTTAATAAGCCATATATTATTTTAATATAATAAAGACAATTTGACCCCCAAAGTGAAATGTATATCCACATTAATTATGGCACTTATTGAGTGATATTCAAGTTTATTGACCAGAATAAGCCAATAATTAAGGCTAAACTGCCATTAATACAGTAATAATAAAGGCAATATGACCCCCTATTCTAAAGTGAAAGTTAAATCCTCATTAATTATTGCACTTATTGAGTGATATTCAAGTTTACTGACCAGAATATGCCAATAATTATGAATAAACTGCCATTTTGATCCCTTATTTTAGATATAGGTTCTCATTTACACTATTGGTTTTAGTTATTCTGCAACGTGATCGCACGAGAATGTATTTTTACGCAAAGTGTGGTTCTACAACATATATTTACTTATGCTTTCATACACTGAAATGTACAATATTGACAGCACTAAAAATTATTAAATGTAAAAACATTTTGCTCTGTTCGGGACTTTCACTGCAAAATGGTTTCAGAGAATAACGTTAAACAAAACTACACTTTAAACCCTTAAAATGAATAACATTTCTGTAATCATCTAACCATTATTTGTTATACAATACTTTTTTTGTTCGTTGTGGGACACAAAAGGCGTTTTCTCAGACATAGGAATAGAAAATACACCAAAACGCAACCCAAATTGGAAACACTTTATAATAACTCATGCTATGAAGCATTAGTTAAACATTAGTTAAGCATTAGTTAACAGTCAATTCATCATTTATATAACATTAATAGACATTAGTAAGCCATTTATAAATAAAGCTATAAATGCTTTATATATATATATATATATATATATATATATATATATATATAATATATATATATATATATATATATATATATATATATATATATATATATAATATATATATATAATAAGCATATCTATAATGAGTTTAATAATTGTATTTTCATACTTTATTAATGATGAATTTATCATTTCTAAATTATGTATTACATTATTCACAAACCAGTTATTTAGGAGTTGTCAGTGGTTCATAAGATCATTTAGGAAGTGTAAGTAAATGATTAATAAAAAAATGTAATGTACATTTATGCATCTAATTATTTAGACATATAGCATTAGTTACTTAGTGTGTTAATAAAGCTATATTCCTAGTGTCAAAACTACCTCAGTACTAACTTTGAAGTCTCCCTGTAGTCAATTATTTTACCCCTTGAAACTCATCTTTGATCACCAAAATGACATATTTAAAAAAAAAAATCAAGTGAAAAAAATGTCTTTATGCCTTAAAATAGCTTGAATGTAACTGTACAACCGTGCCTCATTTAATATACACAGATCAATGAATATGCAAATTAGCCCCATCTCCACTCGCTCACGCCAACTCAGAGAGTCTAGTGTTGCTATAGTGACAAGCAATTTGTTGTTTGTGTTGTGGATATTTAAGAAAAAAGGCTTGCTTCACTTCGTATATTCAGTTTAATTTCTGATGCCTAAATTGCGTTTTAAATTATAAATTAATTATGAATTAAATTATGAATCCACTTACAATCTTTTGGACTGCTCTCTCACTAAATTGCCTGAAGAGATTTCTCAGTAAAACAGACAGTATTGAGAGAACAAGCAGCCGTTTTTTCCTCTGTGAACGTGCTAAATGGATGTTTGACAATTTTGTTGCTTTTTGGAGATTTAAAAAAACATTCAGATGAGATCCTGCAGGTGCCCGTGCCTTATCCGTACATGAAATAAATGCACAACCTTGAATAAGCGTGGATTTCTAGCGTATTTACTTGAAGTTATCAGGTAGGCTAATATCTATGGTTTGATCCATTCCAGAGGCGGCCAAAATCAGAATTTATAATGGACTGAATAAAGCTCTTTCAGAACTTGACATGTGAGGCCACACTGACTGACATATGCACATGAATCACGGTCACATGCACACACCCAGAGCAATATTGTTTTAGCTATGTTTTATAGTATTAAAATATTTTGAAGGACAAAAACATGAACTTCATTGGCTTTACTTCAAGTCAGCTGTCACTTTACTTTGGCGCGAGCCCCTATGCGCTTGCACACTTGGCACAGCCCTTGCAATGGTTCTGTCATTAATTAATATGAATTAATATGATTAGCCTTTTGCTTGACTACGTTATCAAACAGCTAATAATGTGTTACTAATGTTACACACACCGTTCCTGTTCTTCATCTTAGAGTCAGACAGCTGCCTTCTAACAATCAATATCCTTACAAACACTTTGAACAACTTAGGACGTCGCTGGAGAAAGGCTTATAGTTCATCATAACATTGTAATAGACTCGCTATATTGATAAATCTACACAATTTTTCATATCAACAGAAAATTTACCGGGATAACCTAAATGGTTTGTTTTGTTAATTTTTCTGCTGACTATCAAGTTTATGGTCAATGAATGGCTTTTCAATGTTACGTGACACTGTTTCCAACACTTGATTGAATCGATTAGGATGTGATACAGTTTTCGATAAGCTACTGTATGTTGCTACATATTTTCTGATGTTCATTCATGTTTATTTCATTCTGTATAGTAGTAAAGAGGAAGGGATGATCACGTTCACTCATGATCCGCAACAACTGTTCCCAGTCTTTGTTCAACTTTCTTTTCATAATATAAATAAATGCAAAACCTGGGCCCATTTGCTTATCCTGTAAGCTCGTGAATAAAAATGAAAATGTGGATGAAAAAATAATCTATTAAACGTCGTATTATCATTAAAATCTAAAAATTAAAATGACTGGTAATAATTGGTTATGACAGAATTTTTACTATCCTGTCCATCAAAATGACGGACAGTGCGAAAGTCTGACGCAACCTCTGGTGCTGACTTATAAATTGCACATGGTTTGTCTTAAAGCATATTAAAAAACTTACTACATAGACATATAGACATATAAACAACATTAAAAACTTGATTTTCACCACAGGGGGTCTTTAAAACATTCGAGAACAGCAGTGAAGAAGATCACTGAACCTTTAAATCTCATTTATAAAAGCTTTACAAAGCATATATAGTCCTCTCTTTAGACAAGCTCACAAAATAGTTAACTGACCACTTCTAAATGTTTTATAATTACCTGAATAAATCGTGAATTGTAGTAGGAATATGTGTTAATAAAGCATTTATTAACACACTAAGTAACTATTACTATATTGTCCCTTTGGAATTATTAGGTTCTGTCTGACATTTTTGTCAAAATTGAGTTATTCACATATTCATATTCTGTGACAACTTATTTACATTATGTGATGTTTCTTTTTTTTAAGTTGTGTACATTTTGGTACTTTTTTTTTAGAAAACAAAAAGGTTTTATCTACAAAGTCGCACTCTAACTTGGTTCTATAAAGTTCTATCTGCATGACCTACTCAGCACTTCCGATGCACACATGAGGACCAATCAGGATCAGCGTTCTTTGTTATATTGCCACGATAGCAGAAGAGAGTTCAGATAAACGCTAAAATGGTGAAGAGAAGACGAAATAATTTCACACAATGTGATGTTTATTAGAAACCTCATGATCGACTATTTTATTTATGATCTTGTCAATAACAGCAGCCCAAATTCCAGGGAATTACATTACTTTTTGTGTGTTTTGTTGTATCTGTTGCTGAGAAGTTGTTTTCAGTTAGACACCACGCGTTCGTCAATCAATCAATCAATCAATCAATCAATCAATCAATCAATCAATCAATCAATCAATCTTTTATTACAGATTCAAGGTCCAAATTTAAAAAGGAAAAAGAAAGAAAGAAAGAAAGAAAGAAAGAAAGAAAGAAAGAAAGAAAGAAAGAAAGAAAGAAAGAAAGAAAGAAAGAAAGAAAGAAAGAAAGAAAGAAAGAAAGAAAGAAAGAAAGAAAGAGAAAGAAAGAAAGACCAGCAGCCAGCACCGCTATTAAAAGGATAGGTTCGGGTTTTGTAGTCTATTTGCTTATTTCCAGTCATTGTCATACGAGGGAAAGTTATGTATATATTAGGTTATGTTTTAACCTTGATCCATCCTGTGTACCTTGAGCTGTATGTAGCTATAAACCTCTACGCTATGGCATACTGGATCAAAGTGTATACTAGATTAAGTGAAATGAAATGTTAAATTTTATATTGATGGTAAAAACTGAGTTGTAAAAACTTTTAATAATTTAAATATTTTAAATGTAAAATATTTTTATTTATATATAGTCAGTGAAACATTTTTCAGTGTTTATCACCTTTGCTGAAGCATTGTCTGTTTTCTTGCAGTTTTTTAGTTTTAAAAAGTCTTAAATTTTACAATATTAAGGCTTAAAGTAAATAGTAAATAATGTATTAATGGGGTCTTAATTACAACAATAAATGTTTGCATGTCATTTCAGCCATACTAATGTCTAGAGAGAAAGCCATTTTACCTGTCCCTCTTTCTGTGGAATAAAGTCCTGCTCAGATGTATTACGGTAGCTGTTTTGTGTCTAAAGAAAAGGAAACTTAAACTTAAATGGTTCCTGCAATAATGTGTTAAATTACCTATCATATTCCTACCTAAATTTAATATCTGCACTAGACAAAAGATTTAGCATGGCCTTTTATTCTTAACTTGAACAATATTTTTTTTTTTTTTTGAAATATGAAATAAATGTCATAAAAACCAATAAATTGAACTTTCTCATGCATGTCAACACATTGTTACAACACTAATTTAGTTTGCTTAAATTATAAGTGGTTTCTTGAAAATGTATAATTTTCCTTATAATTCCAAGCGAAAAGGTTTTTTTTTTAGAAGAAGAATTAGAAGGTTCTATCTGCGTTTGACCCATTACAAAAATCCCCATTTACAAATTTGAGAGGACTTTGATATTGTATATTTAAAATATATTTAAGCCGAGTTCAGATTGCACGATTTTCAAAGTAGTCGGGTCACTGTTCTTTTCACACTGCATGACTATCTAGGCCAGCATTCAGTCGCTGCTGTGTTCAAACTGCACGATGGATCGGCGATAGAAGGTTTCACACTGTATGACTTTACAATGGGAAGAATCGCCGACAACTCTGTCTGGCGCACAAACTACGTTTCACAACCAAACACGCGCGAGACGTGACAAGGAAACAACGCGATATCACGCGTTCAAGACCGGAGTTCTCACGTGAGACTGGCCCTGTGTCTCAATCAGCTCCCTAGCTCCCTAGGTCGTGAATCAGTATATAATGAAAGTGAATGTGGCCGATACCCTGATCAGTGTCCTGATTACTGAACTAGGGAGCTGATTGAGACACACGGTGGGATTATTATTAAAAATAGTAGCCCGCAAGAAGCTTGAAATATGAATTGCCTGTGCGCTGATTTGCAGCGAAAATAACATAAATAAAAGAAGAATATGGAGAAGGAAATGGTTGGGGAGATTGTGGATTGTGTTCTGCAACGACAGTTGGAACTAAATACATAACTTTTCAATGTGCTGCTGGATGGTCAAGCAAATGTTTGTGCTTTGTTTTTGTTTGATATAATTGTAATGTTTATGTGAATGAAGCCATGCTTGCTGATATTGTGGTCTATAACTTCCCGCTGCTCTGTATCTTGCTCTCTCATTGGCTGTCGGTCATCGCCGATGTAGTTTTCAGTCAGAACACTTTTCACACTGCAGGATTTTGAATCTCTGACAGGTCCAGATATTTAGCATGCCAAATATCTCACGGGTGTCAGCGACTGGTCGGCGACTCTCACACATCGCGTCTTTGCTCATTCACACTGCGTGATTGTCTCTCGCGTGAACAAGCACCGATTTGCCTGTGATTTCGGGCATTTGTCGGCGATTTCTCAAAACCTGTCGGCGAGCCAAAATCTGGGCTAAAATCGTGCAGTCTGAACTCGGCTTTAGGATCCCTGTCCTTTTCATGTTTGAAAGAAACTTGTTCCCTATATAGGTTTTGCTATATGGAATGCAAAATCTTTGAAGCTCAATATCTCAAAACTGCTCAGAACACAGATAGAACCTTTTAATTCCAAGGGGATGATATGTCTAAATAATATGTCTAAATAAATGTTTAATAGTTTATTAATCATTTACTTACACTTCCTGAATGATCTTATGAACCACTGACAACTCCTAAATAACTGTTATGTAAATAATGTAATACTTAATTTAGAAATGATAAATTGATTATAATAAAATATGAAAATACAATTATTAAACACATTATAGATATGCTTATAAATCAAGAATAAAACTGCTTACTAATGTCTATTAATGCTTTATAAGTGATAAATTCACTATTTACTAATGCTTAACTAATGCTTTATAGCGTGCAGTTATTATAAAGTGTTACCAGCAGGGATACTTTCCTAAATATTAATGTCCATTACGTTCATTTTATATTCTCTATAAAATGGATATGTTTGGGTTTAGGGATATAACATTTATTCATAAAATGGTAAAAGGGAAATTATACAGATATCTTTATGATATAAAAGATTTGTAAATATTTTAAGCATTTCTGCTGTAAAAGCCTAATATGTTTGCGTTTAAATGTCGCCAATTCATCAATGTTTTATCTTTCACCATTGATCTAAACGTACAAAAAAAAGTACATTTTGTGTCTGTAAAAGTTATGTATTAATACTTATATAACAATGAGACCATTAAATAAGTGCCTTAATTGAGGATATAACTTTTACTTTACAATAAGGGGTAAATGTCTATGTCTAGTAATGGTCTAGTAAAATGTCTAGTAATGGCTGTTTAGCCTTAATTATTGGCTTATTCTCATCAATAAACTTGAATATCACTCAATAAGCGCCATAATGAGAATTTAGCTTTTATTTTAGAATAGGGGGTCAAATTGCCTTTATTAGTACTGTATTAATGGCAGTTTAGCCTTAACCCTCTGGAGTCTGAGGCTGATTTTGGGCCCTGGAGAAGTTTTGACATGCCCTGACATTTGTGCTTTTATCAGTTGGTTATAAACATATTAATGACAAAAGTGTCATTACACTGTATTCAGCACAAACTAGGCTACCATAATATGTGAGGAACATGTATGTACATGTTTGTGTTTTTAAAGGAATAATGTTTATGCGTGGTTATTGAAAAAACAAAAAAAAAAGTAACTGAAACAATACCTAAAAATGCATACTAAATGTTTTTTCACAAGACTTTTGAGAATTGTATATTTTAGTGTAGAGTTTTTGCTTCAAAATGATGTGGAAATGATCCTCCCTACTCTGACACATAAAACATTGTATTGATTTTAAATTTCTAAGACACTTTTTGTTTAGGTAGGCCATATGCGAAGAGGTGTGACTCTTCATGAATAATGAAGTGATTTACACCTGGGGAGATTAAGACCCTGCCCCTAATGAGCCGCATAATGAGCCATTCAGTCAGGAATGTGACTGAGTCAACTAAGAAAATGCAAAGACAAGACATATCATTGTTTTTTTTCTTTTTTATTTAAAATAAAGTTAACAATATAATCCACATATAAACTAGGGTCAAAGGCACATTTTTTGTGTATACAGGCAAATAAAGGTAAGGTTTATAAAAAAAAGCCCACTTTTACACCCTATACATAACCTGCTTGATCACATATAGATAATCTTTGCAGCCCAATGGTCAGTGAGAGGTGGTGAACAGAGAATCTGAACAGTCACACATCTGTGCGCCATTTTTGAAAACAGTTCAACTGAAGACACAAGTAAATGTCACATGCCTGGCATTTCCAAGGTGTGTCTTGCCTTTTTACCAAGCTGTACTTTGCAAAGCATGCAGTTCCGATGACCAGCGGTGGCATTATTCCTTGCATCTGATGTCAGCTCTGCTCCTGGAACCGGTACATGGTCACTTTTGGTCCGTTTTGGAGCTGCTTTCTGTGACGACACACCACAGAGCTCTGCAAATATATTATCATCAAATATGAATCTTATTAATATTATCATCAAATATTATCATCAAATATGATGATTTGCTACTTATGAAACATTTCTGAACAATTGTAAACAATAAATGTTTCTTGAGCTGCAAATCATCATATTAGAATGATTTCTGAAGGATCATGCGACACTGAAGACTGGAGTAATGATGCTGGACATCACAAGAATAAACGACTTTGTGAAATATATTCAAATAGAAAACAGTTATTTTAAATTGTAATAATATTTCACAATATTACTGTTTTTACTGTATTTTTAATTGAATAAATGCAGCCTTGGTGAGCAGACGAAACTTATTTTAAAAACATGAAAAATCTTACAGATTTCAATATAGGCCTACCATATAGTGGGTAAAAGTGTACTTACTCAACTGTGTTGCTGCGTGCCCTCCTTAGTGGGAATTGCAGGTGAATGTGAGAGTGATGGATCCACATTCCTAAAAAAAAATGTAAAAAAAAAACCCTGTTATTATTAGCATATAAGATAATACTCTCATACCATTAGCTATGCATAACTGACAGGAAAGTAACAGGTATACAAGCATGCTGTATATGTCTGTCAATTGGCCATTACCGGACAAAGTGTGCGAATGTGTAAACGTTTACAGTCTGCTATATCAGTTAGCACATTTAGCAAATAGCAACATGTTCGCGCATTTCACAACCAAGCATATTTTAGCACATTCACGCCTATCATATACGGTACTTAGATACGCTATATATATATTTATAGATAGATGTAAATATAAGGCAAATATAGATGTACGCTTGTATATAAAAAAAAAACACGTCAAATAATTTGAGTATATCAACAGAAAAGCATTCTATTTATAAGCATTTTTATGAGATAAAGTTATATATATATATATATATATATATATATATATATATATATATATATATATATATAGATAGATAGATAGATAGATAGATAGATAGAAGTAAATATAAGGCAAATATAGATGTACGCTTATATAAATAATTTAAGTAGGCCCTATATCAACAGAAAAGCATTCTATTTATAAGCGTTTTTATGAGATAAAGTTATATATATAGTTATATAGATAGATGTAAATATAAGGCAAAATATATGTACGCTTATATAGAAAAAAAAACACGTCAAATAATTTAAGTAAAACTAAATCACTTACTCATCAGAAACTGTATCTTCAGCTGGATCAAGTCGCTCTTCAAAATGCAGACGTTCATCGTCAGAGTCGTGTTCTTCTTCCGAGGAAAGAGTGAACTTCCTCACTGTCCAGGACCATCTGAAGAGCCTGCTCACCTGTGTAGTGTGCCATCTTCCAAACGCGAAGGACAGCGAATGAATCTGATGAAACTTGATGCTTTTTAAGACGCTGTTAGGGGCGTTTACAGTTTGCATAAATCGCCTCAGCACATTATCTTATGAATAGAGCGCTCTGCGCGTGGGCGGGCACACATTAAAGATAATTAGGTCAGACAGGAGAAACAGTACCTCTCTTTACTTTTATACTGATTACATAAAGGGAGAATATTTGTTTTAGAATTTATTTGTTTTGTTTAAAAGTAGACACTTAAAGCTTTCCAAAGACATATCTCTCATGTCCATGTAGCATGTATAAGCCATCTATTTTAGTTACTTTTAGTGACGTTTTAGAACGATGTTTGCAGAGACGGAGACGGCAGGACAGCACACCCTGTATATTTTATTTATTTTTAAAAAGCACAAAGTTTTATTTTGATTGTGAGTGTACACAAAAAAAAGAAGACATTCTATAGTTTCAATTGATATATTACTTATGTCTCTATGACAAAAAATGACGGAGTATTTTAAGTCTGTTTTGCTGCAATGTGAAAAAAAAACTGCAAAACGCGCCGGCGCGTTTTTAGACCTCAGAGTGTTAATTATTGGCTTATTCTGGTCAATAAACTTGTATATCACCAAAGACAATAGAATAACACAAGACGCGTCACTCGTATTATTATAAATAGGAGAAAGTGCAACGTGCAATATGGCATAATAAGCCCCGTCTTCTAAATAAGAAGCAATCGCCAATTGGTAAAGTCATCACGTCACTGCAGCGGCCATTAGAAGCTCCTGTTTCTATTGAAACAGTCAGAAGCGCGCCTCCGAAATGAGACACAAGAGACGCGCATTTAGGACTGCGCATGTGCATTACCTTGATCCAGCCTGAAAAATACAGTTTTTTATCATGATTTAATCGAAAGCTTGGCAAACAGCTTTAGAGAATTTGATGTTTCCCCATTCAAAGAGATAGGAGCTGCACTTGGATGCCCGGGAGGCGTTTCAAAGATGACCGCCGAGTGAAATGACTTGGCTAAAAGGGACTTTGATATCACTCAATAAGTGCCATAATTAATGTGGATATACCTTTCACTTTGGGGGTCAAATTGTCTTTATTATACTATTTTAGCAATTTATAGCTGCAAAACCACCAGTAATTAAGCATAATTACTAGTTTATTGTTCGGTTAACTTAATAGAATGACACAGAAATATCACTACACAAAAATAATATATGGCTTAATAAGTTGTAGATAATGACTAAAAGGTGTTTACTGTAAATTCAGTTAATCATTAATTACTAGGTTACTTTTGTTTATTTATAGCATAAATGTGTTTCCCTTTCGATACTTCACTCGTACTGCGTATGGGGAAAGGTCTCCCTTTTTCCCCGCTGCTGAAGCCTTTTTCAATAACGCAGTGTAACTGCACCGTCATTGGTTCACTCATAGACAAGTTGTTGAACCAATGACGGCGCGGCATAGCTGCGCGGCCTATGGCGACAAAGCGCGCAAATATTCCCGCCGAAATGGGCGGGGTTAAGGGCTATATAAGCAGGCGTTTCGCCATAGGATTTCAGTGTTTTTCTCCTTCAGTGACGACCTCATCATCTCCTCGCTGATCTCCGCCTGAAGCCGAGAAGCTCGCCGCCTTCCTGACTGCTCTCGCCGCCGTCTGAAGAGGCTCCCGCAGCGGACTCGCCTGGACTCGCCGGACTGAGGACAGCGCCGGTGCCCTCTCCGACTGCAGCGTCAGCGCCGTCGCCGAGTCGCCGCCTCCCGCTTCCCGCTCCCGGCCGCTTCCTGTGTGTCCCCTGCCGCCATCCGGCGCGCCGTCTTGAGAGCTTCACCGCGGCTTAACGCCGCTCTAAAAGAGCGTATTTCAGCGGTTTTCACCGCTTCTAGAGCTTCCGCGGCCCTCGCCGCTCTAAAAGAGCCACCCAAGTGCCGTTTTCACGGCAACGGCGTCTTCTCAGATGCCCCGCCACTCGTGTGGCACGTGCAGGGCCCCCCTGCACGACTGTGATGGTCACAGCGAGTGCGTCGCTTGCCTGGGCAAGCCCCATGCAGACGGCGTGCTCGCTGGGGACTCATGCCCGCACTGCGAGTGCATGAGTCTCAGTTCCCTGCGCTCGCGGGTCGCCTTCTTCACAGAGGGTGATCTCGCCGCTCGCGCCCTCCCGTCTCCTTCCTCCCGCGAGCCGGCTAGGAAGAGACAGCGGGGCAGAGCGACCCAGCGCCAGGAGATAGGCGAGCTCACGCCGGCCCAGCTCCCGCGTGCCTCGCCCTCTCCTCCGAGGGAACCCTCTCCCGTCCTGTTCTCTCGGCCTGAGCAGCGTCCCTCTGCGGAAGCGAGTGACCTCGTCTCATTCGGTGGAACAGACGACGAGCAGGACGACTCCATGTCTCTTGCGGCTTCCGAAGCAGAAGTGTGGGCTGGCGAATCGGACGATCCCGCCCCCCCGCCTCCCTTGGAGCCCATTGAACATGGCCAGGGCATGGATGCCGAGCTCTTCCGCATCCTATCCAGAGCCGTAGAAGAGCTGGACCTCGACTGGGCCCCACCTGAGGAGCCGTCGCGCAGTCGCCTTGACGAGTGGTTCCTGCCTGCCCGCCGCCAAGCCCCTCGCCAGCGAGCAGCGCCCTTTTTTCCCGAGGTCCACGAGGAGCTGACGAAGTCGTGGCGCGCTCCGTACTCCGCCCGCCTTCATACCACGCACCGCTCCGCCCTCACTGCCGTCGACGGCGCCGAGGAAAAGGGATACGAGCACCTGCCACCCCTTGACGAAGCAGTGGCTGCTCACCTCTGCCCTCCCGCGGCTGTGGGATGGAAAGCTAAGAGGTCACTCCCTTCCAAGCCCTGCCGGACTACTTCCACCTTAGCTGGTCGAGCTTACACTTCGGCAGGACAGGCCGCTTCTGCGCTACACTCCATGGCCATATTCCAAGTCTTCCAGGCCAAACTCCTCCGCTCTCTGGACGAGTCTGGGATTGACGCGCCGGCTTTCAAGGACCTTCGCGGCGCTACTGACCTTGCCCTGCGAGCCACGAAGGCTACGGCTCAGGCCATCGGCCGTTCCATGGCCAGCCTGGTAGTGTTGGAGCGCCACCTGTGGCTTAACTTGACGGAGATCAAGGACAATGACAAGACGGCCTTCTTAGACGCCCCGGTCTCTCCCTCTGGTCTCTTCGGCCCTGCAGTGGATGGCTTCACTGAACGCTTCACAGCGGCACAGAAATCGTCTCAGGCCATGAGACATTTCCTGCCCAAGCGCTCCAGCTCTGCTTCCAGCCGCCCCAGGACTGCGTCGGCTCAGCAGCACAAGCCCGCTCCACCTGCAGCACCGCAGTCAGCGCCACCTAAGGAGCAACGCCAGCGCTCGCGCTCTGCCAAGCGCCATCCCTTCCCGAGACGCCAGGGACCCCGGCCCAATATTGTGCTGGACCCGGTGCCTCCGAAGTCATCCTGATCTGCCAGGAAGGAAGAGGATGGGGAATCGTCCCGTCGCGACCGGACCACCCCAAAAGCTCCCACGAACATTTTCCCCTCCGCCTCGTTTAAATCCGGGCGTGGGAAACATGTTTCAAGTGACAACTGGGCCCACAACTGTTGTGCCCACTCCAAACGCCGTTTTCACGGCAAACAAATTTTTATATCATCTAAAAGAGCAAATTTCCTCTTCCGCTACTCTCGGTGTACAACCCCCTCAGCGGCGGTCTGTCACACGATATCATTCAACCCCTTGCCACTCGGGCCGAGGCTTGGCAGGCCATCCCCGATGTGTCAGATTGGGTCATGGGGATCGTAACTCAGGGTTACTCGCTCCAGTTTGCACGCCGGCCCCCTCGCTTCGGCGGGGTGCTTCAAACTTTGGTCAATCCGGACGACGCCCATGTCCTCCGAGCCGAAGTCATGACGTTGCTAAGAAAAGGAGCTGTGGAAATAGTTCCCCCCGCGGAAAGCGAGTCAGGCTTCTACAGCCGCTATTTTCTGGTCCCCAAGAAAGATGGTGGTCTCAGACCCATCCTGGATCTCAGACTTTTGAATCATTCCCTCATGAGACGGAAGTTCAAAATGCTGACACTGAAACAGATCCTCGCGCACATCTGCCCCGAGGACTGGTTCTGCTCGCTGGACCTGAAGGATGCGTATTTTCACATCCAGATAGCCCCTCGTCACAGACGATTCTTGAGATTCGCATACGAGGGAGTGGCATACCAATATACGGTCCTGCCCTTCGGGCTGTCTCTGGCTCCTCGCACTTTCACCAAGTGCATGGACGCGGCACTTTCCCCTCTCAGACAGGCGGGAATCCGAGTCCTGAATTATCTCGACGACTGGCTCATTCTAGCCCGTTCGCGAGTCGAGCTGGAACACCACAGATCCGTGCTCCTCAGCCATTTACAATGCCTGGGTCTCAGGGTCTTCCGGGTTCCTCCCAGCGCTTGGCGGCACGGCCGCCTTCGCCTCAAGGTCAATCAGGCCTGTCTTCTAGCCCTGAAACCTTGGACGAACCCTGTATGGTTCAAGCGCGGAGTGCCCTTACAGGCGGTCTCACGAAGGACGGTGCTAGCAACAGACGCCTCCGACTCGGGTTGGGGCGCTGTGTGCGACGGCAGACCGGCCTTCGGCTCATGGAGCCAAGAGCAAAGCCTTCTGCACATCAACTGTCTAGAGATGCTAGCAGTGATGAAGGCCCTTCAGTTCTTTCAGGCTCATTTGACAGGGCGTCACGTTCTAGTCCAATCGGACAGTATGACAGTGGTGTCATATTTAAACCACCAGGGCGGTCTCTCGTCCAGCCGCTTATGCGCTCTGGCGAAACGTCTACTGGAATGGGCTCTTCCGAGGCTTCAGTCGCTCAGAGCGACTCATGTTCCTGGCAGGAACAATCTGGGTGCAGATATGCTGTCACGGAGCAACGTCCCCTCCGACGAGTGGACGCTCCATCCCCAGGTTGTCCTCAGGATTTGGGAGCTCTTCGGGAAGGCAAAGATAGACCTCTTCGCCTCAGAAGACAACTCTCATTGCCCAACATTTTTCTCGAAGAAGGTCGACGCTCTGGCCCATTCATGGCCCAGCACGCTCCTTTACGCTTTTCCTCCGATCGCCCTGATCCCTCAGGTCATCAGGCGCATCAGAGAAGACCAACACAGAGTCCTTCTAGTGGCCCCGCTCTGGAGGAACCAGATTTGGTCCTCGGAGCTGTTCAAGCTCTCTCTGAGAGCCCCGTGGCCGATCCCCCTGAGACGGGACCTCCTCTCTCAGGCGAACAGGGCAATCTGGCACCCACAGCCAGAGCTCTGGGCTCTGCACCTCTGGTCCCTCGATGGGAGCCTACTAACCTCCCCAGGGACGTCCTAAATACCATTTCTCAGGCTAGAGCGCCGTCCACGAGACGCCTCTACGACCAGAAATGGTCGGTCTTTGCTGACTGGTGTTCGTCACGCAACATAGACCCAATGGAGAGTGACGTATCTTCTATACTGTCTTTCCTCCAAGAACGCTTGGAAATGGGGCGCACCCCTTCCACGCTCAAGGTTTACGTAGCAGCCATTGCAGCGTTCCATGCTCCTATTGCTGGCCAATCAGTGGGACGAAACGGACTTGTCATCCGTTTCCTGAGGGGCGCTAGGCGATTGAATCCTCCTCGCCCCCTCACCGTTCCCTCCTGGGACCTGTCTTTGGTCCTCAGGGCCTTTAAAAGGAGCCCCATTTGAACCAATGGGCTCAGTCGACCTCAGGCCATTGACGCTAAAAACCGCCTTGCTGTTAGCACTGGCCTCGGTTAAGCGTGTTGGCGATTTGCAGGCCCTCTCTGTGAGCCCTGCTTGCCTCGAATTCGGGCCTGGAGACTCTAAGGTCGTTCTGAAACCCAGGCATGGCTACGTCCCTAAGGTGCTCTCAACGCCGTTTAGAGCTCAGGTCATCTCGCTCTCTGCTCTGCCCCCTTCGACGGAAGAGCAAGGGCTGGAGTTACTCTGCCCTGTCAGGGCATTGAGGACCTACATAGAGCGATCGCAGTCTTTCAGACAGTCAGATCAGCTCTTTGTCTGTTTTGGAGGCCGCACCAAAGGATCTCCGGTCTCAAAACAGCGCATTTCTCAGTGGATAGTGGACGCTATTACGCTGTGCTACTCCTCACTGGGAGCCAAATGCCCCATAGGAGTCAGAGCCCACTCCACTAGAGGGATGGCCTCCTCATGGGCTTGGTCCAACGGAGTTTCCATCCAAGACATCTGTGTGGCGGCCGGCTGGTCTTCGCCGTCCACCTTTGTCAGGTTTTACCATCTCGATGTCCCGACCTTACAGGCTCGAGTCCTTTCAGTGTGATTAGCGGCCTCAGATGAGCTCCGCCTCACGCTATCATGGAAATAAATTTCCTCTAAGTGTAACGCAAGGGTTCGGTAAGGGCTTGCCCTCTCGCTTGTCTTTTTGGCCCCCTCTCAGGTGTCCAAACTTCAAGCTATATCGTTCCCAGCCGTGGCACGGCGTGGTTGAATTCGTTCCCCATACGCAGTACGAGTGAAGTATCGAAAGGGAACGTACTCGGTTACTAACGTAACCTCGGTTCCCTGAGATACGGAACGAGTACTGCGATACTTGCCGTGCCACGAGGCTGCGGCTCAGGGTCGTCGCTTCAGTCGAATGACACTGAAATCCTATGGCGAAACGCCTGCTTATATAGCCCTTAACCCCGCCCATTTCGGCGGGAATATTCGCGCGCTTTGTCGCCATAGGCCGCGCAGCTATGCCGCGCCGTCATTGGTTCAACATCTTGTCTATGAGTGAACCAATGACGGTGCAGTTACACTGCGTTATTGAAAAAGGCTTCAGCAGCGGGGAAAAAGGGAGACCTTTCCCCATACGCAGTACTCGTTCCGTATCTCAGGGAACCGAGGTTACGTTAGTAACCGAGTACGATCTTTCAAATGTTTAATATTTTGTAAATAATGTCTAATATGCACTACTATATGTTAAGCATGGACACAGTAGTAATTAATGATTAACTAATGAATAATTTAGGACCCTTAAAATAAAGTGTTACCAAAAAGTGCAAATATTTAAAGTTTTCCGAGGCCAAACAATGAGGGGTCCTGACTAAGAGTCAGTATGTGACGAGTTGGGAGTGAGAACGTGTTGACTTATATCATGGTAGGAGGCTGTCGTCTCATTTTGCGCTATCCAAACTGTTTATTTCGGCAGCCCCATCCTTTTACAGGCAAATTAAGAGGCACTGGGATAAGTCATTCTCCCATTATAAAGTGGCCTTTCCCTTGGAGCTATTGGGTGTCAACCATTTACACCTGAGTCAATGAACAGCGTTGTTCTTAGCCTGAGGCTTCCTGCTACGGTGTTAAATGTGTCTGCTTCTTAGACTTTGTGAAATCTTGGTGAATAGGAAGTTTTTTTAATAGAAAAGTATATTTATAAAGTTCTTATTGAGCTACAAAACCAGAAAGTGGATTTCTTTGTTTTTACAGTGTAAATCATCTTGAAGAGGTCATGATTACAGCAGGACTACGCAAGTGTAAGTCTAGATGAACACCAACACACACACCATTTGCCATTGCTTTTTTCTGTTTAAAATGTTCCCTCTAATGTTTCCTCTTGTGTTCAGATGCCTGTAATCTCACACTGGATCCAAACACAGTAAACATTCTTCTCTGTCTGTCTGAGGATAATAGAAAGGTGACACGTTTGGAGCAGCAACAGCCATATCCTGATCATCCAGATAGATTTGATTACTTTCCTCAGGTTATGTGTAGAGAGAGTCTGTCAGGGCGCTGCTACTGGGAGGCTGAATGGAGTGGGTGGAGGGGGGGCGTTATATCAGTGGTACATAAAGGAATGAGAAGGAAAGGAGGAAGTGACGATTGCAGGTTTGGATTTAATGAAAATTCCTGGAGTCTTGATTGCTCTGATGGCACTTTCACTGTCTGGCACAACAAAAATAGCTCTGACATTCCTGCCCCTTACCCCTCTAAGAGAGTAGGAGTGTATCTGGACTGGTCAGTCGGCACTCTGTCCTTCTACAGCATCTCTGATGCACACACACTCACACACTTGTGCACATTTCACTCCACATTCACTGAACCCCTCTGTGCTGGATTTAGGGTTTTTATTGATTCCTCATTATCTCTGTGTAAGTTTGAACAGCCTCCAAACACTGTTAATCTTGTAAAGAAATTACAGAGGAAAATGGTTGCATTTTTTCATAAACAGTAAAGACAACACAGAAAATAAGAATCATGACAATTAAACATTTGAATTTTAATTAAAACATTAAAAAACACCACTATGATCAGAAAGAATATAAAAAATCCAGAAAGAATATAAGTTTCTTATAAGCCGTTCAATAAAAGAAGTTGAGCTGAATGAACACCAGTAAACACAATATATGAGATTATTCAGATATACACATTGAAAATCTGCACAAAAGGTCACAACTGCACACATAAACTTGAACTGGTAAATTAACTACTAGTAATTTACTACTTCTATTACAATAATATATGGCTAATTTTGAGAGCTCACATTTTTACAAGGGCAGGGTTGATGTGTTTTTATTTTAATTAATTTTTGTTATTTAGGTTTTAACATATCTGAATAATTGGTTTAATTCTGAACTTCTTTTGTTGATTAAAATTGGATGCCATTGTAACGGATGGGCAAGGATAAGGCTAGGGCCAATCCAAGTGCACACACAGATTTAATAAAGTCAAATAACAGATAATCCAGACTGTGAAACAGGCAAATAGTCCACATGAGGATGACAGCAGAAATCCAGAAAACGCAAAGAAAACAAGACTTTCCAAAAACCCCCAACCGAACACATGAACACCACCAACGACTGACAAAAGCAAAAGAGAAACACAAGGGTTATATATACACAAGGAAACAAGCTAAACAAGGTAACAAGATGGAGTGGCCAATAGGAAACACCTGGAGAAACTAATCAACATGAAAAACTACAAAGAACTACAAAACATGGCACAAGACAGGGAAACACAGACTGGAAACATGGCAGCCATTTTATTTTGAGTACAAAATTAATTAATATGATATGACTAAATATTGACTGAATTTAAGCCAATCAGCATCTTGTGCTTGTGCGCATAATGCTTTTTGTGAAGCCCTGATGTTTTTTTATACCTCTTTATCACATTTTGATGTATGGTAAAAACATTTTCATCAGTAAAACAATTGGGAGCAGGAATTATGCTTAATACTTCAGATGCTGTTATCCAGATTTAATGTTTCTTTCTAAAAGTTAAGCATTTTCTCATTTCCTTGTATATTGTTGCTGTTTTCTATTTTCATTTTCTTGTTTCAATAATGTTTAATATAGTTTTATCTAAAATGATGTTTGTTTTTGACATTTATCAACATATATTTGAAGGAACTTTAAGAAATTCAAATAAAAAAGTGCAGCTCTTCCTCATTTTCAAGAATGAGTTTGTACCAAGAAAAACATATTTAAAAGTACACATAAAAAGGTGTTGAGCAATTATTGTAAGCAATGAACAGTACTAAATGTTAAATATATGACTGTTGAAAAGAAACAAAGTGTGAGGTTGCTTGTTTAATGTTCATTGTATTGTATTCTATTTTTTTTTTTTGTTTGTTTGTTTTGTTTTACATTATTTTCTATCAAGGACTTTTATTTTGGTGTCGAGTCCTCTGGGAGGAAGAGGTAATGTGAAGGGGAGGTGCTAGAGTAGAGTGTGTGCGGGCACGAAGTGAGGTGTTGCTCTCTTCCCCAGTTGTAATATTCTGCTCAAGAAAAGTTATTAGCCATTAATATTTCAAGTCCATCGTCTTTATTTAAGTCAACCACGAAGATCTTTTTCCGTTGTCCTGATTGTTTTCAGTGGCATCAGCTCAGGGAAGATGTGTGTCTGGCTGGGCAGTGCTCTGGATTTACAACCTAGAAATTCCTCAAATAAGCTTTATAAGCTTGGCCAATTGGATCATTACTGGATCATCCCAACAATCGGAAAATGGTTGTAGAATCATTCAGACTCACATCCACCTACTAGAGTGCCCATGATCTCCACTAGAGGCAATCCTCCCAACTCTTGTGCTATTTTATCATGGACTATATTTCCCATAACCCACTGCCTGGACTCATTATGCTTGATTATATTCAGCTGTGTCTCATTTCCTTGTTAACTCCGCCTATATAAGCCATGTGTGTTCTGTCATTCTTAGCAAATACACAATATCAAATGGACCAGGGGTCTCATTTATAAAGCGTGCATACGCACAAAATGGGGCTGGAAACGTACGTACGCCAGTTCCCATGCAAAAGTTGTGATCTATAAAAACAAACTTGACGGGAGAATGTGCGCACCTTTAAGCAAACTTTGAGCCGTGCGTGCGCACATTCTGGAGACAAAAGTGATATGAATTGAGATAGTAGATGTGCTTCATTCGATCACTTTCCAGTGACACGCTGTTTTAATGACAGCGAGGAGTGCTGGGACCACAATAATTCCTCTTTGAACTAAACTGCAGATGTTATGACAAAATATTTTTTCGAGAATGACGATCAGTGATGCACACTTAACTTAGATATTATAGAAGACACTGCTGGTGGTCAAACGGTCCGTTGTCCAGTTTGAATAGGTCCAGTGATAATATCTTACTGTATAACCGCAGCTGCAGGAGGTGTTGATGTCGTGTGAAGGATCTTCAAACAGTTACCACTGTATATTTTTAAAATACTTTGTCAGTGACACGCCGAGTCAGACGATTGTATTTACACTGCAATAAATAAGTAGGCCGGTCTGTTTCCACTAAAAATAGCCTATACACTTCCTAAAAGATATGTTCACCTCATCAGCATAACTGCATAAATTTCATTTGAATTGTTTAAAACTATTAAAATATTATCTGGCCAGTGGAAATGAATGAATTAGCTCTATTCTAAAACCTTTATCTTAAGTATTTTATATAATTTTGTTTTTATAGATATTTTGATATATTTATTCTAAAACGGAAAATGTATGGAAATGATATGCAGATGAAGTTATGCATAGTAAAACTATGCATCATAAGCTCCATATATGGTGATTTCAGGGAGGAGACAGTGTGGAGATGCACGTACGCACAATATTCCGCTGACTGGGATTTATAAAAGGATTTGTGCGCAGGTTGTGGCGAACGCATGGTTTTATAAATCTGATTTTTTTTGTGCGTACGCAAAATCTAGCTTTTGCGCATACGTACACTTTTAGGATGAAATCTATGCAAAGTTTTATAAATGAGACCCCAGGTCCATGATGATCTGGAGTTCACTCAGCTGCTGGATCTGTAAACGGTGAACTCTGTAATGTGTACTGTTCAGAGACATGACCAGGAGATCCAAACACAGCTTTGAGTGTAATCCATAATTGTAGCCAATTTAACATGCATAAGGTCAAAACTACAGGGTAAACAATCCAGATAACGACAAAGGTCCAAGGCACAGGAAAACAGGATTATCCAAGGAGACATCCTGAATTGCAGTGAAACACTAACATTCAATAAGAATTTGCAAAGTCTGACAAAACACACAGGGCTTAAAGGTGCTAAAGAGGATGTTTTGTTTTATACATTTTTGCACTATTACTTGAAACTGTCTTTACTAACTGATAAAAGACTAATTATTAGGTGCACTGAAAGGAATAATATTAGGTAGGTAGGGCCTTAAAAACATCAGCCAATCGTTTCCGCGATTATTGGCCCTCTGGCTTGTCAATCACTGCCATGACGTTCCTTGTGAGAGACGTGCGTGACTGCGCGCTCCAGTAACTTTCCACACTCCACAGGCGCCGCATGCAATGTTTTTGTCAGGAGACAGGAGTAACAACTGCAGATTATGAGTTACCTGCGGTGAGTCCGACATAATGAATCCACTAACACGACACAGCGAATGCCGGTGGTAAACAAACACTCGTGCGCTCATTTCAAACTCACTAACAGTCTTTGGTTTCTCAGTCAACGAAAAGATCCTCTGTATCACCTTTAAATAAGCAAACATGAATGAGGTAATCATACACAGGTGGCAGGAATGAGAGCATAATGAGTCCAGGCAATGAATCCTGGGAAATGCAGTTTAAGAAGACATGAGGAGTGCCCTCTGGTGGCTATCAGGTGACAGGTGTGACATGGACAGTAGATACATATAGAAAGCAACATTTCATCGATGTCCAGGATGCCTATACCTCCCAGTTAATTTACCAGTTGAAGCATCTGGAATTGAAACATGAATAAAAACATATTATATTTTGAGCTGATTTTGAAACATGCCGTAGAGAATGACGTGCCTTTAAGTCAGGGGTGTCCAATCCTGCTCCTGAAGGGCCACTGTCCTGCAGAGTTTAGCTCCAACCCAAGTAAACAAACCTGAGCCAGCTAATCAAGGTTTTTAGGCATAAAGGAAACTTCCAGGCAGGTATGTTAAGGTAAGTTGGAACTAAACTCTGCAGGACAGAGTTTGAACACCACTGATTTAAGTGATCTCTAGGAACAGGATTGGGCACTTAGGATCTACCTACCTGCAGAGTTCAGATCCAACCCTGATCCAACACACCTCTCTGTAATCATCAAGTGCTCCTGAAGATCTTAAGTAGCTGCTTCAGTTGTGTTTGATCAGGGTTGGAACTGAACTTTGCAGGAACGTAGATCTGCAGGAACAGGATTGGGCACCCCTGTCCAATAATGTTTAAATAAATGCATCATTCATCATTCATTCATAGAGCTCTTTTCGAATTAGTTGATGAACTGAATCTGGTGTTTTAATTAAAGAAGACATAAAAAGTGGTGGGTCTCTAGGACTGGAGTTGAGAACCAATGTTTTAGTGTGGGGTCCATTTTTGGTCTGTAACCATTTACAGTACAAATTTTGGCAAGTGTATGATTCCAAGTGTTTTAAAACCTTTTTTAGATAAGTTTGCTGCCAAATACAGTAAATGTTATCAATGTACCATATGACTGAATCCTTTACTGATGAAGAGAGTTAATAATTTGACAGTCTCTACCACGGTAAGGCCAGTTTGTCAACCAGTTCTATAGAATTTACATCTACAGAAATCTATAGATGCACCAAATTACTCACTAATTAACTATTAAGACAATTTGGATTAAAAGATGAATGAATAAAAATATATCAAACTTAATGAGAAGATATGCAAATGTCTGATATGTCTGTCTCATCTTTCTTAAACACTCTCATCCTCACAGTTTGATCTGACCCCATTTTAGTTCATGTAACATCTCCCAATAAGGCAGATCGTTACAACATTATGAAAGGCAATTAATTTGTGAATGAGAAGTTTATATATAAATGAAACACATATATAGTGAAAAGATATATTTGTGATTTTGTGCACTGTGCACAAATTGAAAATGTGCAGCAATGTTTCTAAAAAGTGCAATTTTGATGATCTGTTGTGAGACTTGAGATCTGACTTGAAACAAGCTTACTGTACCTCAATTTTATCTCTCATCAGTGAGTGTAAATCATTTAGTGCTATGGCACTGAAACTCTGCAGTTGATTTGGAAGTGTCTATTAAACAAATACATGTAAACATGAAATAAAACTCACTGTAGTTTACAGTGTGGATTTTTCTGTAGATCATTGAGCAGCTTCACTCCGGAGTCCCCTGGTTTATTCTTACTTAGATTCAGTTGTCTCAGGTGTGATGGGTTTGATCTCAGAGCTGAAGCAAGGGAAATGCAATCTTGCTCTGTGATACTGCAGTTAGACAACCTGCATAGAGTTTAGATAAATAAAAATTCCTCAAGTTTAACAATCTCACTCTGTTGTATCATTATGTTGCACAAGATTATAGTCATCTACAGTATATCACAAATAATGTATAGTATGAACTTCAATACAACTAACACAGGTGCACAAGATTGTTTGGCATTTCTAACCATATGCCTTCTAAAGACTAAATATTTCATACAAAAATATCTACAAGATATATGAAGAAAGTGAAGAAAATTGACAGCCAGCCTCTTTTAACCCTCTGGGGTCTGAGGCTGATTTGGGGTCCTGGTGCACTTTTGACATGCCCTGACATTTGTGCTTTTTCAGTTGCTTAAAAATATATTAATGACAAAAGTCTCATTACACTGTATTCAGCACAAACTAGTACATACATGTTGCTCATATATTATTGTGGCCATGTTTGTATTTCTGAGAGATTTACGTATATGTGTGTTTTTGAAAAAAAAAAAAAAAAAAAAACTTTTGGGGACTGTATATTTTAGTCTAGATTTTTTGCTTCACAATAATGAAAAAATAATCCTGCCTACTCGGACACATAAAACGATGTTTTGATTCTAAATTGAAGAAAATTTTGTATAGGCCAATGTTAAATTACAGTACCAGTCAAAAGATTGGACACATTTTTTTAAAAGAAGTCTTAAGTCTCCTACCAAATAATGGTTTTCTATTTTATTATACTTTAAAATATAATGTATTTCTTTGATGCAAAGCGTCTAAACATTTCTACCTCTATGGCATTTCATATAGGCTAATATATTTATATTATATAGCCCATGGGCGTAGGTTTAGGGGGGGGGACACTAGGTACTAGTCCCTATCAATATTTTGAGATGACAAATTTGTCCCCACCAATATTTAGCAAGCTCCTTTGCACTGCTATTTGGATCGATTCTAACGGCCAGGACAACGACAGTACAAGAAACGTCGTAATTTGATTGGCGACGGGGTATCTGACAGGCTACACGCGTGGGCCGGGACTACTTTTGTGCTTGCACTAGTAGCGAGCGGGTGGTGTGTGTGTGCGCGCACGTGCGCATGTTGACGACGCCGACGGTAAGTTACCAGGGCTGTCTCTCTGCCACATACAAAGGCCAGAGTAAAAACATTTTAATATTCCGTTTTTTTTTTGCCCCTTTTTGTACTTTGTAGATGCCACCCAAGAAGAAAAAGGGGACATAAGAAGCTTTTTCATAAAGCAGAGTCAGAGTGTAAGTAGGCAAAATAAGCAACGTTAGCTAGCCACACAAATAAACTAGCAGTAGTGACTGACCAGGCTTTCAAATGCAGATTCTACTGTGGAAAATAATAGTCTTAACTGGTGATAGTATGTGTTACCCAGGATGATAGAATGCTACGTTAGCAAGTAACTGAATGTCAATTAGCCTGTACCTTAACTTAGAATCTTGCAGTCAACATAAATGGTGGATCTGAAAAGGTTATTATAAAAAGGTTATTATATTTATTTATTTAGATTTGTTTCCTTGTGGCAGAGTATTTTTTGTTAGTGTAAATATTAATGTACATAATAATTTCTGTTAATAAAACGTTTGGTTGTGCAGCATTACGCAGTCTCAGGTTTTTATGTTTATTTTTTGAGAGTGCATTTTTGAGATTATACAGTTATACTAGCTCTTTAGGGACAGTATACAGGATGGTATATTGGGGTCAGGAATCCTGACTCAGGATACAATATAACGAGATGAAGTAGATTCACTTCTGTATTGTGATATTCTGTATTGCCAACAGTATGAAATAAAAAAGGAAATCACCATTAAATCACTGGTATCTTACAACAAAAGAATTCCATAACAAAAGAATTCTATAACATTTGGTGGGGTGTCCCCACCAAAGCTCAGACCAAACCTACGCCCATGATATAGCCTAAATGTTAATGTGCATTTGACAAACTATACATCATTAAAAAGATCTAAGACTAAGCTTCACATTTTGACTCTTAAAATCTTATATTGACTGTAATTTCTTAATATGCTTAAGAGCATGCACATTTGGAGAAATATTGATGGATTCTCATATGTTTATGTCAATTTTCTATTTTCTCTAGAGGAGTAATATTTATTCTATATTTATTGTCATCAATGTGAGCGCTGGATACTGTGTCAGTAAAAGAAGAGGCATATCATGTGACATTCCAGGAACTAACAGAGGTTTCCAGAGATTGCTATAACATACAGATAAACACTTTTCAAGACAATAAATACATGATTGCGATGATGTATACATTTATTGCCTCAGAATTTGCGTCTGAATAGCGTTAGCTCCGTGGGTGTGGCTGCATTAGTGGACAATGAGCTGAATCATGGGTGTCTGATGTGTCTCTTTTCATAGAGATTAGATAAACAGAGAATTTTTGTTTTGGATTTCACTTACACAATTTAAAACCTGACATTTCACTGTTTCTTTAGACATAAGTTAAATTTTTTTGTGATTAGTATTCACTAAGTTACACTTCATTTTCTGAGAACTATCAGATTGGACTTCGTTCAGAAAGGGACGACAGATCTGCGTCTCAAAATTATGTACAAGAATCTGACTAAGCTTGATGCTTTTTTTCCGAGCTGATGCAGGCGTTCACTTTCTGTTGCATGTATTGCCTCAGAATTTACACTTGAAAGCTCCGCATGCTCTGTAGGCATGGCCGCATTGCTGACTCGCTAACGACTGACATTTCTCTCTTTTCAAACAGATTACAAATGACTGACATTCTCATAGAGAATATATCTGTTTTCAGTTTGACTTACTACTTATGATTTAAAACCTGACATTTCAACGTTTATTTAGATATATGTCTCATGTTTGTGTGATTCTGGTAGTATTCACTAAGTTACAGTTAATTTTCTGAGGACTATCAGAATGGACTTCATTCAGAGAGAGACTGCAGCTTGCGCATCATGTTAGTTTTCTTTATTTTGCAAAAAGCATATTTTGTTTAGTGTACACAAATAAAAGAAGACATTATGAAGTTTCAATTGATGTATTACTTTTGTCTATATGACAAAAAATGGCGGAGTATTTTAAGTTGATTTTGCTATGTGATAAAAATCCAGCAAAACACCCCGGCGCATTTCCCGAGCTTTTGAGTGTTAAACTCTGGGCTGTTTTATTACAGTGTGTATTTTCTCACCTTTTGAACATTGATATTGAAACTTGTATGTACCTCTTATATGCTCTATTACATAGCAAGATGATAGTGTTCTTTCCACTTTTACTTAGTTAGTAAAAAAAGAAGTAAATTCAGAAAGATACTGAATGATTATCTATGTTCATATGTGCTTTTGTATATCTGTAGGTGAAATAATATGTTATTTGTTTCTTTAAGAGACTGATGAATTCCTCTGTCCTCCACTACTGTGGGTGCTTCTAAATTTGTGCATCCACGTTTCCTTTGTGTCTTGGCCCTTTCCTTCTTAAGATGCAAGGAAATAATGCACGGATAATATGAGGACAGAGGAATCAAGGCATATTTGCACATGCATCACAGTGCATGTTTTTAGTGGACACATGCTTCTCAATGCTATAATTGATATTTGTACTTCTTCATAAATATTACCATAATATAATATGATAACACACACCATAGTTTCTCCAGTTTACAGAGTGGATTCTGTAGTAGATCAGAGATTTGCTTCACTCCTGAGTGCCCTAGTTCATTATTGCCCAAATTAAGGAATCTAAGGTGTGAGGGGTTTGACATCAGAGCTGAAGCCAGAAAAATACAACCTTCTTCTGTAATACTGCATTCTTTCAACCTGCAGAGGGAATCAAAAACAACTGTATTTGTAATAGTGCTTCAAAGGTGTTAAGACAGACAAAGGTCCTCATCTCTCTAAAGCTCTGTACTACAAAAACACAATTTAGACTGATGTAGTTATGCCATTTTACAGCCAAATGTCAAAGGCTTATTGTCATAGTTCATGGCTAAGTCGCTTCAGGATTGACTGATGCTTGTTAGCAAATAATAATAATAATTTAAAAAATGCAGTACCCCAGGGAGCATTTTGAATACTCAGTTATGCTGTTCGGGTTATCCAAGACCCCCAGAGTCTTCCAAGCAATGGTAAACGATGTGCTGACAGACATGGTCGACCAGTTAATTTATGTCTACCGGGATGACATAGTGTTTTTTTTGTTGTTGTTGTTTGTTTGTTTTTTTACCTTTCCAGAAACATGTTTAGTACATCAGATGAGTGCTTCAGAGGCTGCTAGAGAATGGGCTTTTTGTCAAAGCAGAACAATGCATTTTTTTCATGCACAGTCAGTCCCTTTCTTGGGCTACATAGTCTCATCAGGCTGTGGTAGATTGACGGACACCTCTTGCAAGGCCCTGCAGAGGTTTCTGGGCTTTGCCAATTTTTACTGGCATTTTATTTGCAATTACAGCCAGTTATGCTCCTCTGACTGCCTTGATCTCCACTAAAGCTGCATTAATTTGGCCCAGTGCAGCTGAAGCTGCCTTTTTCAACCACAAATTATACTTGTTGCCCCAATCCGTCTCGTCAGTCTGTGGTGGAGGTCGAAGTTCAAAGATTGGGGCAGGTGCGGTCCTCTCCTAGTGCTTCTCCATAGATGGGAAGATGCATCCCTGCTTGATTTTTCTCAATGTTTGTCTTCTGCTGAACGCATGACGTTGGTAACAGAAAGTTGATGGCAGTCAAGCTCACCTTGGAGGACAGATCATAAAAATCTTGAATACATCAGATCTGCCAAATGCTTAAGCTCCAGGCAGGCCTGGTGGACATTATTTTTCATTTGTTTAAATTTTTCCATTTCTTATAATCAGAGCTTCAAAAACATCAAGCCTGATGCCTTTCCTCACATTATTGACCATTCTAAGCTCACAGTCGCTCCCACTTCCATCCTGCCCAAGAACCTTGTTGTTTCAACGTTGATTTGAGAGATTGAATCAAAGGTCTGCATGGCCATACAAGGCCATACACCTCGATTAATTTGCCCACCAGATCATTTGTTTTTGCCTGAGAGTTTACAGTCCGACGTCATCTGGTAGGGTCATTACTTCAAGGTAGCTTGCCATCCAGGGGTCAATCATACCATGTCTCTCATTAAACAGAGATGCTGGTGGCAGTCCATGGCCTGTGAAGTTTGCTAATTTGTCTTGGTCTGCTCTGTTAAGACCTCCAATCAACCCCATTCCAACCCCAATTTCCATTCCATTTGTAGTACGCTTGCTCCCAAATTCATTGGCCAATTTTCTCTCTACAAAATCCTAAGTCCAGTGGCGGTCTGCCTAAAACTCCCTCCAGTGTACAGGAGAATTCATCCCGTCTTCTATGTATCCAAATTAAAACCTATTTTACAATCAACAGGTAAATTGTCCTGGGAGCGCCAGGAGGTACTCCCAGATGGAGGAGTACTCTCATGGTTCATGGGTCTGTGTGTTCATTTTTCCCCCCTGTGTGTTTCTGTCATTGGTTTGATTGGCCGTCAGCTCTGCTATGGCAACTTAGGTCACCCCCCCACCTGTAGCTCATTCACTCACCCCTTTATTAGCCCCAGTGTGTTTGTTCATTCTTTGTCATATCATTGTTCTCGTGTCCTGAGGTTTCCGTTTTGTTTGTGTTGAACTTTATGAGTTTTGGATAATGTTATTGCAGCTTGAATTACTCATTGACTGTGCTCTATTCTTGGATTTCTCTGAGACTTTACCCAGTCTGTTGGTCTGCCTTACCTGCCCATTGCAGTCTGTCATCACATTGTGAAAGCCTGCTACCATATCATTTGTAATCAATGACATCTGACCAATTGTTTTTTCACATTGTTGTATTTATTTCAGCGCTGAAGACCTCACTCCAAGATGGCTGCCGCCCTCCCAGGGTCTCGTCCTGACATGGCCGCAATTCCAGAGCCATGTCCCAAGATGGCCGCCATTCCAGAGTCTCGCCCTAAGATGGCCGCCATGCCAGAGCCTCGTCCCATCATGGCAGCCATGCATGTGCCCTTAGGAATTTTGGTGGAGTATGAGGGGATGGCCTGAAGCCCAGAGATGGTTCCAGCCCCTAGGTCCACTCCAGTGTCTTCTCCAGCCCCTGAGTCTGCTCCAGTGTCTGCTGCAGCCCCTGACCAGAGTTCAGTGATGGCTCCAGTCCCTGAGTCTGCTCCAGCCCCTGAGACTGCTACAGAGTCCGGTCCAGCACCTGAGTCAGCTCCAGACTCTGCCACAGAGCCCATTCCAGTGAGCACAGCCATAGCACAGCTCAACAGCCAGCTCAACCTTTGGTCCCCTGAATTACAGGTGCCGCCCTGGCTCCCTGAGTTGCCGGCACCGCCCTGGAGACTTCCTGTCCTACCAAAGACTCTACTAGTCAGCCTTGAGGGAGCACACCCTCCCACCCCAGTTCCCAGTTTGTGGCGTGAGGACACGCTTTTTGAGGAGGGGGGAGTGATGTTACATGTTTGGTTTACTTTGTTCATGTTTATAGTTTTTTTTTTTTTTTTTTTTTTTTTAGTTTTCATGTCCTTTCTGTCTTCAGTTTTTTTAGTCAGCTTTCTTGTATAATTAGGTGAATTCTCCTAATTTGCCTGTCTGTTTTTTTATCCTAGGTTACTGATTTGATTAGTGTCCTCAGTTCAGGAGTGTCTTGTTAATTAGTCTCTTTTAGTTTCCTTTGTATATAAGCCCTTAGTTTCTGTCTGTTCCTGGTCTTGCGATGATTTTATTTTAAGGTATGTTTGGTTATTAATTTCTCTTGTTCAAGTTCTTCACTGTATTTAACGTTTTATGCAAAGATCCTTCATTGTGCAGTCTTTATCAACCACAGACTGTATCAATAAGCACTATGATACATGCATTGGATGGCTATTGTCTCAGTTTTATCTATGTTAATTGTATCTGTCCCTATACAAATACATAAATATCTGTGACTGTGGCTGTATGAGGAAAAACTCTTGATATATCAGGGGTCTCAATGCTTTATGAATTCACTGTATATGCAGTCACACTCACATTTATGCTTTTGTACTGAATGCACAACTGTTTAAAAAAAACCTGTCCAGTTGGGTTTGCATATTGCAATTAGTCACAAAAGAAACAAAAGCATAAAACTTTGCATGACCAACCAATGCACAGATTGAAAGTGAAAATGTGTGTGTGTGTGTGTGTGTGTGTGTGTGTCTTTAATACACAGTACAATAAAATACACTTACAGTAGTTTCTCCACTTTACAATATGGATCCTTCAGTAGATCAAAAAGAAGCTTCACTGCTGAATCGCCTAGTTTATTATAGTTTAGATTCAGTTCTTTCAGGTGTGAGGGGTTTGATCTCAGAGCTGAAGCCAGAGCAGCACAGCCTGGTTCTCCTATTCCGCATTTCCAAAGCCTCAATAGAGAAAAAAAATACACTTTACACTTACATTTAAGTGTGTGATTTGTTTCAAATGGAATAAACACCTTTATATCTTATGCCTACTTTTAGTCAAATATCTGTGTGTATACTTGCAATAAAAAAAGTGTCAAAAGGAAATAAAAATAAGAAAAAAGCATAGATCTATAGGTCTTCATAATAACTTTATACAGTCATTTATTTAGAAGAAACTACACTGTACACTCTAACCAACTCTTAAATATCTGGTCCTTATGAATCATAAATATTGATTTTCTTTCTCATAACTTTCCCATATTTGGCCATTAGTCATTCTTTTAGTTTTTTCATATTATTTGGATTATTGGGAGTTTAACAATTTAAAGTCCCCCTGTAGTCAATTATTTTATCCCTTTAAACTCACTTTTGATCACCAAAATGACATATTAAAAAAAAAATAAAATCAAGTGAAAAAAAAAATTCTTCATGCCTTAAAATTGCTTGAATATAACTCTACACCCTTGCCTCCTTTTATGTACATGGATCAATGAATATGCAAATTAGCCCCACCTCCACTCGCTCATGCCAGCTCGGAGAGTCTAGTTTCTCTGCTTTGAGAAACAGATGGTAGGCCCTCAGGCATTGGAGGACCTCCACAACGTGGCGGCGATGGTCGGCCATGCTCCGGGAGTATATCAAAATGTCGTCGATGTAGACCAGGACAAATTTGTGCAGGAACTCCCGGAGCACCTCATGCATGAAGTCTTGGAACATGGAAGGGGTGTTGACTAGTCCATATGGCATGACGAGGTACTCGTATTGGCCAGTAGGTGTCACAAAAGCTGTCTTCCACTTGTCCCCCTCACGTATTCTGACGACATTGTAGGCACTGCGGAGGTTCAACTTGGTGAACACAGTGGTGATAGTGCCTCGTTGATATACTCCTCCATGGCCTTCTCCTCAGGGATTGACAGTAAATAGATCTTTCCTCTGGGCACTGGCTCACCTGGGATGAGGTCGATGGCACAGTCCCATGGCCGAAGAGGAGGCAGCTTGGAGGCTTTCTTCGGACAGAAGACATCGGTTGAAGTGGGAATAACATGCAGGGATGTCCGTTGAACGTTTCTCTAGTGGACTTTCCACGGAAGTAGCACAGACTTGGATGTCATCGAAGCTTGGATGACCTGAAACAGGAAACTCAGGAAAACATTAATTGAAGCATTTGTTACCCCACTTCAGGATCTCTCCTGTCTGCCACAAGATGGTGGGGTCGTGCTGCTCTAGCCATGGGCACCCTAAAATCCGTCAGCCGTTGACTCCTCCAGAACCAGCAGATGGATCTCCTCTTTATGAAAAATACCAGTTTGAAGATGAAGAGGTCCTACAGAGTGACGAACTTGATGGAGGGGTTTTCCAGTTACTGAGTGGATTTGGTATATTTTCGGCGTTGGATTGACTTTGAGTTTGAGTTGGTGACAGAGGGCACCGGAGATGAAGTTTCCAGCTGACACAGAATCGAGGAGCGCAGTGACTGGAAGACGTAGATCAGCAGCAGTAAGGGTTACAACAATCCTGAGTAGTTTCATCTTATTCAAAGTAGGCATGATTACACTCACCATGGGTCGAACTGGACGAATGGGGCATTCAGAGATATAATGTCCAGCACGGCCACAGTAGATGCAAAGATTCTGGGTCAGCCTCCTCTGTCGCTCAACAGATGTAAGACGTGAATTTTCGACTTGCATGGGTTCGTTGGCTGGTTCTGGATGGCTGACGGATTCTGGCTGACGGAGGACAGATGGGAAAAAGTGGCTGGCCCTGGTGCTCTTCGAGACACAGCTGCATACGAGTGCCGAATCTGAATTTTTCGAGCCCGATGGAATCCTCGTATGCAGCGAGATGTAACCGCACATGTGGATCTAACTCCTGACGATAGGTTGTGATCAAAACTTGTTCATTCCAACCACTTGCAGCAGCGAGAGTCCAAAACTGTAGAGCATAAACAGAAACAGACATAGCACCTTGTCTTAGTTGACATAATCTCTCACCGATCGTTGAGTCCCACGCTGGTTTCCCGAACACCTCCTTGAAGTTTGAAATGAAGCTTGACAGGGACTGTACAACGGGACTTTTCAATGTCCAGAGCAGTTCCGCCCAGCGAAGCGCTTTTCCATCGAGTTGAGAGATTATGAAAGCCACCTTGGAATTATCGTCGGGATACAAGTGCGTTTGCATCTCCAGGACCAGCGAACACTGCAGGAGAAATCCGTTGCAGTCCTCCGCCAAGCCAGAGAAGGCGGTCGCAACGGGTGAAGGAGATGCAGCGGTGAATGCAGAAGTGGTCGCTGGAGGTGCAGGAGATGCAGGAGTGCGAGTGCTGGTTAGCGTGCAACGAAGTGCATCGACCAGATCTTGAAACGGGTCCGGTCTTCTGTTACACACAGAAGGGGACGGAAACACAGGTAAAAAGTATATGATGTTTATTGAACAACCAGAGAGCTATAGCAGAGTGCAGGTAAGTGAATGCAGATAAAGTTCTTAGCAGATGGCTATCAAGGCAGTGGTACTTGTCTTGATCTTCTTTACAGGATTCGTAGATGCGGGCAGGCATGGAACAGATGACACATGGAGACAACTCACTGAAGACACAGAGAACACAAGGGATCTTGGAAGACAATGGAGGCATGTGAGAGGGAGTGCGATGTGATTGGTTGAGTGAAGAGCCTGGCGTGTCTGTGACAAATACAGTCCATGAGAGATTTTGGCCTTGGCGATAGTTGGAGGCTACAGCATCCAACTGACAGAGAATATACATTTTAGTCACCAGTTCATCATAGCTACTCCCGCATAGACTTTTTCCTAACTAGCAATTCAATCATACCAAATATCTCTGAGCACAAAATCCACTCCATCAGCATCAGTGACCATGCTCCAGTAACATTCATATGGAATCCAGCTAATTTACATAAACACATCAGTAGATGGTGCTTTTACATATCACTCCTTAAAGACTTTGACAGTTATCTTAAAAGAGAGTGGACATCCTTCCTAGAAATAAACGACTCAAAGTTATCAGCTTCATTACTTTGGGAAACAGGCAAAGCAGTATTACAAGGTAAAATCATTTCATTCTCCATCCATAAAAAGAAAATAGAAAAACAAGAAGAAATCAGACTAGAAAATAAAATAAAAGAACTTGAAATACTACATGCAAATAACCCAACAAAAGTAATATATAATGAATTAAGAAAACAAAAATTATTGCTAAACGAAATCATCAATAAAAAAACTTCATAGATTCCGTCAAGAAACCTACCATCATAGCAACAAATCCAGTAAATATTTGGCCAATCAGATTAAAGAAAACAGAGAAAAAGTAACATTTGCAACTATTAAAGGGTTAGTTCACCCAAAAATGAAAATTATGTCATTAATGACTCATCCTCATGCCGTTCCAAACCCGTAAGACCTCCGTTCGTCTTCGGAACACAGTTTAAGATATTTTAGATTTAGTCCGAGAATTTTCTGTCCCTCCATTGAAAGTGTATGTACAGTGCACTGTCCATGTCCAGAAAGGTAATAAAAACAGTTGGCATCCATCTTATTGGTGCATTACCGCCCCCTTCTGCTCCGGACAGTAACGCTGATGACGTGTTATGTAGTGCGCCCGAGCTTCGTTTACAGTCTGAGGGAGACTGTATTTTGGTATTGCTATATTTTTAAAAATGGTGCGTAAGTGTGCATCTCGCAGATGTACTAATCGCGTCACTGTCCGGAGCAGAAGGGGATGGTAATGCACCAATAAGCTGGATGCCAACCGCCGTAGAAGAAGAAGAAGCAGCGTCACTGTGGATATACACAGACCTGGAAGAGAGGACAATGCTGAATAAAGTCATAGTTTTTGTTATTTTTGGACCAAAATGTATTTTCGATGCTTCAAAAACTTCTAACTAACCCACTGAGGTCACATGGACTACTTTGATTATGTTTTTATTACCTTTCTGGACATGGACAGTCTACCGTACATATATTTTCAATGGAGGGACAGAAAGCTCTCGGACTAAATCTAAAATATCTTAAACTGTGTTCCGAAGATGAACGGAGGTCTTACGGGTTTGGAACGACATGAGGGTGAGTCATTATTGACATAATTTTCATTTTTGGGTGAACTAACCCTTTAAGGACTTAGCAGGGAAGCCTACCAACTCTCCACAAGAAATAAATACAATATTATTTTGAAACTTCTATGCTAAACTTTATTCATCTGATAATAACACAAGACAAGATGATATTAATTCATTTTTCAATAATATTCAACTCCCAAAACACAGAACAAATCAGCGCACTGGACAAACCAATCATAGAAAAAGAACTCCATACCACCTTGAGTTGAATGCCTAACAATAAAGCACCAGGACCCGATGGCTTCCCTGCAGAGTTCTATAAACACTTCTGGTCCATTTTTTTCCATGACTAAAAACGCCAACCTTCAGCTCATACAGTATAAGACTCTTCATAGAACACACTACACTGGGGAAAGGGTGTCTAAAATGGGATTCACATCAGAAATTTGCTCACACTGCTCACAAAATTGTCCGGATACATATATCCACACCACATGGCACTGCCCACCAATTAAACACTTTTGGAAAGACGTTACTGAATCCCTATCCCGCCTCCTGGGCTGCCACATCCCATTATCCTCATTACTCTGTTTACTAGGTGATCTATCAACTCTCAATCAGGAAATAACAAACAAAAGGATGCTCCTTGTAGCCTTAGCCATCGCCAAAAAAACTAACTTCTTGAACTGGAAATCCCGAAACACTATTCATATAGTGCATTGAAAAATTTGCTCACAGACTACATCTCCCTAGAGTATTTTTCACCTCATTACAACTGTATATCAGAACCACAACACTCAAGATCAGACCTCATTCAACTATTACAAATCTGACACACTCATCCTAATTAATTATGTATTCATTTATTAACATACATATTTATACAAGGTTTTAGTAATATTATGAGTATTTTCATTATTATTATTATTGACATTATTATTATTATTATTATTATTATCATCAATATTATAGAAACATTGAGCAGTAATAGGATGATGTTGATGGGATGATATTTTGCTTGATATAAACACAGTAACGGTATAATGAATATCTTTAATAATTAAAAAAAAAAAAAATATATATATATATATATATATATATATATATATATATATATATATATATATATATATATTTAAAATATATAAATATAACTAAATCAAATCTACACCTAACATATACCGCACATAATTTTAATGTACCGAATGCTGATTTTAATGCACCACACCCTTCTTTTAATGCACCAGCTAAGCTTAGGCATACATACAAATAGTAATTGTACTGTGAATGAGAAGGAGGGGGAGAAAAAACAAAACAAAACCAAAAAAACATGCACACTGACACAGAAGCTAGGAGAGGTGTGGTATGTGTTAGGTATGTGTCATTATTTCCTTATTTCTTTATTATTATTACTACTGTCATTATATCATTATTATTATTATTATTATTATTATTACTGTTATTATTATTGATATTACTGTTGCCGTCATCACAAAATATTATCATCATCATCATCTTTAGCATAACTATTGTTATTATTATTATTGTTGTTATTAATGTTATTATATTATTATTGATATTACTATTGCTGTCAATACAAAATATCATCATCATCACCATATTTAGTATTACTATTGTTATTATTATTATTACTGTTACTATTATTATTGATATAAATGTTATTATTATTAATGATATTACTATTGCCGTCAACACAGAATATTATCATCACCATTTTTTGTATTAGTATCACTACTGTTATCATTGTTATTATTATTATTTATTTTACTATTGCCATCAACAAAACTTATTATCAACACCATCTTTAGTATTACTATCATTATTATTACTGTTATTATTATTACTGATATTACTGTTGTCGTCATCACAAAATATTATTATCATTATTATTATTATTATACATGCTATTACTATTTAAATACTTCTATTACCCGTTTGTCATTTTTTGCTTACTTTTCATTGCTGTTACTATCATTGCTGTGTTATTGTTTTTTTTTTGTGTGTGTTTTGTGTTCACTTTATGTTGTATGTTTTGCACTCCTAATAATAATAATAATAATAATAATAATTATAATAAAAAAAGTAAGAAATTGTTATTATTAAAAAAAAATTATATGCTAAAGCCTGCCGGCATGTTTTTGTGATTGATTACAAGGTACTGTGATGTCACATACACCAACGATTTCAAACCACGGGTTTTAGACTGCCTTTGGTTTACTGCAGTTTCAAACATAAAATACTCAGCAATGGTGCTGACTTATGAATTTGCACATGGTTTGTCTTAAAGCATATTAAAACACTACATAGACATATAAACAACATTAAAAACTTGATTTTCACCACAGGGGGTCTTTAAGATCAGCCATACTGTTTCAACAACATTTTGAATTTGATCGTACACTGTTGTACAATATAAGTTGTTTTTGACATAGCTTTTTTGACATAAATAGCTTCTAGCTTCTGAGTCATCATATTGTATCATTCCTTATAATTCCATAAATTTATCTGTGCCATAAATGATCTTTGCTCACCATGGCTTCATGTTAATGGCTGGCTGATATTTGTATTTTATATATATATATATATATATATATATATATATATATATATATATATAATACACTCATTATTAATTAATAAATTATTACACTCACTTGAGTTTCTCCAGTTTACAGTGTGGATCTTTCAGTAAAGCATGTAGTTGCTTCACTCCTGAATCTCCTGGTTTATTACAGCTCAGATCCAGATTTCTCATTTGCGAGGGGTTTGATCTCAGTGCTGAAGCCAGAGCAGTACAGCCTTTCTCTTTAATACTGCAATTAGACAGCCTACAGCATAGAGAAAACATCTCACACATACAGCCTAACACAAACATTTATCATGAAATTTGGTCATTTAATTTACTAATCACTTAATATTTTCATTGAAGTAGCCATTATTAAAATGACGAAACCTTTCAAAATTCCTCATAGAACAAAATCTTTGAAACTGCATGCTTACAGTTGGGCCAAAAACCATTTGTCTAATAATATATGTAATTTTGGCATTAGTGGCATCAAACATTTATTCATACATTTTCCAAACCAAGGTTTGCTAGAGCCTATCCCAACATCTCAAGGGCAGCCCAAAGTATTTGGCATACTTTTCTTTTGTTTTTAATATTAAAAAAAAGTTTCTCACTTTTCTCATTTGTATCTCATTCACAATTAAAGTATGACTTTTAGTGCTTTAGTTACACAAATAATACACAGAAAAAGCAATCCTTGTCTCCAAGTTTTTGTATATGTAAATACATTTGTCTTATTCTGCAAAAATAAGAAAAAGAAATAATGAATACTGACTTTAGTTTCTCTAGTTTACATTGTGGATCCTTCAGTAGAGTAGAGAGCAGCTTTTCTCCTGACTCCCCTAGTTCATTGTAGTTAAGATTCAATGTTACCAGGTGTGAAGGGTTTGATCTTAGAGCTGAAATCAGAGCAGCACAATCTTCCTCTCTAATATTGCAGTCATACAGCCTGGAAAAAAAAACTTCTGTCACTCCTGAACAATTCTTATCAATCATTATCCACCCAAAGTAATGAATAAGAACAAAGTAATAAATATTAATAAATAGTTGTTCAAGTAAAAAAAAATAATAAAATGTGTGGCTGTATGCCAGTGACATATATAAAGTGATGAGAAAATATAATCATCTGCACTAACATTAATTTCATCAGTTTACAACGCTGATCCCTTAGTAGAGCTGAGAGTTGCTTTATTCCTGAACATCCTGGTTTATTATAGCTCAGATTGAGTTCTTTCAGGTGTGAGGGGTTTGATCTTAGAGCTGAAGCCAGAGCAGTACAGCCTTCCTCTCCAATATTACAGTCCCACAGTCTGCAGAAAGGAAGATAAAATATTCACACACTTATTTTACAATTATCCTCACCCCTTATGTGCCCTTGAGTATAAATTGTTCCCAATCAGTCAGTAACGTTCAATGTATGTCAGACAGACAGATGAATAGGAATCTCGCTAGAGAGGCCAATCTGCTTAGGTTGTAACTAAAATGAGCCAATGCACATTGGCATGCAATCATATGCAGCTGCCTTGCAGCGCAGGTATTTAATGAGCAGCAGGTGTGTTGCATATTCAGCTTTTCGCTTCAGAGCTGAGCGGTCTATGTTCTCTGCAAGCAAGTGTTCTTCAAGACGAGTTAAGCTCTCAGGACGAACTTCTCTTCTTTTAAAAGCTATAAAAAGGCTGTTCCCATGGCTGGTAATGGTGCGCTTTTGAGCACTTAAAAGCTGTTTTTTTTATGGCTGATAAGAAGTGAGTGCCTTCTAAGAGAGGAAAGCACATGACAGGCTGCACACATCCCTGTCTGTGTCGCTCAGCCATTCCCCTGCATGCTTCAGCACTTTTAAAGAGCAAGTCCCTAAAAGAGCTTACGCAAGTAGAGCTTGCATCTTTTTAATTGTGTGTTTCTGGATGTGGTTGTTACATGGCACTGAGGGATGGTCACGATCACTGTATCATGTGTCTGGGCTTAAAGCATACTGAGGCAACTGAGGCAGCATTCATGGATGAGTCATGTACCCATTGTGGGAAATGACCATCTCGGAGTTGCTATCGAGACTTCAGTTCCTGCAAAGGGGCAGAGGCCTGGTGCCGCTGCGTCAATCCAATCCTCCTCAGAGGGTTGCTTCGGATAGTGGTGCTGGTGATCTGACATCTCTGAGGTGTGCAGCATCCGTATCCCTACGGCTGCATCAGAGGGTGAGCCAAACTTCTAGGGAAAGGATGATTCAGCGGTGTTGCCTCCTTCGGAAAGCAAAAGGGAAAGGCTGTCTCCAAGTAGAGGATAGCCCACTGGATAGTGGATGCCATCACCAAGCAAAAGGCATGCCCAGCCCACTAAGGTCTTGGGCGCTGACTCGTGACACCTCGCTAACAGATATTTGTAGAGTTGTGGGCTGGATGACACCTAACACGTTTGCTAGATTCTATAGCCTTCATGTCTACTCCTGTGTTCTCACCTCAACCGGTCAGAGAAATGGAGAGGCCCTGGCTTAGTGTCGGCTTTCTGTGCTTATATGAGCTTATTGCTCCAGAGAGTCCCTACAAGGCAGACCCTGTTGAGTCCTCCAATCACCCTTTGGCAGCCGGACGTGCATCTGGCGCCAGGCCTATATTCCGTTGTATTCTTGAGAACCAGGTTTAGGCTGGGTACCATATGTGTGATTCCACAGTTGCTCCTAAACAAAGCCAGTGTCTTTCCCTTTGGGAGAACCCACCTCTTATCAGGCTGGAGTCACTCCAGTAACTTCCATATGTAGTACAGCCCTACGGGGTTAGTTCAGATGTACATCTCCACATAAGTCCTTTGGGGAAGGATGTGGCTTCCGCAGCATTCCTCTCCCATTGAAAGGGCATGCTTTCCCAGTGTTATCCAATAGTCTCACTGAATGGGTTGTGTGGAACAGCAGTGATCGACACTCTCTGTGTTAGCCCTGTCCCACCGTCCTTTAGGCAAGGGGGTGCAGAAGGCTTGCACAGAGCACTGGAAGGGGGCAGGTGTCTGTAGCACTTTGGTAGGGATTCCTATTCATCAGTCTGTCCAACATACAGCAATATATATACCTGGAATTCCATTTCATGTACAAGAAATGTCTTTATTACAAAGGTAACCCTCGTTCCCTGAAGGAGGGAATGGAGATATACATCCCATTGCCACAGTCGCTGTACCCCGCTAAAGTTGCCGCCTCACCTAATCGACTCCTCAGCACAAACCTGAAGATGCAACGCATCTGCTGCTCATTAAATACCTGCGCTGCAAGGCAGAGCAGCTGCTGCATATAATTGCATGCCAATGTGCATTAGCTCGTTTTAGTTACACTCAAAGCAGATTTGCCTCTCTAGCAAGATTATGTTGGTGTCCGACGTACGCTTCCATTCCCTCCTTTAGGGAACGAGGGTTACCTTTGTAACCGAGATGTTTCTTGTACATGAAATGGAATTCCAGGTATATATTAATTCAAATATATTTTATACATCCTAAGATCTGTCAGCAGCATCTCTGGCATGTTGTTGATTACCACTTAAAATAATACTCAATTTATAGAAACAAATATATATATATATATATATATATATATATATATATATATATATATATATATATATATATATATATTGTCATGGCTTGCTAGGAGTTGAGGTGGCAAGGATCTACATCAAAGACTTTATGGAAATAACACAGGAATCAAAATAAGACAATTAAAAAAATAGAAACCACAAATGCTCAGTAATAAAACTAAGACAACAACTGTCAAAAATGAACAAATACAGGTCTATAAATATGCAGGGATAGAGAAAACTAAACTAGAAACAGTTTGGAAGTAAACAAAAACAATGGAAAAGTAAATAAGTAACTATAGGAACAAATATGCATTACTTAAAAACGAAAAGAAAACTTGGATCATTAGAATCTAAATAAACCTCAACAGAAGCGTCCCAATGACACACGATAGATGTGAGAGATGTAAGGTTCAGAAAGGTTTTTTTATTAATTTATTTATTTATTATATACAAATCGCTAGGACCCATTTCTCTTTTCTTAATTTTTCACAGAGATGACATATATGAATTTGTATGGTATTTGTAAGGATATTAACACTCTGGAGTCGGAGGTATCGCCAGCGATACCAACTCGTTTTTTTCTTACCAGTGTGAAAGAGACTCAAAATACAATTAAGAGTTATACACCATCTGTGAAATATCTTCTTTTATTTGTGTACACTCAGAGTAAAAACAAAATTGATTTTTGTAAAATAAAGAAAACTAACATGATGCGTGATCTCTCGTCTCCCTCTGAACGAAGTCCAATCTGAGTTCTCAGAAAATGAAGTTTAACTTAGTGAATACTAATCACAAAAAAATTAGACTTACATCTAAAGAAATGTTGAAATGTCAGGTTTTAAATCGTGTCAGTAAAATCAAAAACAAAAATTCTCTGTTTATGTAATCTGTATGAAAAAAGAGCCATGTCAGACGCCCGTGATTCAGCTCATTATCTGCTAATGCGGCCACGCCCATGGAGCGAGCGAGCACTTCAGACACAAATTCTGAGGCAATACATGTATACATCATCGCAAACGTGTATTTATTGTATTAAAAAGTGTCTATCTGTATGTTATAGCCATGGTTAGCAATCTCTGGAAGCCTCTGTTAGTTCCTGGAATGTCACATGGTATGCCTGTTCTTCATTAGGAGGCATTTGTGGACTAAATGTGAACAGAGCACCCTCCGGCTGCAAGTATGAATTGAAAACACAGTATCCAACACTTATAGTGATGACAAGAAATATTGAATAAATATTACTCATCTGTTTAGAAAACTGACATAAACATATGAGAATCCATCAATATTTCGCCAAATGTGCATGCTTTTAAGCATATTAAGAAATTATGGTTAATATAAGAATTTAAGAGTAAAACAGAGGTCAAAATGTGAAGCTTGAGTCTTAGATCTTTTTAAAGATGTATAGTTTGTCAACTGCACATTAACATTCAGGCTATATAATATAACAAATATAGTAGCCTATATGAAATGCCATAGAGGTAGGAATGTTCAGACGCTTTGCATCACAGAAATACATTGTATTTTAAAGTATATTAAAATGGAAAACCATTATTTAGTTAGAGACTTGAGACTTCTTTTAACCCTCTGAGATCTGAGGATTTTTGGGGCCCTGGAGAAGTTTTGACATGCCCTGACATTTGTGCTTTTTTCAGTTGTTCATAAACATATTAATGGGAAAAGTGTCATTACACTGTATTCAGCACAAAATAGGCTACAATAATATATGAGGAACAAGTATGTACAAGGAATAACGTTTATGCGTGGTTATTGAAAAAACAAAAAACTTAAGTCACTGAAATAAGGCCAAAGAAAATATTAAATCTGTATTCACAAGACCTCTGGGTATTGGAGGTTGTAGACTAGAGTTGTTGCTTCAAAATGATGTAAAAATTATCCTGCCTACCCTTTCATATAAAACAATATATTTTTGCAAGACACTTTTTGTCGAGAAACACAGTGAATATTCATGAATAATGTTGTGATTCACACCCGAGACGACAAAAGATTCACATAATGAGCTGTAATGACTTGCATAATAATTAGCTCTTTCAGTCAGGTAGGCTGTGAAAAATCCCTCTGAAAAAACATACATCAAACATACAGAAAAAACAGCAATACTGTGAAATATTATTCCAATTTAAAATAATAGTATTCTATTATATACTTTAAAATATAATGTATTTCTGTAATGCAAAGTGTCTGAATAATTATGTTACCTCTATGGCATTTCATATAGCCTTTTAGTTTACAAAAGCTTAGGAAGCATGCACATTTGGAGAAATATTGATGAATTCTCATATGTTTTGTCAGCTTTCTATACAGAGGAGTAATACTTATTGTCATCACTATGAGCACTGGATACTGTGTTTTCAATTAATACTTGAAGAGTTTATTTGCAAAAACAGATAACTCCATTTTTATGAATTCTCACAAATCATGTTTTTTTTTTTATTGTGCATTCCAAGTAATAACAATCAAACTGCAGTTGGGCTGTTTTGATTAAGTAATGATAACTCTAAAAAATACAGGTAAATTAAAAAATTAAAATTCATTGAAAGTATGTTTTATATATATATATTAAAAGTTTGTTTTTTAGCAAAAGCAGATAACTCCAACAGTCGTTTTTTTGGCAAAAGCAGATAACTCCACATTTCATGTTTCATAGTTAAACAAAACCCAAGTAATTGCATTTAAAACACTCTCAAACACACATGTGCACACAAACGCACACACACACCCACCCACCCACGCGCGCACACACACACACACACACACAAACAGATCGGCACACACATACACACACACACACACGCGCACGCTCTCTCTCTCTCAAACACACACACACACACAGATCGGCACACAAGTACACACACACGCACTAATCCACACACGCACGTGCGCGCGCGCACACACACACAAGCAAAAGGACAACCAATTTTTCAGCATGTAAGTCGTGTATGGTGTACAAGGACTTACAGGAGTCGAAATCATAAATCCTCGATCACTTTTAGTGAGCTTTGATAAAACTTCCCTCAGCTAGCGCGTCTTTTTGAAGTGACTAGAAGCCTTGTCACCTGACCTGAATACTGCGCGCTGATTCGCTAAAACGGACTTATTGGTTTCTGTCTGTACACAAACAAGGGCGCTTGTCGGCTTCTGCTGTAAAACGTGAACTTGCGATGCCTGAAAGTGGGCAAAACCGGCTCTTCTGACAAAATGGATTTAGGGTACAGAACGTGCTATATATGGAGAATAATGCACAGCACTTAGTTCATTTTTTTTTTTAAAAATGCCGTTTATCGGTTTTTGCAAATGAACTCTTCACTTGCAGCTGGTGGGCGCCCTGTGCACCTTTAGTCCACAAATTAATCTAAAGAAGAACAGGCCATGTGACTTTCCAGGAACTAACAGAATCTTCCAGAGATCGCTAACCATGGCTGTAACATGCAGATAGACACTTTTGAAGACAATAAATACACGATTGAGATGATGTATACATGTATTGCCTCAGAATTTGCATCTGAATAGCGCTTGCTCTGGGGTCATGGCTGTATTAACGGATAATGAGCTGAATCACGGGCATCTGACATGTGTTTCTTTTCATACAGATTACACAAACAGAGAATTTTTGTTTTTGATTTGACTTACACGATTTAAAACCTGACATTTCAACATTTCTTTAGACATAAGTATAATTTTTATGTGATTAGTATTCACTGAGTTATAGTTCATATGAGAACGATCAGATTGGACTTTGTTCAGAGGGAGACAAGAGATCATGCATCATGTTAGTTTTCTTTATTTTGCAAAAAGCACATAATTTTGTTTTTCCTCTGAGTGTACACAAATAAAAGAAGATATTCCACAGACTGAAATGGTGTATAACTCTTAATTGTATTTGCAATATTGAAGGAGGATTTTGAGCCTCTTTCACACTGGTAAGAAAAAAAACGAGGTTGTATCGCCGGCGTGACCGCCGACCCGAGGGAGTTAAATTAACCTAAACTCTCCTAAACAAACAAACAAAGGAAAACAACAAAAGAGAAATATATACACACTCTCAATATGCTTCAGAAATAAAGAGAAAGTAGAAGAAACAAGAAGTAACATTTAGAAGTTCTTTCAAACACATTCACTCACACAGACCCACTGCATGAGAGAGAAACCATTTGCAATCTGTGAACACAGAACAGGATATTATAGATCCCCTAAAGAGACGTGGTGATGAAAAAAGGAGATGGGAGGAAAAATTACATTTCAATGCTTTTGCGTTTCCCAAGAAACTTACATTTTGAGTGCTGAAATGCAGTGATATTGGGTTTTTCTGACAACCCACATACATCTTTGTCTGTGAATCCCCAAAACAATCAGTTGCTTAATACTTGCTACATAAAAAGTTACTTTATAACTTTTCATTTATGCATTTGTGTTAACAGAATTGTGTAATCTTTGTCTCTGTTATTTGATAACATGAAAAAGAAAAAAAAAACCTTACTGCAATTTCTCCAGTTTACATTGTGGATCCTTCAGTACAACAGAAAGAAGCTTCACTCCTCTGTCTCCTGGTTTGTTCCAATTTAGATCCAGTTCTCTCAGGTGTGAGGGGTTTAATCTCAGAGCTGAAGCCAGAGCAGAACAACCTTCCTCTCTAATTAGGCACCCAGACAGCCTGCAGAGAAAAATAGTAACAGTTCTTAGCTATTTGTAACTAGCCTGCTTTCAAAAAGCCTGTTGAGAGAAAAAAAAACATCTATCACACAATCACACATAATCAGCGGGGAAAAGAAATCTTCTGAGAGATTAGTGTGGAGGCAAATATATTTATTTATTTTTTATTTATTTGCGTTTTGATCACATATCATCTAAGGTAGTTGTTGCCAACCTGGAGTATCCTCAACTCTGCACATTTTATGTCTCCCTAATCAAACACACCTGATTTAAATAATAAGCTTGTTAGTAGAGACTTCAAGACCCAAAATGGTTGTGCCATATTAGAGAGACATTCACAATTTGTGCTGTCCTAGAGGACCACAACAATGCACATTTTGTATGTCTTCCTGATTTAACACACCTGATTCAACTAATTAGCTCATTAGCAGATACTGCAAGACTTAAATTGGGTGCATCATATAAAGAAAATACACAAAATCCTCTAAGTTTGAGATAATTAATGTTTACGTTTCATGTGGTCGTGTGAGCAATCTGGTGTTGAATTTACCATGCATGTCCTGCCTTGCATTATTTTTGGTTTGCTAAACAGGCACATGTGTAACTGAGTACTTCTAATCTCTTGTTGGACAAATTGTACAGTCTACCTGGCTCTGCCCGTAATTAGCTGTTAATCTCACTGCACCCTTCAGGTTATTTTTTCTTTTCATTGCCTGAGTTTTCTTTACAACTGAGTCTTATTTTTTTAACCTGACAGCTAACTCTAATAGTTTTACTAGTGCAAAAATGGTTCTTTTTCTTTCAAAAAAAAAAAAATAATAATAATAATAAAAACATTCTAATAAACTACTCCAAGGAGTAGCCTGAAAGTAATGTGGAGTTTTTATATAACCTAGGAAGGAAGAGGACTCAAGTTTAGTTTTGGGATTGAACTTCTGTTTTGACATCTAGCTCCCTTGGCTTGACTAATGAGTAATACAGTTTCTGTGCTGTTCCCAAGGAAGTTATTACTTGTACAGTAGTTCAGATGCAATGTCTTTTTGCACTTAAGCTTCATAAACGGCATCACTGCTTCCATTATTGTTTGGGTGTTTACATCTTATGAATATTGTCAAACAATTCTTACAAATGATTATTTAACACCTTTATATTTTATTTTATCTATATTAGGCAGTAAATCCAGAAGTGTTAAATTCGTGTTAACTGAGGCCAGTAAAACTTATTGTGACTGCTCTTACTTTAATGTCTCCAGTTTACATTGAGGATTCTTCAGTCCAGCAGAGAGGTGCTTCTGTCCTGAATCTTCTAGGTTGTTGTTACTCAGGTTCAGCTCTTTCAGACTTGCAGAGTTCGAGCTGAGAGCTGAGGCCAGTGCCAAACAACTTTTTTCTGTGAGACCACAGTCACTCAGACTAGGAAAGAAATAACCATGTATTCAAATTAAATATGTAAGCAGCACAAAACTGTGTAGATTTTTTTTTTTTTCAAATAAACTATATACTTAAAGCAAATTATCCACCACCACATTCCACAGAAGTATACAAGTTTTCTGATCATATGATGTGGAGATGTGGTGTGTGATGTGGAGATAAATACTATCTTTGTGTTATGCAATACACACTTTTATCTGTTTACTGTGTTATTGTGTTAACATCTATAAATTGTTTATATACCTGTAGTGCCTATTCTTTATATTTCCACATTTAGATCATTGTAATGTATTCTGTATTGTACTGTGTTTGTCTATTGTACTTAATTACACAAAAAAAGTAATATACTGACTCTGCTTTTCTAGATGTTTTCATTACTGGCAGCAACCTTAAAAGACATTCCTCTGATTGATCATATTCGCTTAGATTAAACTCATCCAGCTCCTCGTCTGAGTTTAGCAACACAAACACCAGAGCTGACCACTGAGAAGGAGAGAGTTGGGCTCCAGACAGTCGGCTTGCACCTGTTCTGCTCAGGTATGTCTGGACTTCCTGTACTAGTGAATGATCATTCAGTTCATTCAGACAGTGGAACAGATTTATGGATTTCTCTAGAGAGGAATTCTCCCTGATCTTCATCTTGATGTACTCAACTATTTCCTCTTGGCTGGAGGAGATGGTTTCTATCTGTGCCATCAGGCCTCGCAGAAGAGCCTGACTGGACATCGACGAGAGACCCAGAAGAAATCTGAGGAAAAGATCCAGGTGTCCACTCTCACTTTGTATGGCCCGGTTCACTTCACTCTTAAGAAACTCAGTTATTTTTGAGTTGTGTTCCTTGTTTCCAATAAAGGAAATGAGCTTGAATAGGGCTGCAAGAAACTCCTGAATGCTCAAATGCACAAAGCTGTACACCTTCCCCAGGTACAATTCAAATTCCTCTCTGAAGATCTGAGTGCAGATTCCTGAGTACACTGATGCTTCTTTGACATCAATGCCACACTCTCTTAAATCCTCCTCATAGAAGATCAGGTTCCCTTTTTCTAGCTGCTCAAAAGCAAGCTTTCCTAGTGACAGAATATTATTCTGTGTCAGCTGAAGATCTACTTCACATTTCTCATCATACTTTTCAGTCTTCAGTTTCGTCTGAAAAATTAGGAAGTGAGTGAACATTTGAGTGAGAGTCTTGGGAATCTCTGTACTCTCTGCTTCACCCAACATTCTCTTCAGAACAGTTGCTGAAATCCAGCAGAATACTGGGATGTGACACATGATGTACAGACTTCTTGATGATTTCACGTGTGAGATGATTCTGTTTGCCAGACTAGGATCATGTATTTTCTTCTTGAAATACTCTGCCTTCTGAGGGTCATTGAACCCTCGGACCTCTGTGACCTGGTCAACACACTCAGGAGGGATCTGACTGGTTGCTGCTGGTCGAGAGGTGATCCAGATGAGAGCAGTAGGAAGCAGGTTGCCCTTGATGAGATTGGTCAGAAGCACATCCACTGAGGCTGATTCTGTTGCATCAAACAAGTTATGATTGTTTGTGAAATCTAATGGAAGTCGACTTTCATCCATTCCATCAAATATGAACAAAATTTTGGAATCCTCATAGTCTCTTGGTCTCAGTTCTTTGGTGTCTTTGAAAAAAAGATTAAGAAGCTCCATGAGACTGATGTTTTTCTCTTTCATCAAATTGAGCTCTCTGAAAGGAAATGGAAATATGAAGTGAAAATCCTGATTATTGTTTCCTTCTGACCAGTCCAGAATGAACTTCTGTACAGAGACTGTTTTTCCAATTCCAGCAACTCCTTTAGTCAGCACAGTTCTGATGGGTTTATTTTGTCCAGGCAAGGCTTTAAAGATGTCATTGCATTTTATTGGCGTTTCCTGTATCTCTGGTCTCCTGGATGTTTTTTCAATCTGTCTCACCTCATGCTCATTATTGACTTCTCCAATCCCTCCTTCTGTGATGTAGAGCTCTGTGTAGATCTCATTAAGAAGTGTTGAGCTCATTTGATTGGAAATTCCTTCATTAATTCTCTGAAATTTTTCTTTAAGTATGGATTTAAGTTTTTGTTGACATACAGGGGCACATTCTGAAAGAGCAAATGGCAAAATGTATATTCTTTTTAAATACAAATACAAAACTCAAAATAAAGTCATTGATAAATATAGAAAATCCTCAATCTCAATTATATCTAATTATTTTCATGAAACTAATATTCATTTTCAAATGCTTGTGTTATATTACTGGTATAACACAAAAAATATGCCTTTATCGAAATGTTGATTTTGTTTTTTTAAGTGACCATTAAATACAGTAAGCATTTTCAAAATTGAATGTGATGAAATAGACATGAGATTAAGCTCTTACTGGTTTGCAGAGTGTTTGCGAGGTCTGTCTGATTCATCTCCCTCAACAAGTACAGTGTGATTTTCAGAATCCCCTCTTTGACTCTGTCCTGACCTTCACCATCATCTTCCTGCTTGCTCTCAGAGGATGCTGGGTAATCTGGGCTCAGTAATCTCTTGAACCTCTTTAGCTCTTTCTTCATCAAAGAGATGATTTTGGGCTTAAGCACCTGAAATCAGTGTGTAATCACAGTGCATATTTTTTTTAATTTATTATTATTATTTTTTAAAATGAATCTCCATTCAGTAACAGATTGGCTCAACAAAATCATCAGTGTACACAAGTCACTGACAAAGTATTAAAAAAAACATTTTTTTCATCAAATATTGCTATATTTATTTAGAAACAGAAGTAACTTATTATTTGTGTATTTTACTTTATATTTTAGTAGTCTACCAAAAGAGTACATTGCTAGCAACGGTCCTGTCAACACAGGATACTCCGAAAGCGTGCCTCAAATTGACGGAGGGACGTTTGTAATTTTGACAAGCACTATAGGGCACTATAGCTGCATCTGAAATTTCCTACTGTAGGTACTGCAGTGGTTCCCAAACTTTTTAGTGTGGAGTACCCCCTGAAGGGATTACCATCCTTCTGCATACCCCCTCTTTTCCACTTAGACTGCAGTCACACCTTTACCATTAAGGGGCAATATTTACATTTACATTTACATTTATTCATTTGGCAGACGCTTTTATCCAAAGCGACTTACAAGTGAGGAATACAACAAGCGAGTCGTCATGACGAGGCAAATAGACAAGAAGTGCTCATAATACAAGTTATAGGCAGTGGTCAGATTATCCTAAGATACAATAGAGAGGGATTAGAGGAAGTGAAAGGATAGGAATAAGTTTTTTTTTTTTTTTTTTTTTTTTAAGATGAGGTTAAAGAGATGGGATTTCAGCTGTCTTTTGAATATTGCCAGGGATTCCGCATTCCGGATGAAGGCAGGAAGATCATTCCACCAGCAAGGGACAGTGAATGAGAATGTTCTAGAAAGTGATTTCGTGCCTCTCTGTGATGGTACCACAAGCCTTCGCTCCTTTAATGAACGCATGTTTCTGGTAGGAGTGTAGACTCGTAAGAGTGAGTGGAAGTAGGAGGGTGCTGAGCCTGTGGTAGATCTGTAAGCAAGCGTCAGCGCCTTGAATTTGATGCGCGCAGCAAGTGGTAGCCAATGCAGAGAGATGAAGAGAGGCGAAACGTGGGCTCTTTTGGGCTCGTTGAAGACGAGACGTGCTGCTGCGTTCTGAATCATTTGTAGAGGCTTGATTGTGCATGATGGCAGTCCAGCCAGAAGTGCATTGCAGTAATCAAGCCTAGAAATGACCAGAGCCTGGACCAGAAGTTGTGTTGCATGTTCTGTTAGAAAGGGCCTGATTTTCCTGATGTTGTATAGTGCAAATCTGCATGACCGAGCTGTCATTGCAATGTGGTCTTTGAAGGTCAGTTGATCATCAAGGATTACTCCAAGATTTCTGGCTGAATTTGATGGGGTAATTGAGGATGTGCCTAGCTGGATTCGTGAGATTCAATGTGAGATTCGTGAGATTCAATATTTGGCCCCTAAATTGATTTTCCAGTGCATATTTTTACCTTTATGAATAACTATAAATAAATAATGTTTTAAATAAAAATGTTCAATAGAGAAATATGCAATGATGGTAAAACTAAGTAAAACTTTGAAATACTAAACTAAAACTGCCAGTAGGTGGCAGCAAGTCACAGCTTTTATGAGTGAGTCAGCGAGTCATTCATTCAGTAATGAAGCAAGTGGCTGTGAATGAATCATTGAATCTCACGAATCGCTCAAAGCCACAGAATTGTTCGCAAAACACAGACGTGTGTTGTAGTTCTGCTGTGGTTTTCTTTAGAACTATTTAATTATAAAATAGAGTAAATACTGACAGTACTCTGTTTAAAATTTTAGTTTAGTTTTTTTGACCTGTTGTCATGTGGATATTTGGGAACAATTGCATTCTTGCTCGTTATCATCATTAAATACAAGAACTTTGTATCTGAGAAAGTTTGAGTCTTTAATCGAAATGAATCCATTGTCTGTGTCTATTTGTTCTTCATGCTGTTATCATACTGTGGTGGAAATCAGCTTCCACAGTGGCCTAAAGAGCAGGATGGAGTAATCATTATTAGCTTAATTTAAGAACATTTGGAATGGATGGGAGGTCTACATAATGTAGAAATACATGTTTGTATGTGCATGCATTGTGTGTTGTTATGAAATCACCACAAACACATATACAAATAAAAAATAATAATAATGATAAATTGAAATAAAATAAAATTACATTTTAATGTCCCACCCAGAAAACACACACACACACACACACATACACACACACACACACACACACACACACACACACACACACACACACACACACACACACACACAAAACAAACAAACAAAAAACACTCCTACCTTAAAAATTGAGTCCAACTGCTTATTTTCAAGGCTTCTTTTCTTTGATCCATCCTGTTTAATACTGATTAGAACATTGGAAATTATTTTTCAGAACATTTTAATATTTATTCAAGCATTTAAAGGATTAGTTCACTTTTAAATAAACTTTTGCTGATAATTTACCCCCATGTCATCCAAGATGTCCATGTCTTTCTTTCTTTAGTCGAAAAGAAATTAAGGTTTCTGATTAAACCATTCCAGGATTTTTCTCCATATAATGGAATTCAATGGGCACCAAATGGTTCGAGGTCCAAATGAGGTTTCAGTGCAGCTTCAAAGGGCTTTAAACTATACCAGATGATGAATAAGGGTCTTATCTAGCGAAACGATCAGTCATTTAAAAAAAAAAAAAAAAGTTTAAGTTTTATAAGCCAAATGCTCTGTTCTGCGATGCATGTTCATGATGTCACGTAATACACAATTACGTTGAAAAGGTCACGCTTGACGTAGGCGGACGTACCGACTCAGTGTTTACAAGTTGAATGTGCAAATACTAAGTCAAACGCCATTTACAAAAAAAAGGTAAAACAACAATGTCAGACAATTTTGAACTTCGAGGAGAAGATGAGTTTTTCGCCCTGCCCAACCTTTTTGAACCGGAATACACAGAGGAAGAAATTAGACAGATGGAAGAGACTGCTGCGGCGACATACACCTCTCAAGCATGGGGCAGACGAAGATCTAACAAGACGTGGTGGTGCACATGTGGCAAATGCCAACCATTGCCAACAGAGGAAGAATCTCAATGCTGCCACGGCTGGACCATTTCAATCCCGCCATTAGAATCAGTCGGTGAGTCCTTGTTTCCATCTCGCTGCATTACAAAATGGATTTCCACCATTACTGAGCAACAGCATTTTAAGGGGGTCACACACCAGGCGCGAAGCTCAGTGCCGCGCCATGTCTTTAAAATTCGAACGCATTGTTTTCTATGAGTGTACACACACCAGCGGCGACATTCGGTGCCTGTCCGCGGCACCCAGCTATGACTCAGGAAATTGTTCAAAATCCTGCCACGCCACAGAGCGCCATGTACATTGTTTTACATTAAATGTATATTATATTTCGCTCAAATCATTGTTAATGTACATACTGACTTCACCCTGTGCTGCAAGATACGTTAGTTTTACATTCTTAGATTAACAGCTTGACTAAAGTCTAAAAATGTATAATAAACGTAGCCTTTTCTTTCATTTTGCTCTGTTGTGCCATTTTTCCATGTACACTAACCTCAGTGCGAAATATTAAAGCATAGGCATATGTAACGTTCCCCTGTTGACCTAAAACACTCCCATTGTGCAGCTCTTCTATCAGGAGTCGAGTCAAAATTTAGCTTGCGCATATATACTGTGCGTGGCCGGTGTGCGATACCTGTGAGTTGTCAGAGATGTGGTGCTGAGCTTCGCGTCCTGTGTGCGACCCCCTTTAGAGGTGTTTTTGTTCTGATGGAGAAGGGTATGACAGTCTGATGGCACTGACAACACAGGATGGAAGAACCATTAGTTGTTTGACCTTTTTTTGTAAACGGCGTTTGACTTAGTATTTGCATGTTCAACTTGTAAACGCTGAGTCGGTACTTCTGCCTACGTCAAGCGTGACCTTTTCAACGTAATTGCGTATTACGTGACGTCACGAACACGCATCGCAGAACATTTGTGCTTATAAAACTTGAACTTCCTTATTTATTTTTTTTATGACCGATCGTTTCGCTAGATAAGACCCTTATTCATCGTCTGGTATCGTCTAGTATCGTTTAAAGGTGCCCTCGAATGAAAAATTGAATTTATTTTGGCAAAGTCAAATAACAAGAGTTCAGTACATGGAAATGACATACAGTAAGTCTCAAACTCCATTGTTTCCTCCTTCTTATATAAATCTCATTTGTTTAAAAGACCTCCAAAGAACAGGCGAATCTCAACATAACACCGACTGTTATGTAACAGTCGGGTTGTACGCCCCCAATATTTGCATATGCCAGCCCATGTTCCCAACATTATGAAAGGCATATTACACAAGGGCAGCCAGTAACGTCTGGATCTGCACAGGTGAATCAACAGACTAGGTAAGCAAGCAAGAACAATAGCGAAAAATGGCAGATGGAGCAATAATAACAGACATGATCCATGATATCGTCTCGGTTACGTATGTAACCCTCGTTCCCTGAAGGAGGGAACGGAGACGTACGTCAGTAGTGACCGACGAATTGGGATATCGCTTAGAGAGCCCTATCATCTTCGTGTAAACTAAAACAAGCCAATGGAATTGGCGTGCGATATTTGCATAATGCGCACCGCCCCCGACAGGTGTATATAAATAGGAAGCAGATGCAATCGCACTCTGTTTTTCGCTGAGGAGACAACTGGTGTCCGCACTACAGCGAGGGTACAGAAACTGTGGCGACGGGACGTACGTCTCCGTTCCCTCCTTCAGGGAACGAGGGTTACATACGTAACCGAGACGTTCCCTTTCAGTCGGTCACGTTCGACGTACGTCAGTAGTGACCGACGAATTGGGATCCCAACTAAAGCGCCACAGTTACGAAACCCCTTCCAGTGCCCAGCACAAGCTCAGCCGCCCATAGCACCGGCTGGCGGTGAAGGGGGCGAGCTTACACCGAGAGAGTCTACTGCTGTCTAACCACTACCCACTAAGTAAACTAGACACACTGGGGAAGCGAACCCGTAAGGGACGCTGCGGAAACCACTACCTACCCAATGGGGGAGGAGTTTACGTGGGAATACACACATGGACTGGCCCGGGGGGGCAGTACGCATATGGAGTCCCTGGGATGGCTCCACCTGGTTAGGGGGAGACTCATCTGACAGGTGACAGCAGAGCTGGCTCTGCTAAGGGAAAGACACGGACTCGGCCCGTAGGGAGTTTTAAACCGTGGAAAATACACATATGGGACCGCTCACGTAGAGGGGTCACGACATATGGGCCCCAGCCAACAGACAGCGTCAGCGACGGATGTAGGCCTGGCATCAGACACTCCGCAATGTCCGAGCCGAAGGGGGAGGCGGAGGAACTCGACAGGGTTCGCCAAGCGGGGAACGCGACTGGAGTGAAAGTATGCACGTATCCAGCCAGTGGCGGGAATGGCATTGCAAGCCGACACTTAGAGTGGGTACAACACGTCTACCGACTAGTGGATGCGAGTACACGCGAGGATACCGGCTCTACACGTAGGCTATAAAACCTAGCGAATGTGTTAGGTGTCGCCCAGCCCGCAGCTCTACAGATATCTGTCAGCGAGGCGCCATGAGCCAGCGCCCAGGAAGAGGCCACCCCTCTGGTGGAGTGGGCTCTCAACCCGAGCGGGCAAGGCACGCCCTGGGATTCGTACGCCAAGGCGATGGCATCCACTATCCAGTGGGCCATCCTCTGCTTGGAGACAGCCTTTCCCTTCTGCTGGCCTCCGTAACAGATGAAGAGCTGATCTGAGGTCCTAAAGCTTCGCGTTCTGTCCACGTAAACGCGCAGAGCGCGGACGGGACAGAGCAAAGCTAGGGCTGGGTCTGCCTCCTCCGAGGGCAGCGCTTGCAGGTTCACTACCTGATCTCTGAAGGGAGTGGTAGGAACCTTGGGCACGTATCCAGGCCGGGGTCTCAGGATGACGTGAGAAGCACCGGGCCCGAATTCTAGGCACGTTTCGTCGACCGAAAATGCATGCAGATCCCCTACCCTCTTCAGGGAAGCCAATGCAACCAGAAGAACCGTCTTAAGAGACATTAGTTTCAGGTCGACTGATTGCAAAGGTTCGAAGGGATGACCCCGGAGAGCTGTGAGAACCAGGGTCAAATCCCAAGAGGGTACGGAGGAAGGGCGAGGAGGATTCAGTCTCCTGGCCCCCTCAGGAATCTGACGATCAGATCGTGTTTCCCCAGGGACTTACCCTCAACTGCATGGTGATGTGCGGCAATGGCGGCAACATACACCTTGAGGGTGGAGGGAGACAGCCTTCGCTCCAACCCATCTTGCAGAAAGGAAAGCACGGATCCGACCGAACATGATCGGGGGTCCTCTCGGCGAGAGGCGCACCATTCGACGAACAGGTTCCACTTCAGCGCGTAGAGATTCCTAGTAGAAGGAGCTCTAGCGGAAGTGATGGTGTCTACGACCGCTTGCGGGAGATCACTCAGAACCTCCGCATCCCGTCCAGGGACCACACGTGGAGGTTCCACAGATCGGGAGGCGGGTGCCACAGGGTGCCCCGTCTCTGAGTCAGGGTGTCCTTCCTCAGAGGAATCGGCCAGGGAGGTGCTGTCACGAGGAGAATGAGGTCTGAGAATCAGGTCCGAGTGGGCCAGTACGGAGCCACTAACAGAACCTGCTCCCCGTCCTCCCTGACCTTGCACATGAATAGTGCGAGAAGGCTCACTGGGGGAAGCGCATGTTTGCGCAGACCCGGGGGCCAGCTGTGTGCCAGGGCATCCGTGCCGAGCGTGCCGCCGGTCAGGGAATAAAACCACTGGCGGAGGGCAGTTTCTGGGGAGGCAAGCAGGACTACCTGGGCCTCGCCGAAACGCTGCCAAATCAGCTGGACCGCCTGGGGGTGGAGCCGCCACTCGCCCGCAAGTAGATGCTGCCGTGACAGCTCGTCGGCTGCACGGTTGAGCACACCTGAGACACGAGTGGCCCGAAGGGACCTCAGATCCTTCTGACTCCACAACAAGAGATGGCGGGCGAGTTGCAACATGCGACGGAAGCGTAGACCACCTTGACGGTAGGTGTACGCAACGGCCGCAGTGCTTAGTGAGCGGACTAGAGCGTGCTTGCCTGACAACAGCTCCTTGAAGTGGGCCAGCGCAAGACGAACCGCTAGCAACTCGAGGCAATTGGTATGCCAATGCAGCTGAGGCCCCGTCCAAAGACCTGTCACTGCATGCCCGTTGTACGTGGCCCCCCATCCCGTGGCAGAGACATCTGTGGAGACCACAGCGTGCCTGGACACTCGTTCGAGGGGTACTCCGGCCCACAGGAACGAAGGGTCCAACCACCGGACAAGGGTGCGACGGCAGCTCGGTGTCATGGGGACACGGAGCGTGCCGCACTGCCACGCCCATCTCGGGACCCGGCCGCGGAGCCAGTGTTGAAGCGGTCTCATATGAAGCAATCCGAGCGGCGTTACCGCGGCTGCAGATGCCATATGCCCCAGGAGCCTCTGAAAATCTTCCATTGGAGCCGCTGTCCTGCACTTGAGCGAGCTCAGGCAGTTCAACACCGACTGGACGCGCACCTCGGTGAGACGCGCAGTCCGTGCGACCGAGTCTAGCTCGAGACCGAAACAAGAGATCCTCTACCCGGGGGCGAGTTTGCTCTTGTCCCAGTTGACCTGAAGACCCAACCGGTTGGGAGCTACAACCATGTCGGGTAGGACTTTGTACTGACATGCCCGACCCTCGAACGCAGACCGACCTAGGAAGGGTCTGTGTCGAGGCAGAATCGAGACATGAAAGTATGCGTCCTTCAGGTCTATTGCTGCAAACCAATCCTGGGGACGGTCCAGGATTGGCCGTAGCCCACCGCCCTTTTACGGTACAATGAAGTAGGGGCTGTAAAACCCCGACTTCATATCGGCTGGAGGGACCGGCTTGATTGTACCCTTCGCCAGGAGGACAGCAATCTCCACCCGGAGAACAGGAGCACTGTCCAACGACACCTGAGTGAAGTGGACAGCCCTGAAGACCGGGGGACGCCGGGCGAACTGAATCGCATAGCCGAGTCTGATAGTACGAATGAGCCAACTGGACAGGCTGGGGAGCGCTATCCACGCTTCCAGACACTGAGCCAGCGGGACCAAAGGCACCACAGACGCACGGGGGGTGGGGCAGCAAGGCAGAGAGGGACCCGACTCGGACGGCTTGAGGGCGGCCCGGAGTGGGGTCGGACTCTGCGAGGCAGCAGTGTGCATGGGAGACGGCGCACGGGACGCGGTCTGCACCAACACACTGCCACCTGCTGGCGAATGGGGAGGGAGCTGACAGCAGCGAGGCGGAGCCTGGCACACTGGCAGACACCCCTTGTTGTGACCTGGAGTTTGAGGAAACTGCTCTTTTTGTGGCAAAGTGGGTACCGCTGGACTCCGGAGAGCCAGCGGCGGTAGATGGACAGCCGCCACAAAATCCCCCCCGGCCCTCCTCCGGGGGTGGGAGAGCAGATGGAATACTCTCCCAAAGGGCAGGAACCTTCCGCTCCAGGTCATCCAGGGCTGGGCACCACGTCCGCGCCCGGCACCCTGCTGTTTGGCTGGTGTAGGCTGCTGCTTTGCCAACTTAGCAGGGGCGGAGGAAGACGCAGGCGGGCGCCCTCGGCGACGAGCGGGCTGAGGCTGAGCCACGGGCGGCTGGGTGGAGGCAGCAGCGGACCGCCGTGGCATGACATGTCTGATATCCTCAGCCTGCTTCTGTGCAGCGGAGGACTGTTGGGCACAGCTCTCCACCGCGTCGCCGAAAAGGCCGACCGGAGACACGGGGGAATCCAGGAACCGATGTTTGTCGGTCTCCCTCATGTCTGCCAAGGTCAGCCAGAGGTGGCGTTGCTGGGCTACCAGAGTAGACATCGCCTGGCCAACAGAACGCGCTGTCACCTTCGTTGCCCGGAGGGCAAGGTCAGTGGCAGCGCGCAGCTCCCCAAGCAGCTGTTGGTCAGGACCTTCCTGGGGCATCTGCGACAGCGCTTTTGCCTGATAGACCTGCAAAAGGGCCATCGCGTGCAGGGCAGAGGCAGCCTGCCCACAGGCACTGTAAGCTTTCTCAGTCAGACCGGCTGAGAATTCACAGGCCTGGGACGGGAGACGCGGCTCACCGCGCCAGCCAGCGGCCGTTGGACACAACTGCGTCGCAACAGACCGCTCGACTGGCGGGATCTTCGCGTACCCCCTGGCTAGCCCGCCGTCCAGGGAGGTGAAGGCGGACGAGGGACCAGGCCCTGTACGAGCCCCATGCGGAGCTTGCCAAGACCTGGTCACCTCATCGTGTACTTCCGGGAAGAAAGGCATTGGGGCGGGACGCTGGATTTGACCAGCGGGACCCCCCGCCAAGTACCAATCGTCCAACCGAGATGGGCCGGGACAGGGTGGAGGGTTCCACTCAAGCCCGACGCACAAGGCGGCCCGGGAGAGCACAGCCGTGAGCTCGGGATCCGACTCGGGCAACGCTACCGTCCCGGGCGGCAGCGCGTCCGAATCCTCCCCCGAGGACTCAGGCTCACCTTCCGATGCAGCGATCGACATCCGATCCGCCGCCAGCACACCAAAGGTAACGGCTGGACAGTCCGTAGAGGGCCCAGCGGAAACCAACGGTGGCACGATGGGTTGCGGTGCTGATGAGGCGGCAGGGGCCCGAGGAGCGTTTCCGCTCGGCGGGGAAGCCCTGACCGTAATCCTCCGGTCACCCTTCCTATACAGCGCCGTACCGTCATTCCGGTTCCCGGGGCCGGAAAAAACGGTCGTACGCGGCATAGGAGAGGGGACCCCCGCTTCCTGAGACTTCAGGAAGGAGAGTCTCGACCTCAGCATCGCGATAGTCATGTTCCCACAATGGGAACATGAACCATCCACAAAAGCTGCTTCAGCGTGCAGAATGCCCAAACACGAGATGCAACGATTGTGCCCATCAGCAGGGACCAGGGAACGACCGCACCCATTAACGCACAGACGAAATGACATACTGTCAGGGTTCGTCTGTAAAACTCTTTTAGAAGGGGAAGTCAACTCACTCGTGCTGAAGCACCCAGGGAGCGACGCGATGTGTCAGGTACACCACTCCCTGACACACCGAGGAACCGGCCCAAATCGCTACACACGCACACACTCTTTGTGTTGCTGTGAAAACAGCAGTTTTCGAGCTTATAGCTCAGCTCCTCGGAGACTCGCGACCTCGCTGAACGTGCCCTTTCACCAGCACTGAAAGCTCGCTGTAAATCCTCTTCTGAGGCAATGTTTTAGAATAAAACAAACGAAGAAAGGAGTCTTCTAAAACAGGACACCAGTGAATGGCTCCGAAGCGAAAGACAGAGTGCGATTGCATCTGCTTCCTATTTATATACACCTGTCGGGGGCGGTGCGCATTATGCAAATATCGCACGCCAATTCCATTGGCTTGTTTTAGTTTACACGAAGATGATAGGGCTCTCTAAGCGATATCCCAATTCGTCGGTCACTACTGACGTACGTCGAACGTGACCGACTGAAAGGGAACATGATATTTTAGTGATTTTTAGTAAAATGTACTAATGTACTGTTAAATGTGGTTAAAGTTACCATTGTTTCTTACTGTATTCACAGAGACAAGAGCCGTCGCTATTTTCATTATTAAACACTTGCAGTCTGTATAATGCATAAACACAACTTCATTCTTTATAAATCTCTCCAACAGTGTAGCATTAGCCGTTAGCCACAGAGCACAGATTCACAAATTCATTCAGAATCAAATGTAAACAATATAACAGTATACAATACTCACATAATCCGACGCATACATGCCGCATGCATGACGAACACTTTGTAAAGATCCATTTGAGGGTTATATTAGCTGTGTAAACTTTGTTTATGCACTGTTCAAAGCAAGCGCGAGCTCCGTGGGCGGAGAGCAAGAGAATTAAAGGGCCAGTAGCCCTGAATCGGCTCATTTATAATGATGACCCAAAATAGGCAGTTTTATTAAATTTATTTAAAAAAATCTATGGGATATTTTGAGCTGAAACTTCACAGACACATTCAGGGGACATCTTATACTTATATTACATCTTTTTAAAAAAAGTTCAAGGGCACCTTTAAAGCCCTTTGAAGCTGCACTGTAACTGTCATTTTGTTCTTGAACCGTTTGGTGCCCATTGAAGTCCATTATATGGAGAAAAATCCTGAAATGTTTTCATCAAAAACCTTAATTTCTTTTCGACTGAAGAAAGAAAGACATGGATATCTTGGATGACATGGGGGTGAGTAAATTATCAGCAAAAGTTTATTTAAAAGTGGACTAATCCTTTAATACAGAACACTACATCTGTGAGTGCATATGTATTTTTCAGTGTTTCCCAACACTGTTCCTGGAGGCACACCAACAGTATACATTTTCAATCTCTTCCTGATCAAATACACCTGATTCAACTGATCAGCTAATTAGCAGAGACTCCAAGGCAGTGTTCCACTCCAATTTTAGACATGCACTCGTAAACTTCCCTAAGCACTTCCCCTCGGGGGGGAATCCCTGTCATTTTTAAGTGCGTTCCACTTCATGAAGTGGTCAAGGGAAGTTTATATGGACAGACCCTCATCCCCTTGATTTTGACAAAGGGAGCGAGTCTACTCTTATGTACACTTCAAGCAGCTCTATATCCCACAATATACCACAGCAGATTGCGCTTAACTGAAGTGTTGTTACGGACAGAAGGATCGGAGACAACAGGAATACAAGTAGGTGGTGTTTTATTGACAGACAGCAGTAAATGACAGTGAAGCAGGTGAGTGAATATCAGATATAGTCTTTGATCAGTGATAATAGGAAGACTGATACTGTCCTTTGCTTTGCAGGATTATGGATCGTGGATGATTGCTGGTTGAGGTGCTGGATGAAGGAATGACAACTATTGGTAAACTCACACACAGACGAAGCGTGACCCGCGTGACTGTCACATTCGTTTTGCCGCCGCCCAGAGGATCAGCTCCACCTCCAGGTGGCGCCGTAAATTCTACTGTCAATCAGTGGATCCTGAGCGGCCCCATGTTGGATCCGTGGACGCGCACACGCCTTCACTGTAATGGTTGTATCAATTTGCGGGTCCCAAATGGAACCGCCGTGGAGGTAAGGTTTTAATCGTGGATGCAGCGCGGAGCCACAGCAGTCTATGATCCACCTTCATTGCAGATCCGTCACTGCACGCAAGTGGATGCCGATACAGGTCCGCTTCGTGGATAAGCACCATCCTTCGGATTAGACATTAAACCGAGGTCCTGATTGGCTTCATCACCCTGTCACTTCTCCACCAATAAGTGGGTGTGTGGTGGGCTTTCTGGCGCAATGTGGCTGCCATCGCATCATCCAGGTGGATGTTGCTCATTGGTGGTGGTTGAGGAGATTCCCCCTTAATATGTAAAGTGCTTTGAGTGTCCAGAAAAGCGCTATATAAATGTAAGGAATTATTATTATTAATTATTATTATTATTGAGGTGAGTGGTGTGCTTAAGTATCTGAGGTGATTGGGTGCTGATTGGAAAGAGATGTGTGTGATTAACTGATGGTGGAGTGAGTGCAGGTGAAGGCCAGGGGGGATGATGGGAGATTTAATCGCATAGTCTATATTATTATGTTGAGATACTTGAAACTACCTTATGTTCACAGTCAAAGTTTATATTATAGCTGTTTTATTTGTGTAATTTTATTTTTCTCCAACATATACCTGTAAGATTTTATATATTTTCTCTAACAACTTATAAGCATATAGAATGGTGCATAAAACAAATTCATAAGTACAAAAGGGGTTTAAATAATAAAACAGCTCCATACTAAGCTTTATAATGGCAGTATGCGTTACCAAATGAATATGAGCTGAAGAAAGTGTTTCCATCCACATCCAACCATCATAAACTTATTCCCCACAGCTCCAGAGGGATAAAGGCCTTCTGAAGTGGTGTTGCATTTGTGTAAAAAAAAAAAATAAAAAATCTGTATTTAACAAGTTATGAAGTAAAATATCTAGCTTCTGCCAGACCGCCTTCTGTATTCTTTAAAAAGCTTACACTGTACGTCCTACGCCTTCCCTCTTCAACTTATGAAACTGACGCGATGCCAGTTCCGTTTTTTAAATACTTTGTCTGGCAGAAGCTAGATATTTTACTTCATAACTTGTTAAATATGGATATTTTTCTTACACAAATGCATTGCTTCACTTCAGAATGCCTTTATTAACCCCCCGGGGCCATGTGGAATAAGTTTATGATGGATGGATGTGGATGGAGACGCTTTCTTCAGCTAATATTCGTTTGCTAACGCATACTGCCATTATAAAGCTCGGATGCATCAGGATATTTATTCATAATTTTCAGATTGTGTTCATCAGAAAGAAGAAAGTCATATACACAGAGGATGGCTTGAAGGTGAGTAAAACTTGGGGTAATTTTCATTTGAAAGTGAATCCCTTAAGGATACGTTTACATAACACAGATGTACTAAAAATGGGAAACTTTTTCATTTGCATTTTTTTGACAAGTTTCATGTACAACGTTGTCAAAACGATCCCAGTTCACACAGACCTGCAGAAACGAATAAAAACGCTGTACAGTGTTATGCTTCCAGGCCAGTAGCCTGAACATGTAATACACATGCGCATGATGTCACCATTTTTTCAAATTCACATTTTTGTAGTTTACATGGAGATGATAGCGGTATCATTAAAGATGCATTTTTAAACCCATTTTCAAAAGTCCACATTTTCAACCTCCCAAAGACGCTAATGTCATGTAAATGAACAACCAAAATACATAAGGTTTCTGTTTTTAATTGAAAATGTTTTAGATTCAATTTCATTACTGCATGGCACAAGCTGAGTGGTTTCTGCTGATCCTGCAGCCAGTGAGATTGCTTATTCATTTTTTACATTTTAAAATTCAGTTCAGTGTTCACTGTTGGCTAGTCCTGATAAATCAGATTTAATCTGAAATTCAAACTCAAGATAAGTGAACAGTCTATTACTATTCCAAATCACTAAACAGTGTTGCTTGTCTACATTTATCCATTTATGAATGAAACAAAAATACATGTTCAAATCATGTTTAATGTTTTACAAGTTGCGTATGATGCAAGGATTGAAATAATTAAGTTTATAAGCAAACTAGAGAGAGAACATGCATTTTGCAATCATTAACAACAGCAGCAATAGCAGCAGCAGGAGGCTCTCTGTGAGCGTCCTTGGAAATGTTCTGAGACATAGGGTGTAATTAGGCCTCCTCTCATATCAGAGTCGTCATGTTGAGGCCTCTGCCCTAAGATGGCAGGCAGTAGTGCCAAGTTGTTAGGCTTCCTTTGAGCCTCCTTGGCTATTACCTTTATAGAGGATTATTGAACACAGCTCCAATTGTATAAGCAATTCCGAATTTAGGCTCTCTTTGAGATTCCTTGGAAGCTACCCTGAGCATAGAACATAGTAAGGCCTCCTCTCTCTTTAGAGAGTCAGCTTTAGACAGTCAACGTTGGATGTAGCTAGGCCTCTGTTATGCCAAGGCCCCCATCTTTGAAGCTCAGCCAGGGGTTAAGTTGCTAGGCTTTCTGTGAGCTTCCTTGGCTACTGTGCTTGAACCAGCAATGCTGCTAGGCCTCCTCTCGCTATAGAGAGTTGTTCTATTAGAGGCCTCCGCTCCCCTGAGCTCCGCCTGATATCGTGTCAAGCTGCTGGCCCTATTATGTAGCCTCCTTGACAGGTGTAGGACGTAGTGCTCTGTCCCATGTGCTCAGCCATGGGCTAAGTGGTTATGGTCTCTGTGAGACTCCTTGGCTACTGTGAGCTTTGCTATGCCTCCTCTCTATTTAGAGACGTCATGCTGATGCCTCCGTTCCTAGAGCTTGAGACGGTGAGGTAGTATGTCAGGTTTTTTAGGCTCTCTGTGAGCCTCATTGGTTACTGACATTAGTGTGGAGTGTTGCTAGGACTCCTGTACTTATGATAGTAATTTTACTGAGGCTTCCACTCTGCAGAGCTTTGCCAGCCAGTTAGATCAAATTGCTAGCTCTTTGTGAGCTTTTTTGGCTGCTGCCTTTTGGTTAGAGTACACTACAGGACTCTGTCTGTATAGAAGTTCAGAGTGTTTAGGCTCTCTGTGAGCCTCCTTGGATGCTGGCCTGAATAGAGAATGTAGTCAGTTAGTTAGAGATTCTGTTGATGTCTCCGTTCTTGAGAAACTTTGATCTATGACGTTATTCCCTTAAAGGTATTCGTAGGAATACCAAGGTCTTGAGCTTTGCCTGTAAAGGATCTTTGTAGTTCGGGCTCTGGCTGCAGGGAATTATTCGCAATGCTGGACTATACCTTAGGGATGAGGACTCCATTGAGGCATTCATCCCTTCAGCATGGCAGCATGGGTATTTTGTTCCCCATAGCACAGTGATTTAAAAATGAACATCTAAATCTATCTAAAGAAAATAAATAAATGTTTTACAAATCTTGTTTAAAGCACATGTGCCAGGTTCTTATAATAATATACTCTAAGTATTTGTGTTTGTTTCATATGTGATCATGCGACGAACAACCGTATAAGTCCAAAAAAGCAAAAAATTGAGATAACCATGTGACTTCAATGTATGTGTGCCACTTTGTATACAGAATCACTTTGGGGGGTGTTCGCGGGACCAAACCTCTGAATTTAAAATTTTAAAATAGTCTCACGCGGAAAAACCGTTTATGTCCACTAACGAAAAATGGAGACGCCGGTTGCTTTCATGTCCGCTGCGGACATTAATAGTCAAAACGTCGGCAAAAAAAGGAGAGCGAACATGAATGAATGGAAGGACAGAGCAAGGAAGTCTTTGAGGGATGCTGGGAAACCATATGTGAACCGGAGAGGAGAGCAAAAATGAGGAAAAAGTCCACCAAAAGAGGTGAGTGAAAAACCATATACAAAGTATCTACATAAAGTTAGCGGTTACAGTCAGATGGGCGTGTAGGCTAACTGGGCGTCGTCTACCACAGTTCATTCATATAGCCCACTCTGTTTAAAGGTTCAAGTCATGAATGGGTCGAAATGAAAGCTGAGAAAATTAGGATTCAGGGGACATTTTAAACTCCTTATAAACATGGAGAAATGAATCGAAACGCTTTAGGTTCGCCTCTAACACCAGCCCAGCTGCGTCTAATGTTAGGCTTGAATGTTTGTTGGTTTTTTACCATTCATTGATTGTGTTATACAACAAATATTAATAAATATAAATATTTTGAACTTTCTCTGTAAAATATTTATGGAATTTGTTACACATCTCAACAGAAGAGCAAATATCTTGATTATGGGGTTTAAGAAGTTTGTTAATTGTTTTAAACAGCAATCTTGGATTTTCTGCACCATTATTAATCAAATGTGAATAATGAGCCTCTCTGGTGGATATAAGAGCAAGATGATACTTCATTTGCTGCTCTTCGAACATCAATTTATGGACAGTAAGACCAGATTTTTTGTACAAGCGTTCAGTTCTCCTTCCCTCGGCTTTGAGAGCCCGCAATTTCTTAGTGTACCAAGGTGTTACGTCCAAGGACGTATGTTTTTGTTTTTGTTCGTGAGGCTTCTTTTTCCACCCAGAAAGCCATATTAGTTTTTTTTATTTTTTATTATTTATATCTCGTTGATTGAATTGTTTTTTTTCCCCCCTTTAGTGTCATTGTGTTGACACTTTTTGTTGTATCTTGGTGCTAACAGAAAACCCTTATGTTTTGTAAGTTATTCTTTTTTGTGTATACTTTTGTTATTGTTTTCCTTTATCTAAGTTTATTTTGTTAATCATTTGGGAAAGGGTTAGTAGAGAGGTGGGTGCCAATTTCTTTATAATTTGTTTTCTCGTTTAAACTAGTTAGGGAGTTAGCGTATTATTGTATTTTGGCTTCTTTTATCTTGTAGATTAGTTAGTTTCTTCCTAAATAGTTAGAGGGTTTATGTTTGTTATTTTGGCCTTGCCCCCTCTTGAAGCTTTAACCCTCCCACACTTGTATAATAAATGAACTTGTTTTTGATATTGAGTTGCCTTTGGTCTTTGTTAAAGCCCTTGGGTTGGGAATTGCACCTTGCTGCCTCCACACATCACACCATATTTATTCTGTTACTTGTCCCCTAAACCCTAGACTAGCTGGGGACGTAACACAAGGGGATGACCTGGTAAAAGAAACAACTTGTTCTTTCAAAGGTGCCACAACATCAAGAATAGAGGAAAGAGCAGAGTTGTAACAGTCCACAGAATCAGTAACAGGAAGCTCAGCAATAGAACTAGAGAGCAATTGAGAATCAATGTTTTTTATATTCCTAAAAGTTATGATACGATCCGTGGAAGATTTAAAAGAGGTAGAGATGGTAAATGTACAGGTCAGTAATTTATGATCACTGAAATATACTTCTTCATTTCTAAGTTGATCTATATCTATGTTCACAGTGCAGACTAAGTCCAAAATATGACCAGATTTGTGAGTGGGAAAATCAACATGCTGAGTAAAGTTAAAACAATCCAATACATGCATAAAATTAGTTGCTTGAGAACAATCGGGGTTATCAACATGGATGTTAATGTCACCTACTTGCAACATATCTGAACAATTTGAACTCAACAAAGTCAATAATTCAGCAAGTTCTGAGAAAAACCCAGAATTATCTTTAGGAGGACGATAGATACGTATGAGTAATACAGGAGACTTGCCATTCATTTTCACGACCAAACACTCAAAGGAAGACATTTCAGGTGTAGTGATTAAAGCAACAGACAGTTCAGATTTATATAAGATTGCAAGACCACCACCTTTAGCTGTAAGTCTAGGTTTATCAATGTATGTATATCCAGGTGGCGAGGCCTGGTTAAGGTTGTAACAGTCATTTTGATGATGCCATGTCTCGCAAAGACAGAGAAAGTCAAGTTTCCCATCAAGGATAATATCATGAAGCAGTGCAGCTTTCTTGTTCGTGGACCGCACATTCAACTGAGCGAGTCTAATTTTAGAAGTTTCACTCTTATCGCGCTTATTTGCCGAAGACACTTGTGGATAAGTTTGGTTGGACATACAAATACCATGGGAATGGTATTTTTTCCTGATCCCCGAGAATAGGAGCAAATGACATTTATACCAGTCGACGACACATATAAACCCCGATGAGAGCCACGATGTATATAACTTGGCCGTCGCAACAGTTGATGTGCTCGCAGGGCACTTTGAGTACACTCACTGGGGAGCAGGTGATGATCCAATGAAAAAAGTTCAGAGAATGAGTACCTTATCATACTGGTGTTCCACGGTTTGAATTCCTGTATTCTAGTGAATCCAATTAGAGTGTAGACCAAGATAATGAGTATCGCGAATGAAAACAGCATACTGATGTCCAATCCAGTAGAGAATCCTTGACGAATCCCAAGTGACAGATATAATTCAGCGATTCACAATCACAGGAGATAATAGCACCACCAGGCCAGGAGCAATTTCGCACATCGACACCGGCCTCAGATAAACAGGGACATTGAGGTGCGCACAAAGATCACTGCAGACAGGCATGAACGGGGACATCGGCCATGCCAAGGCAGTAGAAAAGTCGATGAAGATTAAAATGCAGCCAGCATCCAATCTCAAAAACTGTATATAATTAGTTAGTAAAATAAGACATAAAATAACAAATAATAAAATCAACTTAAGATTACTAAAATAACAAACTCACAAAATAACACAGTAGAGAAGCGGCAGCCAACTGCGCCAGCGTCCTCCCTCACCGGAAATATGTTGAGAATATCAGTATCAGTTGCCCTACAACATTCCCTGATCTAATGGTGCACTGGACGCTGGCATTATAGGGCGTTGGGTGCCTTGCCACCCTATAACGCCAGCATGCACAAACTGTAATGGTTAGGATTCAGCTCACTGTTGTTGCCCAGTCAGGAAACATATTTTTGCACTTTGAGCTCAATATCAGAGGTAAAGTGCTATGCAAATGTAATGTATGATCCCGGGATTTCGAGATCGGCCAAAATGTCTGGGATTCGGCTTTTGCGTTCTACAGTTGCCATTCATTGTGTTTACTGTGGCGAGCAGGACGAGACTGAGGGCTGCTGGAGAACGGCGCGAGGCCGGTGGCATGATTACTGATGAGCGACACCTGTGAGACGCACCGGTCTCGTATCTCTCACGGAGGAGCGGGAATTTTCTTAGCAATGTTAAAACGCACATCAACCGATCACTTGTTTAGCGTTCATGTAAACACTACATTCAGATTCACCAATCGGAATGAATTCAGTTAGATTGAAACAAAAGGTGTGCATGTAAACAATGACGATTTTTGTGTAATCTGAGGATTTTTTTCCAGACAAAAAAAATACAAAAATCTCTCATCTCAGGGGGATATGAAGGAGGAAAGCATGGTAATTCGAAAATACTACTGGTTTTCTACTAATACAAAGCTTAATGCTAAATCCTGAAGTATCCCTTTTAATGATTGTTTGTGAAAAACAAAATCCTATAGTTTAGAGAAAAGTTTACAATTATATTAAATTTTATTGTCACAGAAACAATGCAACCTGAGAAAGGTTGAAGATCACAACTGAGAGTGAGCTTCACCACCGGAAAGCCGAAAAAGCGTACACCCAGTTGCAGGCTGACACAGAGTGGCTCAAAGCCAATGATGACTGCCATGTCATTTGTATCGACATGCAGGGGGTAGTGTTCACGCCAAACCTGACACACTCCAACGTGTACTATCAACGGCAGCTGGCCAACTACAACCTCTGTATCCAGGAGATGGGCACTGACAAACCTCCTACAATGTGCCTCTGGCATGAGGGCATCGCTCACAGAGGTTCCATCGAGGTGGCAAGCTGTCTTTTTAAGTGGGCAGAAACATCTTTCGCTCCCCTAGTCCAGGCAAAGGAATGGAAGCTCATCATCTATAGTGACCGATGCTGTGGGCAGAACAACAACTGGCGAGTCCTAAACCTCATGGCCCTACTCGTATCTAGAGGGTACTTCAGTCAGATAGAGCAGAAGTTCATGGTGTCTGGTCACTCCTTCCTTCCCTGTGACCATTCATTTGCCACGCTGGACAAGAGGGGTAAGGTGTCCACACTCCACACCCCCAGCGATGTCGCCGAGATGATCCGTGGAGCCAGGCAGCTGCATCCATTTAAAGTAATTGAGATGAAATGTGCGGACTTCAGGCAGCTCCCTGATGCAACATTAAGGCATCCACCTGGCTTCCTAATCACATCCATGATGTGGTTGAAAGTGACAGGTAAAAAACTAAAGAACTAAAGAACTAGACTAAAACTAAACTGGTTTTCTGAGATTAACAGTGTTGGGGATATGTGCGTGAAGGAAGAATCTTTATTGAATTTCTTGTTGAATCATGATTTCAGCTACTGATCCATGGTGTGTCCACACAAAAGGGAGCCACAGCCTCTATGAGGGATGGAAGCATTGGCTGATCACCAAACAGAGGATGAATCAACCACCTCCAGCTCCCTTTTTCTCCACCATGTATGCTCGTGCTTACGAGGACCCTCTGCCCATCAAGAAGGAGAAGCACCGTGACCTTATGAAAATGCTAGCCTACATGCCAGCGGAGGCCCAAGCATTTTATGGGACATTAGAATGTGAAGAGTAGCCTGGTATGTGTAAGTCATGTGGAGGGTAAGGTGGGATATATTGTGTATATTGTGTGAAATTAACCATAAAAGTAGTTGAAGCTTATCTTGTATGCCTTATCTTATGTTGTATAATAGGAATATATAGGTATTTATTTTATTTTATTTAGAACCAAAAAAAGAAGACGTATATAGTAAACTAGCATATGGAACCAGCATGGAATGAAGATGATGTATGTCTGTATTGTAAATATGTATTGTTTACCGTTATTACTGTTTATTGTTTGTATGTATTGTTTATTGTAAGTATGTACGGTTTGTTTGTACTTGTATTTTCTGTACTATAAGTAGGCCTATGTATTGTTCATTGTACGTACCGTATTGTCCGCATTTTTGTTCTGTGATTTACGTTGGCAAAAAATAAAAAAAATTGAAAGAAAGAAATGCTTAATATTTTCTTTAAAGTTCTGTTACTGTATTAAAACTAAGATAAAGGAATCAAATCTCCAGTGGTTTAAATTGATATGATTAATTTGACATATACTGTTCTTCCACATTCCAGAAATGTAAATTACTCTAACTTTTTATTTTTAAGATTGATACAAAAAACTCCTATCTCATTAGAATTGGGAAGCTTTTGTTGTCTATCTTCAAGTAAAAAAAAAAAAAAAAAGTCTCAAGCCCACATATAATGTAGACTACTTTTATTAAAATTATGATAAACAAACACTAAACCATGAAACTGTCCTCACCTCATATCAGCAGAAGGTTCCCTGAAGTTAACTGGTTTATCCATTGATTCAACACTCTTCATGGACACACAGCTGGGTTCAGGAGATTGTCCCTGAATTAGACTAAAAGAATAGAAATTATGCAAAATTAAAAATGAACCAATCCACATGGTGAGGGGATAATGCAAGTTAGGTTTTAACCAAAACTGTTTTTCCCTGTGTGCATTTGAGTAAATATGGAAAACTTGTTTGTTCTTAGTCTCCACACCCCCTCCCCCATTCTCATTCTCGAAAACATGTACAGCAAGCGATAAGTGATAAGGCCAGGTGTAACCAAAATAAAATAATCCACAAACAATCAATGCTTCAAATAAATAGTCAAAAATCAATATTAAAACCACAGGGTTAATTATACATAATAATAATAATAATAATCATACAATATACTAAAAATGTATTTAACATTCTTAACTTGAAAGAGTAGACACTCTGGTGTCAAGATTTGGGTTGATAACCCGAAGTTGGAGGTTCAGTGCCAGAAAGGACTGATCCATAGCAGGGCTTCACAATAAAAATAATATGGCTGCCCCCAAATAGTCGACTAAACTCTAATCAACTACAAGAGGCTTAGTCAACCAAGATTTTATTAGTCAGTTAGTGGCATTAAAAAATGGAAGTGGAGAAATAACACAATCCATAAGGGACAGATCATTAACTCCCTTAGGTCTGAAAACGCGGCGGCGCGTTTTGCGGGATTTTTTTCACATTGCAGCAAAACAGACTTAAAATACTCCGTCATTTCTTGTCATGGAGACATAAGTAATATATCAATTGAAACTATAGAATGTCCTCTTTTTTTGTGTACACTCAGAGTAAAAACACAATGTTGTGCTTTTTGTAAAATAAAGAAAACTAACATGATGCGTGATCTCTCCTCTCCCTCTGAACGAAGTCCAATCTGATAGTTCTCAGAAAATGAACAGTAACTTATGAATACTAATAACAAAAAACGTTGAAATGTCAGGTTTTAAATCGTGCAAGTCAAATCGAAAACAAACATTCTGTGTTTATGTAAACTGTATGAGAGAGAAGAGAGCCATGTCAGAAGTCCGAGATTCAGTTCATTACCCGCTAATGCGGCCACGCCCACGGAGCCAGCGCTATTCAGAGGCAAATTCAGAGGCAATACGTGCATTCATCGTCTCAATCGTGTATTTATTGTCTTGAAAAGTGTTTATTTGGATGTTAAAGCAGTGGTTAGCAATCTCTAGAAGACATGCCGATAGTTCCTAGTTCCTTTTCTTCTTTATATGAATTTGTGGCCTAAAGGTGTACAGAGAGCACCCTCAGGTTGCAAGTATGAACTAAAAAACACCATTCCTGAAATGTCCTCTTCTTCTTTAGAATAATTTGTTGACTAAATGTGCACACAGAGCGCCCTCCGGCTGCAAGTATGAATTAAAAACACAGTATCCAGCACTCATAGTGATGACAATAAATATAACTTCTCAGTATAGAAAATTGACATAAATATATAAGAATCCATCAATATTTCTCCAAATGTGCATGCTTTTAAGCTAAAAGCCTATATGAAATGCCATAGAGGTAACATAATTGTTCAGACACTTTGCATCACAGAAATACATTATATTTTAAAGAATAGAATACCATTATTTAAATTGTAATAATATTTCACAGTATTGCTGTTTATGATGAGCTGAGACATTATTACAGAGGTTTTTTTTTCACAGCCTACCTGACTGAAAGACCTCATTAATATGCAAGTAATTTCAGGTCATTATTATGTGATTATTTTGTCTTCTCGGGTGTAAATGGCCCATTATTCATGCAGATTCATGCCTCCACGCATACTGTGTTTCTTGACAAAAAGTGTCTTACAAAAACTAAATCAATATATTGTTTTATATGAAGGAGCAGGCAGCATAATTTTTTACATAATTCTGAAGCAGAAACTCTAGTCTACAACCTCCAATACCCAGAAGTCTTGTGAACACAGATTTAATATACCTTTTTTGGCCTTATTTCAGTGACTTAAGTTTTTTGTTTTTTCAATAACCACACATAAACATTATTCCTTCAAAAATACAAACATGTACATACATGTTCCTCACATATTATTGTAGCCTAGTTTGTGCTGAATACAGTGTAATGACACTTTTTCCATTAATATGTTTATGAACAACTGAAAAAAGCACAAATGTCAGGGCATGTCAAAACTTCTCCAAGCCCCAAATCAGCCCCAGACTCCAGAGGGTTAACGGTGGGTCCTTGTGGTAATTACAGTATGTCGGGCAGGAAATCCAAATGTTCACCTGTCATTCATCGACCTCAAGAATGGCTTAACATTTGAAACATGCAAGTAGCAACTTTACATGTCTGCTTGCTCTAACCTAGATAAATGTGCTCTATTATATATCCAAGTGTTTGTGTGGAGTGTGGAAGGCAGCTAAAGTGCACGACATGGAGATGCCGGCCCAACACTTGCATTTTTTCAACTTAAGGGGAGACACTACAGGCAAAATTTTACAGTCAATTTTGAGATTTTGCAAGGCCGTTTTCTCAAAATGAGTTTTTTCTCCTGCTCCAAGTCAGAAATCTCCACTTCAGCAGAACTTATTTACACCAAACTTTACAGTTTAATTCCTATCTATATTCTGAAAATTTTTACAGAGGGATTTGTTGATATATAATTTGCCTGATTTTATACAACATTTTATTCCTAAAAAAAATGGTGAATTTTTTTTTTTTTTTTTTTTTTTTTTCTGGCTGTTGATAGTATTTTCTGAATTATGGAGTGATAAAAAGAGATAGCCAAAATTCCCTCTGTAAAAACCTTTGAATGTAATATGTCCAAAAAATTAAATGAGAACTGTGAACCTGACGTCATCCAATATTCAGATTTTTGTTCTAGAAATGTATGCAAATTATTGCATATTTAATTAGATAACGGCTCATTTGCATATTTAAACATTACATTTTAGAAAACTTGTAATACAAAAACTGTTTGCAATTTTTAGTGTAATCAATCACCTAGGGTAGTATGGTGATACCTATTAGTTATTTTTTTTTACCCTATTCACCTAGGGTGTCTTGCCTTAACCCTCAGGGGTCTGAGGATTTTTGGGGCCCTGGAGAAGTTTTGACATGCCCTGACATTTGTGCTTTTTTCAGTTGTTCATAAACATATTAATGGAAAAAGTGTCATTACACTGTATTCAGCACAAACTAGGCTATAATAATATGCGAGGAACATGTATGTACATGTTTGTGTTTTTGAAGGAATAACGTTTATGCATGGTTATTAAAAAAACAAAAAACTTAAGTCACCCGAAATAAAGCCAAAAAATATATATTAAATCTTTGTTCACAAGACTTCTGGGTATTTGAGGTTGCAGACTAGAGTTTTTGCTTCAAAATGAGGTAAAAATTATGCTGCCTGCTTGTTCATATAAAACAATAGAGAGATTTAAATTTTCTAAAACATCTTTGATCAAGAAACACAGTATGCGTGGAGGCGTGAATCATCATGAATAATGGATGATTCTCACCTGAGAAGACAAAAGAATTGCATAAAGAGCTCTAATGGCCTGCATAAATAATGAGCTCTTTCAGACAGGTAGGCTGTGAAAAAACCCTCTGTTGATCATGTCTCAAATCTCATCATGGTGTAAATCAAACATACAGAAAAAACAGCAATACTGTGAAATATGATTACAATTTAAAACAATGATATTCTATTATATTCTTTAAAATATAATGTTTTTTCTGTGATGCAAAGTGTCTAAACAATTATATTACCTCTATGGCATTTCATATAGGCTTTTAGCTTAAAATATTGATGGATTCTCATATGTTTGTCAATTTTCTATACAGAGGAGTAATATTTATTCTGGATTTATTGTCATTACTATGAGCGCTGGATACTGTGTTTTCAATTCATACTTGCAGCCGGAGGGCGCTCTGCCCCTTTTGTCCACAAATGCCTGCTAAAGAAGAATAGGCAATCCAGGAACTAACCGAACTAACAGAGGCCAGAGATCGCTAACTATGGCTATTCAAAACACTTTTCAAGACAATAAATACACAATTGAGATGATGTATGCATGTATTGACTGAATTTGCGTCTGAATAGCGCTCCCTCCGTGGGCGGATAATGAGCTGAATCACCGACTTCTGACATGGCTCTCTTTTCATACAGATTACATAAACACAGAATATTTGTTTTTGATTTGACGATTTAAAACCTGACATTTCAAAATTTTTTTAGACATAAGTCTAATTTTTTTGTGATTAGTATTCACTAAGTTAGTTAATTTTCTAAGAACTATCAGATTGGAGTTCGTTCAGAGGGAGACGAGAGATCACGCATCATGTTAGTTTTCATTATTTTACAAAAAGCACAACATTTTGTTGTTACTCTGAGTGTACACAAATAAAAGAAGATATTCCACAGATTAAAATGGTGTATAACTCTTAATTGTATGAGCAACATTGACAGAGTATTTTGAGTCTCTTTCACACTGGTTAGAAAAAAAAAAAAACGCGGTGATCACGCCAGTGTGACCGCCGACCCGAGGGAGTTAATATACTCTAGCATTTTTTGACATACAGATAAGAGTAATACATCAACTGTGAAGGTTCTGTTTTTATTAGTGTAAACTCATAATAACAACAAAATGTTGTGCTTGTAAAATAAAGAAAGCAAACAAGATGAAAATAAATGAACCAAAACTCAACATATAGGCTACTTGCCTCACAGACATGAGAAATGTATCTATAGAAAGCATGAAACATCTGTTATGTTGCAGTAGTTCAGTTAGCTATTTAACATGAAGCACACATGGCTGAACAGATAATCACTTTACTAGTTCTATGCCACTCACACCACAATGCATTCGCGCACAGCAGACAAAAACATAACCCCCTCGTAACCCCAAAAACATAGTGGTAGAACACAACATGAAGCCATTTTGTTGCTACGGTGGGGTCTCTGGACCCAAACCCAGTCTAGAACTGTTATCTTACTAGGTTGGCCTTATGTCTTTTGCCAAAGTTGGCCTTCATTCACCTCTGGTTTGAAGTCATGGCAGCTTTGGCTGCTGCCCAGGTGCCACCTGCCGCTGAAAATTCTTGTGGTCTGAGTCTGTCTAACAGCAATTCCATCTCTCGGCCAAGCATGAGCAGAGCAGGAGAGGCCTGAGTGGTGGTGTGCTGGCTAGCTCTGTAATGCATCAGTGTTAAGTTGAGTGCTGTTTGGAATGTTTACCCCTGGGCCTGGTGTGCACGAATGCCGTTCTTAAGGCCAGAAAGCGCTGAAGGTGGGGAATGCCATGGCCATGAATTTCCCCACAAATGTCTAGTTGAAGGTGCTCCCATAAATGAGATGGCCATGGAACAGGCTGCAAAGGGGGTGAGACCGGTTGTCCAGTCTTTCCACTGAGTAGACACGGTTCACATTCTCTGACCAGTCCTTCAATGTCGTGATCAATGCCTGGCCACCAGACCAGGTCCCAGCATCTTTGCTTGAGCTTTACAATACACAAATGCCCCTCATGCGCCATTGATAAGACGCGTGCACGCAGGCTGCCCGGCACCACTTGTACAAAGGCCTCTAGAGACACAAACATTGCCCCAACATGACAGTTCATTTTGTACCTTAGCAAAAGGTTTTAGCTCCTCAGGCACCCGTGCTGGCCATCCCGAGTGTATATATGTGTGCAGTGTTAAAATTTGCACACTTAAATTTTAAGATTTTATTGTTTGTTTTTAAAGCTCTGAATGGACTGGCCCCACAGTACATCACGGACCTCATCCAAATTTACACACCGGCGCGTTCACTGAGGTCTGAGGGCCAGCACCAACTCATGGTTCCTAAGACCAGACTTAAAACCAGGGGGGACCGGGCCTTCTCTGTGGCTGTCCCCAGACTGTGGAACGCTCTGCCTCCCAGGTCAGAATGGCTCCCACAGTTGAATGTTTTAAGTCTCGTCTTAAGACCTACTTTTATTCCTTGGCTTTTAACTCTGCGTGAGTTGTGTGGTCCTGTGTCTTTTATTGGTTTGTTTTATTTATTTTATTGATTTTATTAATGCATTCATGTGTCTTTTATTGGTTTGTTTTATTTTATTGATTTTATTAATGCATTTATGTGCCTTTTTATTGTATTGTTTTAATTTTGTGCAGCACTTTGGAGACTGTTTGTGGTTGGTAAAATGTGCTATAGAAATAAAGTGGATTGGATTGTCAGTGTGGGGTCACACTTGGACTCCCTTTGCAGCTGCTCCAGGGAGACTGATTCTCACAGAGGTGTATGGAGCACCTGAATGAGGTCTGGCTCCATGTCATCATTGCCTGGTGAGGCTGCTGGTGTGGGTGCATCAATTGATCGAGATAAGAGATCAGCTACCACATTGTCCCTCCCTGGCGTGAACTTGAGTTTGGTAGTCATACTGCCTTAGACGCTCACCCCATCTGTGCAGACGCAGGGGTTTATGACCTGAGCCAGAGGCTGACAAGAGCGTGGTCAGAGCATGATGGTCCATGCGGAAGGTGAAATGCCGACCATAGAGGAAGAGATGCCATCTTTCAGTTGCCCAGACACAAGCAAGGGCCTCGCATTCACCTACAGAGTAGTGCTGTTCCGTGGGGGTCAAAGCTCTGGCGGCAAATGCTACAGGTCTTTTCACTCCGTCCTGCATCTGCGATAGCACTGCTCCCAGTGCCTGTGTGGAGGTATCACAGGTGGCGATAGGCTGACTGTCGGGATCGAAGTGAGCTAGGACAGGAGGTGTGGTAAGCTGGGACTCCAGTGTTCAAACGGCCTCGGAGCACGCACTAGTCCAGTTCCATGGCTTTTCTTTCTTTAGTAATTGGTGAAGGGGTGCCGTGGTTTGGGAGTACTGAGGCAGGAAATACAGGTAATAGGCCGGCATGCCCAGAAATGATGCCACCTGGGAGGTGGAGGTGGGCCCTGGGATTTTGTGTATCACCTCAATATTTGACTGAAGAGGGGCGATGCCCCTAGACGTGAGGCGGTACCCCACGAAGTCTATGGCTGAGGCTGCAAAAGTGCATTTCTCTCCATTCAACGTAAGGTTATGTGCCATAAGAGCACTGGCCACCCTGCTGAGATGGTTGTTATGGGTCTGGACATCTGGCGCATGGACTACTATGTCATCAAGGAATACTGCAGGAATTCCAGCCAAAATGGTGGTCATTACCTTTTGAAAGCAACTGGGGGCGGAGCTTAGGCCAAATGGCATACGAGTATATCGAAATACCCCAGCGTGTGTGATGAATGCTATAAGGTCTCTGCTAGAAGGGCGAAGCGGCACCTGCAGATAACCTCAGTGTTGCATTGACTGGCTCAATAACTCCCATGTCCAGTATCATTTAAAGCTCCGCAGTAACTTCCTCCCACAGGGCTAGGGGAATTCTGCGCAGGGGCTGTATGACCGGCGGCACACCAGGGACAACCAAAGGCCTATGGGTGAATGTTTTAAGGCAGCCCAGTCCATCGAACAGCGATGGCCATCTCTGTTGCCAGGTGGAGGTGACATGATGGATATCAGAGCCCTTTTCATCTCGAAGTGTGAATCCCAAGCTTGTAAATAGATCAAGTCTCAGAAGGTTGGCTCCCCGCTCAGTAATGTAGAAAGGAAATGATGGCAGTCTTGGACAATCTTGGAGCGGTCATAACCACAGAGGGAGGTGCAGGGCTGCTGTAATGGCAGATGTGAGAAAAACTTGTGATATGTACTGGCATTAAGCAATGATGTCGCTGCTCCCGTATCCATCAGGAGTGGAAGGCTCACCTCTTCCATCAGCACAGTACATGTTCTAAAAGCTGCCTGGCCAACTGATACATGCCTGATCTCAATGTAGTCATTACGGACAGGTGAGGGTCTCCTCCGTGCTGCTTGTGTAGCGGGAGCCGACCGGCAAACTTTAGCAAAGTGATTTTTTTTAAACACTTCCTGCATGTCTGTCCACAATTTTTGGTGAACTGGAGCAACATTTGCCACAAAAGCTCAAACTGCGTTGGTTTCTCTGTAACTGTGCAAACTGCACTGGAAAACCTGCACTGTTATCTTGTCTTTTCTGTGGGTAAATGGCAGGAAGATCGGAGCTGTTGCATAGGAACGTCCACAGGGGGCCGTGCATCAGCGAGCAGCATGGAGCATTCGAGAGCGGCTTCCACTTGCAGTGCAATTACAACTGCTTGGTTTAGTGTCAAATTGTAAGGTTCTAACAACAGTTTTTCCCGAGTCTTCTCACATAGTATTCCTTCAATAAACTGATCACAAACAATCTGATCTTGAAGTGTCCCATAATTGCATGAGTGCGCCATGTCACGCAGATTAGTCACATAAACTTACACGGACTTACCCTGTCACTGAAGGCGCTTGAGTAGTTTATATTGGCGGAGTATGACTTGCTGTTGGCCCGTAAAGTGGTGTGTGAGAATAGCGACCACTTCCTCATACGTCTCAGCTTCCCCGAGGGCACGATATATTCTCTGCCCCTCAGCCCTGAGGCAGTGACAAAGCAGAGCGATTTTCCTTCGATCTGGTATATCATTATAGTCCATGGCCTCGAGATACACTGTGAAGGAATAGGTGGTTCACCAGGCATGGGAAGAAAAGGGGCCGGCGGTGGCAAGCTAAACTCAGACATCCTCGTCGCCAATGTTATGTTGCAGTAGTTCAGTTAGCTATATAACATGAAGCACACACAGCTGAATGGATAACCACTTTACTAGTTCTGTGCCACACACACCACAACGCATGCACGCACAGCAGACAAAAACATAACCCCCACGTAACCCCAAAAACCTAGTGGTAGAACACAACACAACACACCTTTAAACTAACCAATTTGAATCGAAAAAAAAAAAGCTCAATGATTATGTAATCCATATGAAATGTGCATTTTCTCTATAGGCACGTTACTGCAGAGTCAGTATTGTCAACTTCATCTTTGCAGCCGACACTGATTCAGAAAACACTAGTTTATAAAAAATTAAAATGTTATTTTTGTAATAAAAACCTATATAAATTTGCTATTTTTTACGATACATTCATAATTATTACTTTTGACAGTGTTTTGCAGGAAGCTTTATATTAAATTAATATAAATATGCGATTAGTCAACTAATGGCTTAAATGAACAACTACTAGTCGACTAGAAAAATCTTTAGTCGGGGGCAGCCCTAATAAAAATTGTTTCAATGGTAAAAAAAAAAAAAAGTTTTAAAATTTTTGTAGCACAAGTGCCAGGTTCTTAAAATGTATTCTTTTTATTTGTTTCACATAATGTATAAAACTTTTATTAAAATTATGATAAAAAAAAAACAATACTCTAAACCCTTAAACTGTCCTCACCTCACATCAGTAGAAGGTTCCCTGAAGTTAACTGGTTTATCCATTGATTCAGCGCTCTTCATGGACACACAGCGGGGTTCAGAATATTCTCCCTGAATTGGACTAAAACGTGGCAGAAGTTAGACACAATCAGGCTCTCCTTATGCAAAATTAAAAATGAAGATACTCACAAATTGTACAAAAATAAAGTTTATAACATCATATTTTATGATGTATCTATGATTATAATTACAGCTGCCACAATTACTGAATTGCAAAAAAAAAAAAAAAAAAAAGAAAAAAAAAAGTTGATTACAGCATTCTGACTGAATTAATTCCCAATGCAGAAAAACATGTTTATTGCAGCAAATAAGCAATGCAACCAACCACACACATCTGATTATAAGTAGCAACAGCAATAGTGAATCAGGTGAATCATAGTAAACAAGTTTTAAGAAATCTGATCCACAAATGCTTGATTTTTAAAAAGGAAAAAAAAAAAAATCTTTGGATTCTCTCACCTCTTGACAGCAGGTGTGTTTTGTACCCCAAAAAGACTTCTTTTGGCAGCCATACTGTAGCACTGTCTAAAAAGTAGTGACTCACAGCATTAATCACCATATAATGTGCTGCTATTGTTGTTGTAGTATTACAACCACAGTGGCACTTTGAAGTACTTGGTTTATGCATAAATAGTTGAAGATTAACCTCAAAAGTTTAACAATTAGCTATATTCTGTTATTATACACATACAAAATGTAATTTATATTCTATACTTACTGTGTGTTTCTCACATGTCATTTCTTGAAAGCTGCTTATCGTCTCACATTTCTTGAAAGTCGTTTGTTCTAGTTTCGTCAACTACAGAATGATCTGGAGCTGGAATCTCAACTTTCCTGTTCTACAACTACTTGCAGTAACTGTTATCTATCCAGGGGCTGGACATACTGTAGAAAATGGTAGCAAAAGGGTGGCATTATGGAGGACTAGGGGTGAAACAATTAAAAATGAAATAAAGAAATTACAAAATTTATTAAACATAAAAATGTATGTTTTTTTTTTTTTTTTCAATTTCTTATAAGCATCAGATTAATACACAAGCATATAAGATTAATACACAGTACCCATTTTTTAACTTATAATGTCTCTGTACTCTCAGCAAAGATGGATGCACATACTGTAAACAATATGGGCATGTTTATGGTTTTGAAAAGCATAAACATGAAAAAGAATGTTCCTACATTAGAAATTGGTTTTAAAAAATAATTTGGGAACCATATACTAATGTAAGCAGAATATTCTGTCTTTACTGGGATTTTACTTGGGTTTTTCTCTGTTTTGGTACATTTCTCGAATCATCCTCAAAGTTTACATTTTTAAGCTTTTAGTATGAATATGTTAGCCTTAAAGTTATGAATAAGCTGGTGTGTTCCAAAACAATGACAAAATTCGCATTTAGGAGATATAAGCATTCAAAACATACAGGCTCTCACTTCCGTTAAAATGGATCATGGATTTTCATGTCATCACATTGCACTTTATCTTCTCATCAAATCTTCTGTCCAATCAAATGCTCTCTAGAATCTGAAGTCCCACCTTCTCCTACACTCTTTCAAACGCAGAAACTGCAGCTGAAATCATTTGTTCACACATTTACTAGTTTCTACATAGTGAATGGCACATAGTGCACTATACAGAGAATAGGGAACGATTCAGACAGTGTAAATATGCTTCCAATTAATGAGAATGAAGTCTGTTTTCACGTTAGTGTCACATGAACCGCCGCAGCGCGAGCACAGTCTGCTCTGGCCCAGAAACACGAGAGCACAGAGTGGATCATATCCGCGGACCAGTTGGCTCAGACCGCAAAAGGTGTCGGACCCATTTAAATTCTGCACAGAATGCTGTATTTTAAAGTGATATAGAGGAGATTAGGAGGATAAAGGTTTTATGGAGTTTCACGGCTCCGGCTGAGCTCTGGTATAAATGAAACACTACTGGCTATTTTAAAAAAGGGGCAGGGCTGTTCAATATATTGCCCTGTCTTTCTGTTTCCGTTGAAATTACGTCAACACATTGAATAATGCTGCACATTCCAAGACACTTCAGTGGGCCTTTAACATTTGCAAACCAGTAAGTACATTTCACTGAACAATTCATACAAACAGCACTGCCAAATGGGTTGCCTGCAATAGCCTGTAACTTTCTTAAAATCTTTAATTCATCTTTCAATATTAAGTATTTATGTACTGAACATATCAATCGACATGCCATCAGAATAACAAGTCCTTGTGTCATTGTTCACAAACAAGATTGTACTGTACTGATTGATGTTTGCACATTTTGTATGCCTCCTTTATCTATCACACCTGATTCAACTCATAAGTTCATTAGTAGAGACTGCAAGACCTGAAATGGGTGTGTCAGATATAGGGAGACATACAAAATGTTCAGGGCTGGTGGTACTCCAGGACAGGTTTGAGAACCACTGCTTTAAAGTATATTTACTGCACACTGTAAAATGCAAGTGAACTACTGTAATATGAAGCATTACAGTAAGTACACAGTATTAAGGTACAGTGCACATTGTTGGATTGCATAACTGTCAGCAAAACATTGGAATGATTGAGGACACGGTTGTTCTCCCAACAGTCAGTTGCACCTTTCAACCCACCTCAGCCATTATAAGGTCATGATTGAGAACATGATCCACAATAGTGACCCTTATTTCAACAGAAACATGTTTAAGTCCTTGGCCTCTTCTCCGTTTTACCTCCCTACCCTTCCACCACACATCCTTACTCGTCTTCTTATTTCTGGCTGTTGACTGTGTTTACTTTCTTGATGACCTTCCATTGTCAGAAATTGTTACACTGTATTGTGCTCTGTACACCAATGAGCCAAAACAAAACCAGCCTAATATGCTGTTGGTCATCCATGTGCTGCCAAAACAGTGCCGACTCACTGAGGCATGGACTCTATGAGAGCCCTGAAGGTGTCCTGTGGTTTCTGGCACCAAAACATTAGCAGCAGATCCTTCAACCCAGTAGACTGTGCAGTGGAGATGCCGTGGATCGGATCTGTTGGTCCAGCACATCCCACAGATGCTCAATTGGATTGAGATCAGGGGAATTTAGAGGCCAGGACAACACCTTGAACTCTGTGGCAGTGTGCATTATCTGGCCACCTCCACCAGGGAACACCATTGTCATTAAGGTACCTGTACCTTGTCTGCAACAACGTTTAGGTAGGTGGAACATATCAAATTTACGTCCACACGAACTGCGGACCCAGGGTTCAAAACATTGCCCAGAGTGTCACACTCCCTCCATAGGCTTGACGTCTTTCCACAGTTCAGACCTTAATATGTGGCCTTGTTAGGAGATGATCAATGATATTTGCTTCACCTGTGACTGGTCATAATGTTTTGGCTCATCAGTGTACATGCTTGCCAACCGAAGGGTCACAAGCTATTTTAGAGAGATAGTTGATCATTGGTTGATCTAATGCTTTACATTCCACTTCAATAATGAAATTGAAGATTCACCTGTGCAATTCATCAATTCATGACAACAAAAAAAACTAATAGAAATGTACAGAAAATATGCTTCACAGATTATGACAACTAGTTCAACTGCATTTAATGACTTATACAATGAACTATAATGCTTAGATGATTTGGTGGTAAGACAGAGAACCAGTATAATACATTTTATCTACCATGTGAACTGACAGCAATTTTCATTACTTCAGTGTACGTTCCCCCAAATGCAGACTTTGGCAGGCAGTGGGAGAACTTTACAACAATCTAAGTCAGCTACAGATAGCTCATCCTGAAGCATCTCATATTGTTGCTGTAGATTTTAACAAGGCTAATCTTAAGTCTGTTTTACCTCATTTCTACCAGCATGTTACATGTGCAACACGAGGGAATAATACACTGGATCATTTATACACAAATATCAAGAATGCATAGAGAGACAGTGTTGGGATTTATTATTAAATGCATTGATGATGTGACAGTTATAAAAACTGTCAAGCTGCGTCCCACTGATAAGTCTTGGCTTACATCACAGGTTCGCTTATTGCGGCTTACAGCGGCTCTGAGGTGCCAAGTTCCTGGGTATCCATTTGACGAATGAGTTGACTTTCACAGCTGTCATTAAGAGGGCCCAACAGTCCTTCACTCTCTTCGAAGTCTGCAGAAGGTGGATCTCCCTATCCCAGCCATGATTATGTTCTATAGAGGCACCATTGAGAGCATTCTCACTTACTGCATCTCTTCTTGGTTTGGTAATAGCATAGTAGAGGAGAGACACAAATTGAACAAGATAGTGTGAACTACAGAAAAAAATCATTGGTGCCTCACTGCCATGTTTGCAGGACATTTACATTGTGTGCACAGAGCAACAGGCATCATAAAGGACTCCTCTCATTATTGTCATGGAATGTTCACACTCCTACAGTCTACAGAAGTATTAGATCTACTACTCAGAATACTCAGCTGTTAAACAGCTTTTCCTCACAGCTATCAGACTGACAAATCAGATAATGTGAACTGTATTTAATGAGACTCTTTTTTTTTAAAGAACAATTAGCATATTTTTAGCTTACTTATTGGTATTCGCATTTAATAGTTATTTATTAGTAGTTTTTTTTATTAATTGTTTTGCACTGAATTACTGAGCGGTGGATGTGTGAAACACAATTTCGTTTTTATGTGGAGCATAAAAATTACAAATAAAGGAACCTTGAAATAAGAAATAGATAATGCAGGAAACAGCATGTGACACAGCTGAATGGTTTCAGTTCCCATTCAGTTGGTCACGTTCGACATGTCCCAGACTGGCCTCTTCGGCGACGCGTTCGAGAACTTTGGGGAGAGGGCCGGGTGGAGAATCTTTTGTTTCTGTACCCAAATTTGCAATAAAAGAGCAGTTTCCTTCATCTCCGGGTCCGAAGAGGGCTCGGAGAACAGTGGGAGGGCAAGATCCTCACCACTCTCATCCCCCTCTTCTGTCGCCAGAGGACAGCAGCGAGCAGCGGACACCCAAAGCCTCGACTGCTCCCTCTGTCCACCTGTGGAACCAGGTAAGTGTATGCGCATTACATGCGCACTCCACGAGAGGTGTCGCACACATACTCTAAGATCAAATCTGTGTGTACACACACTTTATAAATGAGGCCGCTGGACTCTATGCTTTAAACAGCCTGAGGTTTCCTAGTTTTATTGTGCACATTTGATTTTCACTTTAAAATTGTCATCTCTCTCATCTTTTTAAATGCTCTGAAATCTCACACAGTATAATCTGACCCCATTTTAATCCAAGTAACTTCTAACAATAAGGCTGATTGTTACAAGCAGACAATTGTACATAATTGCATGATAGTTTTGATAATTTTAATTATGATCTAAGAAATGTACCAAAGTGACTTTGAAAGCTGTAAGAAGAATACACTAAATGGGCCACCACTAAAGGGCGCCACAGGTCTTGTTTAATCATTCGGACCATTGTGAGCTGCTGTGGAAACCACTCTCACAAGACTTGAGTATGAGGCTTATCTGAGTATGAGGTTGAAATGGCTTGTGAGAGATTGTACAGTATATACTGTGATGGTGATGGTGAGTTTTTTTTTTTTTTTTTAGTGTTGCAAAACTGTAAAAAAGCAGGTTTGACTCTTTCTGTCACAAGGGTCTTTGTTATTCATTTGCTTGACATCATCATATGGGATGTGGTCAAGCTCCAACATTTAACCATTCTCAGTGAATAAACTCAAAGGCTGGCAGTTTAAAGCGCTTATCAGTGCTCAAATCTCAAATCTACAAAACCGTTTGCAAAGTACACTCTATATTTTGTATTTCTGGCTGAATATTATGGTTTTCTGATTTACACAAATATCATTTCAAACTCAAAAACATTGTCCTTGCCCAGTGTCAATGTCTGCATACACTGCTGTGAGCAATGACTGTATTCATTCACTCAGTCACAGTCATGCAACCACATGGTCATAATGTGGTGAACTGGGCTGAGACAGCTGATATTTGAAGGAATCTGAATCTGAGTACTGGTTTCTCATATCTTTGCATAGCACTGTGTTATTATGACTACCCTTAAGAAAAAATAAGTTTATTCAAATGTGCTATTAGCATGCTTATTTCAAACTAAAAATAAGAAAGTATACTTTCAGTCTGCTTTTTATATACTTCTCAGAAATATACTTTTTGTACTTCTGAGAAATATTCTTAAATTTGCACTTAAAGGGTCATGAAACCCCCCTGTTTTACCTTGGTCGTTCACACCTCTGAGCTGGAAAAATTCTGTTAAAATGGGCATGTAAAGCTTTGGAAAAGTGGGAGTGTAGAGGGGGAGATGAGGGGAGAGCAACCAATGAAGCACAGACATAGAACACACTCATTATACAGAATAATGAATATTAATATATGAGCACGGAGAATATGACAGCAAACTCACAAGCACAAGGGAGAAATGCGAAAGAATATTTAATAGGGCTAATAATAGGCTACTTTGATTTTGAGACTGCAGTGCTCATAAACATAATCAGTCTTTTGTCTATTAGAATAATCATGCCGTCGCGTTCAGATAGGCTACACCAGTGTCCAGTTTGCACATATAATTCATTTGAAGAAGACTTGATGAAATATGTGTGAATAACTACACCGTGCTGGTTAATGTTTGGTGCAGGAGAAAGTGTGAAATAAAAACTTCAAACACGGATACTTTATTCTGTATGAGCTATGAGCCACGTGGCTAGTGTTATTAAAATCATCACGGAGCTCCGTGCTGAAACCGATCATATGCGCGTTCCGCGCGTATATCATAATAACAATCGTATATTTCAAACTCCAGTTCTGTTCGTTTTTTTTTTTTTCTTATTTGTTTTTTTTTTAATAGGGACAGTGTGTGTTAATGAACAGACATAATACATGAATGTAAACACACCTGATTGTAGCCGAAGGCTAATTTCCATCCGTTGTCCCCAGGACTAGGGTCACAAGGGCCAATACATAGACAAAGAAATTTCATATACAAAAAAATATATATATATATATATATATTTTACACAATCAACATTCTTGCACATCCTCATATTGCACAATCCACAATTATTGTACACACCTCACATTGCACATTACTCACTTTACACAATTCACATTATTACACAATCCACTCATTACACACTCCGCTAATTGTACAAATCGTATTATTGCGCGGTCACAATAGCGCACAGTCAGATCAACCGCAATTTAAATAATATACAGTTTCTACACATACACGTGCACACACACACACAATCACCACATACATACAGTTATCTCCCAGTAAAAAGATTTAAATAGAAATATAAATTGCTTCTAAGAATGACTGCAGGTTTGGTTTGACCAGAGCCAATTCTTCATCTGAATTTTAAAAATATCATACGTAGAACTTTCTCTCAATGCTAACGGAAGACTATTCCACAGATTCCCACCATGAACAGAACATCACAGGCTGTCCGAAGGTGGTACATCTGTGGGGTATTGCCAGGTCACCTCTGGTAGTAGCTCACGTGATCCTTTCTGAGCTATCTGCGGTGGTGCGAGGGAGTGTAGGACCTTGTAAATCAGACAAGCTCTTTTAAGGTTAATCATGTTGTTAAGGTCCAATAATCTATGCTTTTTCAAAATATTGCAGTGATGGTGAGAAATGTTTTTTTTATCAAGTATTTTTAAACTTTTTTGTAAAGATTTTCAATGGTTTTTAGTGTTATGGGACAAGCAAGTGACCAACTAGTTAAACCGTAGTCCATATGAGAAATTATCATAGAGTAAAAGTAGGTTTTAGCAGCACTCATGATTAAATTGTTTCGAATATGTTGAAAATTACGATTATTGAATTGAATTACTTGTGCCAATTTTTTTACATGACTTTTGAATGACAAAGTTGGATCCAGGGTAACCCCAAGGTACTTAAATTCTGGAACAAGATCAAGTTCTACTCCGTTTATAAAGATATTTAATCGGTTCAATTCAGGATTACATTTTGAGAAGTACATACAGACCGTTTTTGTGGTGTTTAACAAGAGGCATGAATCCTTGAGCCAGCTATGTACAGACGACAAGGCAACTGAGAGAAACTTTTAGCAGCTTGCTGAAAGTTTTTGGCTTGAGTGTAGATGACTGCGTCATCTGCATACATCTGTGAGAAGACATTTGAACAAGTGTTTGGTAATGTATTAATAAAAAGAGAGAATAAAATCGGCCCAAGGATAGACCCCTGGGGGACACCAACATCACAGTCTAGGCACAAATATTTTACACTGTCAACTACCACATACTGTTTCCTGTGGGTAAGATATGATGTAAATCATTGGAGTGCTTGATTAGAGATGTTGAACTGAGTCAACCTGGACAGCAAGATCTGGTGGTTTACAGAGTCAAAGGCTTTCTTCAAATCCAAGAAGACAGCCCCGACACAGGGACTCCTGTCAAGTAAGTTTTTTATGTTTTCTATTAGCACACACAGGGCTGTGTCTGTGGAGCGATGGATTCGAAAGCCAAATTGTAGTGGATGTAATGAGGGCTGAGTGTTTTCCAAATGAGCTGTGAGGAGTTTAACCACCCATTTCTCAGCTATTTTGGAAATAACAGGAAGTATGCTTATAGGTCGGTAGTTCACCATGTCCGTTTTAGCACCGGATTTAAAAATTGGTGTCACTGCAGCTACTTTCCAGTCGGCTGGGACTACAGAGTGTTTAAAGGACATGTTAAGGAGATGGGTGATTGGTCGTACAAGAGGATCTTTGAAATCTTTCAGAAAAATTGAGTTAAGACCAAATGCATCTGGTGCTTTTGAGTTTTTTAGGCCAGTAATAATTTTGGCCACTTCATGATATGAAATCTCAGTGATTCTGAACACAGCCTGATCAGAGTCACTGATATTATCAGAGCAAACAGATGGACTAAAATGTTGGGCAATCTCCTTTACCGAGGTTATGAAATAACTGTTTAGATTAGTATCTATGGAAAAGGGGTCATTAATAATAATGTTATTTACTTGAAGCTTAATTTTCTTGTTATTTTTGTTTGATTGACGGCCAAACAATTTGTTTAGATGTTGCCATATCATTTTTCCATTTCTTTTTGCGTTCTTTATTATATTTATGAAGAAATTAGCTTTTGCCTGTCGTAGACTTGCTGTTACTTTATTTCGCATATGAGTGAATCTCTGTCGGTCTATAATAAGACTGGTTTTCAGAAATTTGTCTCTTCTTGTCATCATATTTTTACATTCTTTGTTCAACCATGGCAAATAGCATCTTTTCTTTAGTTTGTTTCTCCCTCTAATGGAGTGTGTTGATATAACTTCTTTGACAGTTTTGTTAAGTTGACTGCAACACAAATTGGGATCATCACTGGACAGGATTGGCTCCCAGTCCACTGATGATAAAGCTATGGCCACATTTTGTCGTTGATTTCTAGGGAAAAATTCAAATGGCGACCTATTACTTGATGGATTTGAGAAATCATTATTGACCCTTGACCTGGTAAGTTTTCTAGAGAATAATATGAGGTTGTGGTCTGAGATACCAGTCAGAAAATTATAGGATTTAGTAATTCTTTCAGGCTTGTTAATGAAGAGCAAATCTATTTTGGTTTTTGACTGTCTTGTGATTCTTGTAGGTTGCTCAATGAGTTGAGAAAAATTGAGGGTGTCCATAGTACGTTTAAGTGTTTTTCTATTCTGCTTACAGTCCCAATTCACATCAAAATCTCCAATGACAATTATTTAATTGGATTTGTTGTATAAACTGTGATGTTTCAATAAAGCCTGAAGTTGCTTATAGAAGTTAATTTTTGCTGAGGGAGGACAATACAAGCAGATCAAGGTAAAAGCCATCTCTTGAGAGAGAGAGAGAGAGAGAGAGAGAGAGAGAGAGAGAGAGAGAGAGATTTTTACTGAAACATTTTCTATTTCAACCTAATCTGGTACGCTAAGTTGGGAGCATTCTAAGTTGTTTTTTTACATAGAGCAACACCCCTCCTCCTCTTCCCTTGAGTTTATCCCTTCTAAACACCTTATAGTTTGGGAAGACAACACCAGATTCAGCTGATGAGCTGGTGAGCCAAGTTTCTGATAGTCCTAGTATGTCAATGTTAGAGTCACTTAAATTATGATCCAGTTGCTCACGCTTAGACAGCATATGTATATTTATATGGGCACAGAGTAGCCCTTTAGGTTTGTTTTCAATATCCCAGATTAATTTAGCCAGGTTTAGTGTCTTTAGAAACTTTGTCTGTCTATGCCTTTTCATTACAGGATTTCTAGACTTTCTTTCAGTTTGGCAATGATTTAGGGGAGGCTGTGTTTGTGGTACAGACCCATTTATGTTCTCGTTGGGCATTGGCATCAGGTTGGCTGTCGCGTGTCCTCCGGTGCACGTTGTTTATAGCTTCCCAGCTACTCTGCTAGCCATGCCAGCCACAGTCGTGATTGTGTAGCTCGCCCCAATTTTCAATGACTGATCAATCCACATACGGGGATTTCTGCTCGGTTGCCAATCCACGGGCATAGATGAAGGCATCCCCACTCAATGCCCCTGTCAATGCTGGACATATCCCAAGCGAAGAAATCACACGCGGCGCCGCCACACCAATCACCACACCATTCTCAGTCACCAATGGCTCCCCACAGTTAGCCCCAGCGTCCGTCCCCACAACGCCCAACGGAAAGATGGAAGAATCATTCAGGTAAGTGCATTGCTCAGGCATATAGCTTAAGGTACATGAAGTGCATACCTGAAAGTTACCGGTGGTGCTCTTATCGGACGTTGGGATGTAAGGGCCATCTTGATCTTGTGCTGGAAGGTTAAACGGGCCGGGACATTGGTGTATGTCACCAGATAGCAGGAGGCAAAAGGTAATTATCAGTGCGAAGCTTTGATGTGGTTTTAAGATAGTTTTGGAATGTTGGGCTGCTCTGCTGTGCAAATATGGATGGATAAAAGTTGCAGCCAATACGTATCTTCCAAGTCCAAAAAGCTTGTTTATGTGGATCGGCACTAAATCCTCTGAGGTTCGACTATATGATTTATTTAAAATTTGACCGGTATCGGTATAGTTAAAAAACTTGTGAGCAGGATTAAGGTGACAAGAGCTACAGTTTCACCTGTAATACCCGGTGCTGCCATCTTGCCCAGTTCTGACTGCATCGCGGGCAAAATACAAACAACACATGTGCTGCTGGGGGAAACATACACACGGCTTGTGTGTTTGAACGCAGCTAGAGCAGGCAGAGGTGAATGAGCCGCATTTTTGTGACATTTGAATTCTCCGCTGTAATGCGATCTCACGCGAACATATTTTCCATTTGTGCTGGTAGATTACAGCAAAACAATCCACATGCACACAAACCTCTGATCTGGTCGCGTTGCAGTAAAAAACATTGTGTTGTAGCACTGAGGAAACGAACACCAATGATATGTCTCTGAATGACAAGAGACCGAGGTGAGAGAAGTGATACTTCCTCATGCATAATACCGCAATTATAATCTTATGCATACTACAGCGCAGTGATTGGATTAAATGAGCTTCATGTCAAGAATATATGTTGAGAATCGCTCGAAACGGTCTACGTCAACATGTTCGACCATGCCCATACTTGGGCCGAAAGTACACGATGACGTCAGATTTTGTGACGTTGCTCCGACTCAGCTTTTCAAACAGGAAGACAGAAATCGCTCTGAAAAAATGCAAAAATAACTATTTTTCACTTACGAATAACATTAATGAGTACCTTTAGTGTTTTCAATGATGTGCAGCCTATACATATCTGTTTACAGCTCAAAAAAAGAGTTTTGGGGTTTCATGACCCTTTTAAGTATGCTTGACTTATACTGACAGAAAAGTAAAGTATATTTGGCCTATACTTGGACTCAGTCTTTGATCGAGATATACTTAAAAAGTATATTTATAAAAGTATAGTATAAAAGTACATCATTTGAAAATATTGATTTATAAAGAAAACAGATATATTCCTAATTCCGAGTATCTGAATTTTTGTGTAAGCTAGTCCTCTGGTAGTGTACATAGCAATTTACTTCAAATCTTGGCTGAATTGACTGAATTTTCAGGCTATATACGGTAGGGGGCGTTGTTACGCATCTTCTGAAATAATACAGAATCTCCCTATCAAAATGCAGAAGAAGAAGCTGAAACAAGCGATAGAAGATTACTCACACAAATATAAAATAAAGTGATCATCATACATTAAACAGCATATAAATAAAAACTGGCAAACGTTATGTGGACAAATGAAAATTTGTTTTTTTTAAAGGATACACATAACCACTGCTTAAAAAACAATAGTGTACAATCTGACATTTATAGGTACACTATGTAACTTTTGGTGCTCTAGCGGTTAATAAACAGAACTGCATGCGTCTTGCGGAAGAACATTATAGCCGGAGCTACTTCTCTCTATGTCTATGACGAGTCACGCAGATACTGTGCTACTCCACAGCGCTGCCAACCAGAACCATTCTCAAATAGTCCCAATATGAACTCGCTTGTTACATACATTTTGAACAACAACAAAAAAAGTTATGTGTAGGCAAAAAAAAAAAAAAGTGCTTAAATTTTGCTAGCCAGGCAATATTTATTACATTTACTTACACAGGAGGAACTTCTTTGACACGTTTTGTGTCATAGCCCCCAACAGTTGCAAGGGATAAAATATAACAAAAATCCTGTCAATTTATTATAGTTAAAGGGTTAGTTCACCCAAAAATGAAAATAATGTAATTTTTTACTCACCCTCATGTCGTTCTACACCCGTAAGTCCTCCGTTCATTTTCAGAACACAAATCAAGATATTTTGATTTAATCTGATGGCTCGGTGAGGCCTGCATAGGGAGCAATGACACTTCCTCTCTATGATATAAAATAATGATCTGAAACAACATTACATGAGGTGGAGAATTGTCAAATGTAAACAAAAATAGGCTCAAACTAGTATACTAGAACTAAAGTTTACTGATACAAGTGGGTTTTTAAACTACAAAGTAGGTTGTGAACATAAAAAGTAGGTTTTTAAACTTTTACCCAATAATTTTAGATATGAATTTTGAAATGGCACAATTATTACATGTTAAAATCTGTAGTTGTGGACCATTATCAGTATTTGACAAAATAGCTGGCTAAATCAAGTTTAAAACAGTTTTTAATCTTACTTTCCTCAGATGTTTGGTAAAGATGAAATAGAAAGAAGAATACTCCAAAAACACACTGGTGGCACTTGATTGAGCTGTAAGCTGCAACAGAACACACACACACACACACAGTAACTTATTAATTATGAATTAATATGATATGAAATAATGATCTGAAACAACTTTACATGAGGTGGAGAATTGTCAAATGTAAACAAAAATAGACTCAAACTAGTATACTAAAACTAAATTTACTGATACAAGTGGGTTTTTAAACTTTAACCCATCAATTATAGGTATAAATCTTTTAAAACTGCACATTTATTACATGTTAAAAGCTGTATTTGTGGACAATTATCGGTATCTGACAAAAGAACTAGCTAAATCAAGTTTAAAACAGTTTTTAATCTTACTTTCCTCAGATGAAAGATGAAATAGAAAGAAGAAATACTCCAAAAAACACACTTGAATGAGCTGTAAGCTGCAACGGAACACACACACGGTAATTTATTAATTATGAATTAATAGGATATGAAATAATTATCTGAAACAACTTTACATATGACTATTCTCCACCTCATGTAAACAAAAAAATAGACTCAAACAACTATAAGTTCTGTGAAAAATAACAGGTAACGTTGGGCCTAACATTAGCTTATCTCGCCTGCTATTTTACTGGAAAGGGGTGAAAATTTGCGTTTAGGATTGGACTGAAACCCAAACAGTTTATCACCCCACCTCCCAGAAAGATAAAGAAATTCTGTCCAAATAGTGTTTTACTCAAAAGGTTATTTGCCAAATTATTTTTTACTCAAATCTAAGTGTTTGATCGGATTAGAAAAGGAATAAACCACCCCTTCCAGTCCAATCGAAATTTCATTCAGATCGATTAAAGTTGCCGTAGAACGTCTTTTTAAAAGATGTAATATAAGTCTAAGGTGTCCCCTGAATGTGTCTGTGAAGTTTCAGCTCAAAATACCCCATAGATTTTTTAATAATTTTTTTAAAACTGCCTATTTTGGGGCATCATTAAATATGAGCCGATTAAGGCTGCGGCCCCTTTAAATGCTCACGCTCCCGCCCACGGAGCTCGCGCTTGCCTTAAACAGTGCATAAACAAAGTTCACACAGCTAATATAACCCTTAAAATGGATCTTTAAAAAGTGTTTGTCATGCAACATGTCTAATCGCGTAAGTATGGTAATTATTTGGATGTTTACATTTGATTCTGAATGAGTTTGATGGTGCTCTGTGGCTAAACCTAACATTACACACTGTTGGAGAGATTTATAAAGAATGAAGTTGTGTTTATGCATTATACAGACTGCAAGTGTTTAAAAAATAAAAATAACGACAGTCTTGTCTCCGTGAATACAGTAAGAAACGATGGTAACTTTAACCACATTTAACAGTACATTAGCAACATGCTAACGAAACATTTAGAAAGACAATTTACAAATATCACCAAAAAATCATGATATCATGGATCATGTCAGTTATTATTGCTCCATCTGCCATTTTTCGCTGTTGTCCTTGCTTGCTTACCTAGTCTGATGATTCAGCTGTGCACATCCAGACGTTCTGCCCTTGTCTAATGGCTTGAACATGAGCTGGAATATGCAAATATTGGGGGCGTACATATTAATGATCCCGACTGTTACGTAACAGTCAGTGTTATGTTGAGATTCGCCTGTTCGTCGCAGGTCTTTTAAACAATTGAGATTTATATAAGAAGGAGGAAACAATGGTGTTTGAGACTCACTGTATGTCATTTCCATGTACTGAACTCTTGTTATTTAACTATGCCAAGATAAATTCAATTTTTAATTCTAGGGCACCTTTAAGGTGTTTACATGGACATTTTTCAATCCGATTGAGCCATCAATCCAATTACAAATGGATTATTTGGGTGCATGTAAACGTAGCCAATGTTAACTTCAGTGTTTTGAAGTGTTAATTTAAAATCGCAACAGTTACAATAAAATTAAGAAGGTACAAGTTTATTTTTAAATTAATTTTTTAATTGTTTTTATTTCTATTCAAAAGAATCTTATTTGTTTCTATTCAAAAATCCAGTTTCTCTCTTAAAGCCGGGGACACACCTAACGATTAGCTGAAACATTCTAAGACTGAACTGAACACACATACCGATTGTTTCCTTCGACTGGAGCCGATTTTAATCGTTGACAGTCGGAGAAGAACACAAACGTTTAAGATTGAGACCGCTCAATCAAGCAACACACTGTGCGCGGGATCTTGAAAATAGATGTAAACAAACAGCTGGCGCTCTTCATCTGCAGCTATATTTGTGCGGAAAATAACAAAAAAAGACGAAAAACCAAGCGGCAACCTCTCCCTTTCTCTCGTGAAGCCAATACAGAAGTAACTTAAACTGCGATTCATCGACTGGCCGCTAGGGACAGGCTCCAAAAGAGAGCAGAATCTCATAGAGTCCCATGTTAAATTGGCCAAGTTTATAGCGGAAAAAAACATGTTTACAAGTTGGTTCAAATTGTGGTTTTGGTCTGTACTGCTATTTTTGCCCTTCATGACAACTCTGAGGGGGGTGAATTTTTTTATAATTTATCTGTACTGTTCTCTTCATATGTTTTGCTTTCCAAGCGTGAAATATAAATAAACAGCAAGCCAAACTCTGTTCAAGAGCCAGGATATGAGCGCCTTGCTCCTTTAATATTTCAATTTGTGGTTTACACAGGCAAACTCAATGGCCATTGAACAGAGTAAAACTGTAAATTAAATAAAAGAAATAAGGAAAAAATATTACAATCAAAATTAAATTATGCTTATTAACAGTGATGAGCGAAATGTATATAGATACATCGCTAACTCAGGTTAAGAGCATTATCAATACCCCACGTTAGTACTGATCGCCAAAAACAAACATCTTGATTAGATCACGTTAAACTCTTGCAACATATCAAACAGATGGATAATTAAAATAAACTTACAGCCATCGCTTTCGACAGGGTTTAGAAGGATGATGAAATCAGATGCAACAAAAACATGTCAACAGTTTGCTGCACCATAAGCTCGCTATTTCCTGTTACCCAATGTGCGGTGCTCGTGGAAACACGTCAAAATAAAAGTCCTCCCATAGGAACTTGCATAAAAGCGACAGATAAAATAAAACTTATAAAGAATATTAAGCAATCATGAAAATATAATGTTTATACATGCAAATGTCCATCACAAATTATGCACAACCTCTAACAGAGGCAGAACACTCCCCGCCTGGCATTATTACTGCCATTATAACGATCTGTTTTTAGTCTTACTTAGTCTTCTTTAGCTAGCAGTAAGATCAAATCAGAAATTGGTCGTAGGAATGTTTTCATGTTACCACTTGAGGTTGTCTTAACCTCTACCTTGCGGACCTTTCCGTCACTGCTTGGGAAGACGGATGTGATTAAGCCCAAAGGCCAGTCGTTCCTTGAGGACTGAACTTGCTTCAACAGCACAACGTCTCCAACATGCAGGTTTCGGTGAGTCTCATGCCACTTGCGTCGGGGTTGGAGTGTACCGATATATTCTTTTCGCCATCGGCTCCAGAACTCGTTGGCCAATGCCTGTACTCGCCTCCACTGACATCTCAGGAGGTCTTTTTCAGCATAATTCTCACTCTGGGCAGGTACTCCTGGCTTTTGAGTTAAAAGCATTGCTGGAGTGAGTATGCATGGAGCATATGGATCTGACGAGACAGGAACCAGAGGTCTAGCATTTATGATTGCCGACACCTCTGCCATCAAAGTGCAAAGTACCTCATGAGTCAAGTGAGCATGTTTCTTCTGCAACAGCATACCGTCTAGAATCCTGCGGGTTACACCGATCATGCGTTCCCATGCTCCCCCCATGTGGGAGGCGTGTGGAGGATTGAATTCCCACGTACAGCCATTCTCATGGAGGTATTTCAGAAGACTAGTCTGGTTTTCTTTTGTTGGCTGCATGCCCAGTTCTTGGCTAGCTCCCACAAAGTTGGTTCCTCTGTCTGATCTGAGCTGCTTTGCTGGTCCCCTCACAGCAAAAAACCTTCGCAGAGCATTGATGCAGCTGGCAGTGTTCATAGATTCAATGACTTCTATGTGTACTGCTCTTATACTCATACACGTGAAGAGTATAGCCCACCTTTTGTTTTCAGCCACACCGCCTCTGGTGCGCCGAGTGACAACTGTCCATGGACCAAAAACATCTAACCCCACGTATGTAAATGGAGGAGATGTACTGAGGCGCTCAGGTGGAAGATCTGCCATCTTTTGAACTTCCAACTTTCCTCTGAGTCTGCGACACATAACACAATCCTGAAGGATGGAGTTTATCAGTCTTTTCCCGCCTACAATCCACAAACCAGCCAGTCGGATTGCTCCTTCTGTGAATTGTCTGCCTTGATGGTGCACCTTGGAGTGGTAGTAACCTACCAACAGCTTGGCGACATGACTTTGCTTTGGGAGGATGATAGGATTTTTCACCTCTGACTCAAGAGAAGAGTGTTTCAGACGTCCTCCAATTCTCAAGAGACCGTCATCGATGTAGGGGTCGAGATTCCACAGCGTGCTTGAATGGGAAACTTGTTGATCCTTCTGCAGAGCAGCATACTCATCTGGATATAGGTCTCTTTGGACATGTAGAAGTATAAGTCTCTTTGATGCTGTCTGTTCTTCGGGTGTACGTGCTTCGCTGCACTGATGCCATCCTCTGCACGTATGGGATGTGCTTATTGAACTTGACATGTGAGAACGTGCTTGATGAATCAGAAAAGAAACAGCTCTTATCAAAGATTCCCAAGTAGAAAAGCGCTGAAAACGTTCTGAGAAGAGGCTTCTTTCTACTCGAGTAGTGAAGCTGGCTACACAAGGTCTGACTTCTGCATCCGTCTCAGGATTTATCAGTTCGAAGAACTCACACTGTTGCACTTGGGGCGGTTCGTAGAGAAAGCTGGGTCCTGTGAACCATATGGTGTTATTAAGCTGTGATGCACTCACAGATCTTGTTGCCAGGTCAGCTGGATTCTGGACTGTAGGCACATAACTCCACTGTTCTGGAGAAGTCGAGTGACTTATCCGCTGAACACGATTGTGCACATAAACGAAAAAACATCTGGACTGATTGTAGATATATCCCAGGACCACTTTGCTGTCACAGTAGAATTTCACTGCATTTGGCTTGTGGTCTAGTTCGTCGAGAATGTGTTCAGCCATCTCTACAGCCAGCACTGCTCCACACAGCTCCAGGCGAGGGATAGAAGGTTCAGGACGTGGTGAGAGCTTTGCCTTTCCCAACACAAATCCCACTTTGACCTCGCCTTCATCAGTCTGAGCTCGGAGGTAAGCCACTGCCCCTATGGCCCAGTTTGATGCATCTGAAAAGACACACAACTCAGTGTATAAAATGTTAGAGAGTGAATGGTGTACATATGTGCGTGTGATGTGAAGGTCACTTATCTTTTGAAGTGAGGTTTTCCATTCTTCCCACTTGCTTCTCTTCTCTTCAAGAAGGACCTCGTCCCAGTCATGTACTTCTCTGGTCAGCTCACGTACCAGTGCTCTGCCCTGGATTGTCACTGGTGCCACAAAGCCCAAAGGGTCAAAGAGGCTATTCACAACAGAGAGCACTCCGCGATGAGTGTAGGGCTGGTCATTAGCTGCGACTTTGAAAGTGAAAGTATCAGTTTTTATGTCCCAGTATAAACCTAGGCTTCTTTGAGTGGGCCAACTCTCATTTCCAAAATTCAGATCTTGAAGGCCAGAAGCGAGGTCTTCTGGTGGGAACGCTTTCATCACCTCAAAACTGTTTGAGGCTATTTTGTGGAGCTTGAGGTTCGACTTGGAAAGTGATTCTTGGGTGCGTTTGAGCAGGTCAATTGCTTCGACTTCTGTGGGAAAGGACATCAGTCCGTCATCCACGTAGAAATGTCTGTTGACAAAGTGCAAAGTATCAGTACCATACTCTTGCTCACCTTGCTGTGCAGCTAACCGCAGACCATATATCGCTACTGCCGGTGAAGGGCTGTTCCCGAAAACATGTACCCTCATACGGTACTCTACCACTTCCTTGTTCAAATCGTTGTTGCTGTACCAGAGAAATCGCAAATAGTTTCTGTGGTCTTCTTTCACCAGGAAACCATAGAACATCTGTTGGATGTCTGCCATAATAGCAACAAGATCTTTCCTGAACCGTAGCAGCACACCCAACAAGGAGTTGTTCAGGTCAGGGCCTGAGAGCAGCACATTGTTCAGAGAAATACCTTGGTGTTGTGCGCTGGAATCAAACACCACTCGTATCTGTCCCGGTTTTTGCGGATGATACACTCCGAAGATGGGCAAGTACCAACATTCTTCATCCTCGTGGATAGGTGGTGCTCTTTCCGCATGATGGTTCTGGAAGAGTTTCTCCATGAAGGCAGAAAACTGTTCCTTCATCTCAGGGTTTCTACTTAGCGTGTGTCGCAAAGAATTAAGACGAGACAAAGCATGAGCACGATTATTTGGCAGTAATGGTCTGGGTGATTTGAATGGCAAAGGAGCGACCCAGTTTCTCTGTTCATCCTGGTGGAACTCTGCTTGCATGATCTTCAAGAAGATCTCATCCTCGAAGGACATGGCATGTTTGTTATCATTTTTGGTTCTCTCAAATACTTTGAGCCCAAGTTCATCTTCGACTTGCATGCAACGAGTGGCGTGATTGAACGAATGGGGAAAAACAACAGACTTATGCTCCCCGCCATGGAACAATTTCTCTTTCACTTTGATGTGGCTTTGGCATGGAGTGAGAAGAGACGGACGACCATTCTCTAGGATGTTAGTTTTAAAGACACTCACCATCGGCTTATGAGCTTTGTCAATGCAGACATCACCTACAATCACCCAACCTAAATCTAACTGCTGCGCAAAAGGTGCATTGTGAGGCCCATTGATCTGTTGTCTTGCTTTGTGTACACGGATCATGTCTCTTCCCAACAATATTAAGATCTGAGCATCAGGATCTAGCTTTGGGATGAACTGTGCCACACGTTTCAAGTGTGAATGAGCAAGGGCGACCTCTGGAGTAGGTATTTCACATCTGTTGCTCATCATCTCGTTACACTCAATCAATGGTGGGAGATCTAGACATGTTTTACCATCCAGTGTCTCTATTTGGAAGCCGACCGCTTTCCTTCCAGATATTTCTATGGAACCAGCACATGTTCTCAGCAAATATGGAGAGGGGTTACTCTGGATTTCAAACAGCTCAAAGAACTCTACTTTGGCCAGGGAGCGGTTGCTCTGGTCGTCAATTATGGCATACATCTTAATAGCTCGTTCCCGTTGCTCATGAGGAAATACACGCACCAAGCACATTTTCGCACAGGATCGCATTGGAGCACTTTCCCCACAAACTTCTGTACACTTTGAAGTTACCTCTGGGGTAGCATTGTCCTGCTGTTCTGTATATGGTTCTTGCATCTGAGGTGTTGAGCGAGGCAGAGCTATGTCTGGATGCATGACTGTGCAATGTCTATCAGAATCACACTCAGCACATTTGAGGATTGCGAGACATTCTCTGGCTACATGATTTGGAGAACAACACTTGAAACATCTTTTCTGTTCTTTCAGGATGTTCTTGCGTTCCAACAATGACTTTTTCCTGAAGGCTCTGCATTTTGACAGTGGATGTGATTTGTTGTGAATAGGGCAGTACTTCAACAAGTCTGTTTTGATAGTCTCTTTCGAGTTTGCCGCATTTGAATCATCATTTGCCGACACATCTGTCTTGTGTACTGACACAGGAACTCTGCTAGCACCATGTTTATACAGCAGTCTTTCACTTCTGATGACTGTATGGCTACTACTTGAAAGCTTGAAACTTGGATCATTCCTGGCTTTAGCTTCACTGCAAATAAAATGAGTGAAGAATGAGAATGGGGGAAAACTGACCTTGTTCTCTTCCTTGAAACGTGAGCCAGCGAACAGCCATTTCTCCTGCAAACTTCCTGGTAACTTCTCCACTATAGGATTAATGCCACGAGGGGTATCGAGATAAGCTAGTCCAGGTAAGTATGTGTCTCCTTTCGCTGCAAGTATCTCCGTGAGCAGGTCTGCAATCTCCCTGAGTTTGACATTGTCTTTTGGAGATAGACGTGGAAAATTATCCAGTCGCTTAAATAAGGCACTTTCTATCACTTCTGGAGTGGCATAACATTCTTGAAGTCTCACCCAAGAAAGTTGGAGAGCAGCTTGTGGATTAGTGACATATACAGCCCGAATCCTTCTCACATGATCTGACGATTCCTTCCCCAGCCACTTGACTAATAAGTCTAGCTCTTCACCAGCTGAGAGCTGTAAGTCTTGCGTGGCATTAACAAACGAAGACTCCCAGGCTCTAAAGTTCTCTGGATTATCGTCAAACTTGGTAAGCCCTGTGGTGACAAGTTCTCTACGTGCCAAGAATTTAGCAAAGTCTAACATAGGCTCAGCTTGGCTTTGAGAGTAATGTTGCGTATCTGAAAGAACTGCATACCTTTGTGAAGCAGGGTCTTGTTGGCGTTGGGATGCTTTAGATGCAGTATTCGGTATCGGATGAGGCAGATTATACAGTGAATCTGGATATCTTGTGCTCTGCAGACATTTATCATCACATATTCTGCTCCGTTCATGAACTGTATCACTATCATATGCAGCGCTCAATCTCTGAGACTTCTCGATCAAACTCGGAGTTGATTCCTTTACACAGGCTGAAGATATATTTAGAGGTAGGGTGGAAAAGTCAAGAGTTCACCTGAGTTTGGTGCTTTACATATTCCTCTGTTCTCATTGAAATCACATGTGATGAAAGTGTGCTTCTCTCACTGCAACCATCATCATGTTCCATTGCTGCTGCCGCTGTCTCTAATGCTTCCGCTTCTGCCAGAGCAGCTGCAGCTTCTTTTTCGATTTCTAATGCTTCTAAACTTGCTTCCACCATAGCTCTTTCCTGTTCCAGCCTAGCTTTCTCCTTTTTCATTTCAAGCTGTCTTTTTGCAAACACCATCTTGGCACGAGCAGCTTCTGCTGAGGCTCTAGCTTTAGCGGCAGCGCTAGCAACTGAACACTTGGAGGAAGATGATGATCGTTTAGAACTGACCTCTGAAGATGCTTTTCCTTTTCCTCCTTTCACTTCAGTTTGCATGTTTGCATCTGCATGTTCCTCTTGCACCCGCTGATCCATGGCTTTTTACTGTACTGTTCTCTTCATATGTTTTGCTTTCCAAGCGTGAAATATAAATAAATAGCAAGCCAAACTCTGTTCAAGAGCCAGGATATGAGCGCCTTGCTCCTTTAATATTTCAATTTGTGGTTTACACAGGCAAACTCAACGGCCATTGAACCGAGTAAAACTGTAAATTAAATAAAAGAAATAAGGAAAAAATATTACAATCAAAATTAAATTATGCTTATTAACAGTGATGAGTGAAATGTAGATACATCGCTAACTCAGGTTAAGAGCATTATCAATACACCACGTTAGTACTGATCGCCAAAAACAAACATCTTGATTAGATCACGTTAAACTCTTGCAACATATCAAACAGATGGATAATTAAAATAAACTTACAGCCATCGCTTTCGACAGGGTTTAGAAGGATGATGAAATCAGATGCAACAAAAACATGTCAACAGTTTGCTGCGCCATAAGCTCGCTATTTCCTGTTACCCAATGTGCGGTGCTCGTGGAAACACGTCAAAATAAAAGTCCTCCCATAGGAACTTGCATAATAGCGACAGATAAAATAAAACTTATAAAGAATATTAAGCAATCATGAACATAATGTTTATACATGCAAATGTCCATCACAAATTATGCACAACCTCTAACAGAGGCAGAAAATTATCCGTTAAAATTATCTTAAGCCTTAAAGTTCTGCATAATTAAGGGCGTGGTCACTTGAGTGACAGGTAGAGTGCGCTGCTGTCTGTGAGCTGTTACCTCAGCTGCCGCTGAATTTGGCATCTCAGCCGTTTTTGTGCTTTTTTTCTCGATTATTTTATACAATTATAAAATATAGCTTGCTGCATAATATTCGAGATGTGTGTCATAGATGTGCATGCATGCGGAAAAGACACAGAACACACGTTGTTGGATCGTGGCATTGGCTGAAAGTTTTGGTTGTGAGATTTACAACAATGACAAAACCAGGAGGATATACAACTCTGACAGCACTGCTTGGATATTATAACTAAAACTGCTGCACTATTTTGAAAAAAATATACTTTGGACACGGGCTCATTTGTTTGTTAGATACGCTGCTCAGATTGCATCCTTTCTTGAAGAACGATGACAGATCATTCAGAAGAAATGTGAAATGTTTTTTTTTTTTTTTTTTTGCAATGGACATTTATATCAGTTATCCGGGAGTGACGTGCGGTGACGCGCAGCTAAGATGGTCGCGGCCTCATTTTCGCTTCAAAACTGCTGTTCAGAACTCTATGGGTGACGTCACGGACGCTACGTCCATATTTTTTTACAGTCTATGCGAAAAACGCGCAGGATCCTGGCTGGAGAGGCACCATGGACTTTGTTCTCTACAGAGAGAATTTGAGGTGAGTAAACTTTGTTAAATTAATATTTTTAGAGCTTGCACTCCGGTGGTGTCGGCCGTTGTTAAGCAACGATAAGCTGCGATCCTCAATGAAGCTTGTTCGACTTGAAACGGCACTGTACAGACCATTAAATTACCACAGAAGTATACTACTACAATGCGACCTCAAAGGGCACTTTCACTTTCGCGATCAAAGGGTAGGGCTCTTTATATTCTCTCTGTATATTGTATCATTAACTGTTAATTTTGATCCTTATCTTTCCAGATAAATAATATATACAAAAACATGATAAAAAAAAAAAAAAATCAAACTTAGCCATTATCTTTATCACTTGTTGCCCCCCTAATGGCTGGTGCCCCAGGACACTCGCCCAATCCCGTCTATGGATAATCCGGTCGAGTATGTCCAGTACCTAACACGTTCAAAGCTTCCTTACATTTACATTTACATTTATTCATTTGGCAGACGCTTTTATCCAAAGCGACTTAAGTGAGGAAATACAACAAGCGAGTCATCATGACGAGGCAAATAGACAAGATCGAAGTGCTCATAATACAAGTTATAGGCAGTGCTCAGATTATCCTAAAATATAATAGAGAGGGATTAGAGGAAGTGAAAGGATAGGAATAAGAAGTTTTTTTTGTTTTTTGTTTTTTAAGATGAGGTTAAGTGCTCACGAAAGAGATGGGTTTTCAGCTGTCTTTTGAATATTGCCAGGGATTCCGCATTCCGGATGAAGGCAGGAAGATCATTCCACCAGCAAGGGACAGTGAATGAGAATGTTCTGGAAAGTGATTTCGTGCCTCTCTGTGATGGTACCACAAGCCTTCGCTCCTTTAATGAGCGCAGGTTTCTGGTAGGTAGTGTTGTAGTACTCGAGTCCGGACTTGGACCGAGTCCAGTTTTTCAGTCTCACTTCTTACCGATTCCGAGCCGATCTTTTTTGTTACCAGCGGCACAGGCAGTAACGTCAGCTGCGCATTCTCGCTCTCTTCTCTCACGGTGAAGTGACACACACTCGCGCGGGAACCTCCTCTCTCTCACTCGTCTCATTCGCTCCGGTTCCTGCAGGTTTCGTGCTCACACCGAAAGCGCGCGCACCACTGATCACGCGAATAAGCCACGCTTAGTCTCAAACAGAGTCACAATTACCAAAATGAGTGGCTTAATGCACTTAAAATATTAAATACATACAAAATTATGTCAAAATGCTCGTCTTGGCAATTATTCAGATAAACACAGTCAGTTTTGGATCGTTAAATAGCTAAGAGAATGCAATTCTTAAAGGGACAGCAGTCCAATATTCCTGCTGCTGTCTGACATGTTATTTAAAGAACAAAAGACAAAGAAAATCACTTTCTGCTCTTGACTGAATACGTTTTTAACTTTAATGGTAAGAATAAGTCTTTATTTAATATTTACAATAAAAAATACAGAAATTAAGGTAACCAACGTGGATGTGTTATTTTACATTTGATTACTTTAATTTCTGTAGTATTTCTTATCTAAATAAAAACCTACTTAACCTGAAAAACTTAGTTTCATTGCTCTCTATTCTATTGCATTTATTTGCTGTTTGGAATTTTTTTATTTGTTCTTATTTTATTACTGAGTTTTACTTTTTTTATGAAAATAAAACTTTGTGTTGAAGAAAGGTAGATTTTTGTTTGTATATGCTGTCAATTATAGTTCTTAGAAAGAAAATCAGAATCGGCAAAAATAGGTATCGGCAGATCACACTATTCGGAAATCGGAATCAGCCAAGAAAATTGAAATCAGCGCATGTCTAGTTCAAACAAAAGCCACAGCAGAACTGCAATTCATATCGATGTTTCTTGAACAAATCTGTGGCTGTGTAAAAACCATGAGAGTCAATGATTCAATTACCCTTTCAAAAATACATCCACTTGTGTCCTTACTGAATGAATGAATGAATGAATGAATGAATGAATTGAATGACTCGATGACTCACTCATTAAGACAGTGACTTACCGCCATCTACTGGCAGTTTTAGTTCAATTTAACAGTATCACACATTATAACATCATTGCTTATTTTTCTTTTGGACATTTTTAATTTAAAACATTGATTTATTTTATAAAGGTATTTATAGAGGTAAAAAAAAGCACTAATGCACAATCAGTTTAAAAGGGAAAATATTGTCCCTTAATGGAAAAGGTGTGATTGCAGCAGTCTAAGTGGAAGAGAAGGGGAATGCAGAAGAATGTTAAATGCCTCAGGGTGTACGCGACTGTAAAATGTTTGGGAACCACAGTTGTAGAGAATTTAAAAACGTAATAATGCAAAAAATAATAATGCAAAATTATTATTTTAGAATCTAAGATATGCTGTCTCTCACATCACATAAATTATCAATAGTTATGTACGAAGGTCTTGAAGAGGATTCTTTTTTTTCTGTCTCTGTCTTGACTGTCTCATTTGGACTCGGACTTGACTTGGACTCGAACCTTTTGGACTTGGACTTGACTTGGACTCGACAAAGGTGGACTTGACTACAGCCCTACTGGTAGGAGTGTAGACTCGTAAGAGTGAGTGGAAGTAGGAGGGTGCTGAGCCTGTGGTAGATCTGTAAGCAAGCGTCAACACCTTGAATTTGATGCGAGCAGCAAGTGGTAGCCAGTGAAGAGAGATGAAGAGAGGCGTGACGTGGGCTCTTTTGGGCTCGTTGAAGACGAGACGTGCTGCTGCGTTCTGAATCATTTGTAGAGGCTTGATTGTGCATGATGGCAGTCCAGCCAGAAGTGCATTGCAGTAATAAGCCTAGAAATGACCAGAGCCTGGACCAGAAGTTGTGTTGCATGTTCTGTTAGAAAGGGCCTGATTTTCCTGATGTTGTATAGTGCAAATCTGCATGACCGAGCTGTCATTGCAATGTGGTCTTTGAAGGTCAGTTGATCATCAAGGATTACTCCAAGATTTCTGGCCGAATTTGATGGGGTAATTGAGGATGTGCCTAGCTGGATGCTGAAATCGTGATTTAGAGTCAGATTGGCAGGGAAGACGAGAAGCTCAGTCTTAGCCAGGTTGAGCTGTAGATGATGTTCTTTCATCCATGCCGAGATGTCCGCCAGACAGCTTGAGATTCGTGCAGCTACTGTGGGATCATCTGGTTGGAATGAAAGGAAGAGTTGTGTGTCATCAGCATAGCAATGGTAGGAGAAACCATGTGCCTGAATGATGGGACCAAGTGATGTAGTGTAAATGGAGAAGAGGAGGGGTCCAAGAACTGAACCCTGAGGAACACCCGTGGTCAGCTGATGAGCTTTGGATACCTCCCCTCTCCAGGCAACCCTGAAAGACCTTCCTGTGAGATAGGATTCAAACCAGAGAAGTGGAGTACCTGTGATGCCCAGTGATGAGAGGGTGGACAGGAGGATCTGATGATTCACCGTGTCAAAGGCAGCTGATAGATCGAGCAGAATGAGAACTGATGATTTGGAATCAGCCTTTGCAATCCGCAGGGATTCAGTGACCGACAGCAGTGCAGTCTCAGTCGAGTGGCCACTCTTGAAACCAGATTGATTGACATCCAACTGGTTGCTATGTGAGAGGAAAGATGACACTTGGTTGAAAACAACTCGTTCAAGTGTTTTTCCTATGAATGGTAGGAGAGAAACAGGTCTGTAGCTGTCTACAAGAGACGTGTTTAATGTGGGTTTCTTAAGCAGTGGGGTTACCCGAGCCTGTTTGAATGTGTTAGGGAAAGTGCCAGTGTGGAGAGATGCGTTGATGATGTGTGTCAGTGCTGGTAAAAGTGTGGGAGCGATGGCTTGTAGAAGGTGTGTGGGGATGGGATCTAGAGGGCAGGTAGTAGGATGATTGGAGAGGAGAAGTTTGGATACTTCTGTCTCAGTGAGGGGAGAGAATGAAGAGAGGAGGTGTGTGGCTGTGTGTGTGGTTGGTCTGAGTTCCTGTGTGTGTGGAGCGGAGAACTGACTGCTGATGGTAGATGTTTTGTCAGTGAAAAATGTAGCAAAATTATCAGCAGTAAGGGATGAGGTGGGTGGTGGTGGAGGGGGACAGAGGAGAGAGTTGAATGTTTTGAAAAGTGTGCGTGTGTTTGAAGCGCTGTTGATTTTGTTGTGGAAATAGGAGGATTTAGCAGCATGAATTACAGCAGAAAAGGATGAGAGCAGAGACTGATAGCTACAAAGGTCAAATTGATCTTTGATTTGTGCCACTTCCTCTCTGCAGCCCTGAGTTTGGTCCGATGTTCACGAAGAACATCAGATAACCAGGGATTAGAGGGAGTGGCACGTGCAGGCCTGGATGACAGAGGACAGATACTATCTAGAGAAGAAGTTAATGTGGAACCACTTTATGCGGTACCACTTTTAGCATAGCTTAGCATAGTTCATTGAATCTGATTAGACCGTTAGCATCGCGCTTAAAAATGACTAAAGAGTTTTGATATTTTTCCCATTTAAAACTTGACTCTTCTGTAGTTAAATCGTGTACTAAGATCGACAGAAAATGAAAAGTTGCGATTTTCTTGGCTGATATGGCTAGGAACTGTGCTCTCATTCCGGCGTAATAATCAAGGAAATTTGCTGCCGTATAATGGGTACAGCAGGCGCAATGATATTACGCAGCGTCTCTCACAAACATCTCCATGGTTGCAAGGCACGTTCCCTGTGCAAGCAGGGGCTCACGGGCGCTGCGTAATATCATTGCACTGCTGCAGCCATGGAACGGCAGCAAAGTTCCTTGATTATTACGCCTGAGTGAGAGTATAGTTCCTAGCCATATCAGCCTAGAAAATCACAACTTTTTATTTTCCTTCGGTCTTAGTAGCCTACACGATGTAACTACAGAAGAGTCAAGTTTTAAATAGGAAAAATATCAAAACTCTTTGGTCATTTTTAAGCGCGATGCTAACGGTCTAATCAGATTCAATGAACTATGCTAAGCTATGCTAAAAGTGGTACCGCCAAAACTGGAGATCTGCTGAATGGATTTGAAAACGGTAAAACTCAACTGTTTAACTCTAGGGGAGTTGGAAAATGAGCCTATTTTCAAAAAAAGTGGAGTGTTCCTTTAATAGCAGCCCAGCTTCTTTCCTTATCGCTTCTATTATGGTATTCCTTCGAAGATATGTTGTATAGACATTCGTACTCTTGCCAGAGTTCAGCCAGTTTTTCTTCCATACCGGTTGTCCAATGTGTTTTTATGTTGCAAACTTTTTTGACGCCATTTCGCTGCTTGTTTACAATCGCCTGACACAGTCTCCAAGGAAACAGAGACGTTAGCGGTCGCAAATATTATGCTGCTTTCTCGTGCTCTCATCGTTATTGTAAAGATGACTTTCCTTGAAAAAAAATTGAACGCCCCCCCCCAGTTCGAAACCTGAATGCGATTTGTTCGTAATCACTAACGTTACTTCAGAAGTGGGAATTATCAAATTTGAGAAGAATCTTTGTGAGGAGGACTGGCAATGACTGTTTCTAAAATTCTAAGACTAGAATTTTATAAAACTATAAAAATAGTAATATTAATTATATACTGTAAATATTTACAGACTATTTTTATAGTTTTATTGTAACTGGCTAAAAGGTTTTGAATGATTTCATCATGTTTTATTAATATTAATAAAGGCAAACATTAAATGTTCAAGTTTTTATAGAGCAATCCAGTCTATCTGATGTTGGTCCATTAGATTTTAAATATTTCTGTATAGCCAGTTTTGGCCAGAATAGGGGAGAGTGGGGGCGGTTGCAACACTTTTTACATTTCCTTCAGTTTCTCAGTGATTGTTTGTATTAGAAAGACAAAAATATATATGTATATATTAAACCCATATATGTCACCTACCTGCCCATGCTGTTGCAACATGTGTACATATGATAATATGAAAGTAATTTGTACTTAAATGGACCCTGAAAAATGTTGCAACTGTCCCCATATATGGGGACAGTTGCAACAGTACCGAGGGGCAGTTGCAACAGTCATTTAGATGTAATAAAACTCATACTTCTGCATCATTTTTCAAATCTTTTTTTTTTTAGTTAACTTTTTAAAGTAAAAAACAAGTACACAACCATGTAACACCTTTGTCAAAATCCCACAAACTGATTTATGTAGGCCCAACTGTAGTAACAAGCAGTAACAATTTCATAACAACACCAAAAGCAAACAAACGGATTATTTCATAGCATCGAGTATTCACAATTCCCCATCTGACTCACAATTGTGGCAAATGTAAATGGAACCACCATCAGTGCAGGCTTCATGAGCCCATGCCTTGCACTGGCAACATTGAAGCCACACCTCTCCCGGTCTGGAGTAGCTCTCCAAACAGACAATGCAAAAATCTTCTTCTTTCTCAGAGTCACTGTCCTTCTCTGTATGCTTTTTCTCCTTGGTTTTGGTTTGTTGGCTTGTTTCCAGTGTGTTTTTTGTCAGTTTTCTCTTAACTTTTGTTGGCTCTCTCTTAACTTTTGCTTTCTCCCTCTCCAAAGCCTCCTTTTCGGGGGATGGACATCATCAGGCCTGGGTGACTTCTCATCCAGGTATCGCAAAATGAGTTGACATGACATTTTAGGGGGCCATACACAGTACGATCCAGTGGCTGTAATTTGTGGGAGCAATGGGGCGGAAACGACAGCATGACAATGCCCTTTTCTCTGCAGAAATCTATTCCTCTCACAGAAAGATGCGAGGAATGATTATCAAGGATCAAGAGGACTTTGGCATCCAATGAGGCCCTCGTGTGGTGGTGGAAATGTTTAAGGAACTGAAGGAAATGGTCCTCCATCATCCACCCTGATTTATTGGCGGCTCCAATGCATCCAGGTGGGCCATCGCGGATGAAATGGTCCTTAAAGTTAACCCGTGGGAATATGAACATGGGTGGAATCATGTTCCCTAATGCATTGCCTGCACATGCAACTGTTACCTCTCTCTCCGGAGGTTACTGCCCCCACCTGTCTGACGCCAGTCCGGCAACAACATTTTCTGGTTCTTGGACAGTTGTGATCCCGGTCTCATCCATATTCCAGATGTCCTTCCCTTCAAATTTGTTTTTGTCAAGCACATTGGCAAGATTGTCGTAAAACAAGGATACATTGTGACGGTGTTTCGTGTGAGACTGGTAGCTTGAGGGCACCGTATAGACAGACTGGGCTTTCTTTTCATGAACCCCATAAACCAATCCCGGCCAGCCAGGGAGCACTCATTCCAGGTTTCAGGGTAGGGGCACTTGTAGTAGACAGCCAGTTGGTAGGCCAATCTATGGACCTGTGAAATTGATGGTAAATGAAACTGGAAGTAGAATGGTAATTTATCTTATCTTATTATTTCGCAGCCTTAATATTCTTATATAATTCTCCCCACCAGCCCTCCCTTTAAGCCTACACTCTGCTTTAATACCTTCCTCATGCCTACTTCTTTAGTGCTGAGGCCATAGAAAAGATCAGCTGCTCTTTTTAGGTATTCTGCCAGACTATCTTCCTGTTGGACTGAGAAGACCCTCCTCGGGGTCCAGTAACCTGTCCTCATCTCCTCTCCTGGACTTAGCCTCTCTCTTTTTTTAATAAAGCGGTAGAGGGTTGTGTGGCAAATTGAATACTGTTTTGCCACAGACCTCACTGTCCTGCCATCATTGCTCACTACAGCAGCAAAGGACAGAATAGGTAGAGGGACACCCCTTTCTGTTGTCCTTTTCCTGTCTCGTGGCATACTGAAAAAAAAAAACAGAACAGAAAATGTAGGATACACTGCAGCCTAGTTTGACTTTTAAAAAAGCAATTTGCTGAAATACAAAGAGGAGATACCTGCTTACTGAAATATGTTCTTTATCAAACCACTGAATTGCCCTTTTATATCAATTTTATCTAATTGTCATTATTATTGTCATGTCCCACCCCCTGGCAGCCATCTTAAAACTAGTGATGCTAGCCTAACACATTAGCTTGAACACATTGTACCACATTGTACAAGTCTGTTAAGAGCTAAGAAACTGCACATTCAAACTATAAAACTATAAAAAACAATACTTAAAGGGATAGTTCACCCAAAAATGAAAATTTGATGTTTATCAGCTTACCCCCAGTGCATCCAAGATGTAGGTGACATTTTTTCTTCAGTCGATCACAAATGATGATTTTTAACTGCAACTGCTGCCCTCTGTCATTCAAATAATAGCAGTGATTGGGAACTTCATCTATAAGAGTGAATAAACCTTGCTTAGACAAATCCAAATGAAACCCTGCGGCTTGTGACGCCACATTAATGACACGAAACGATCGGTTTGTGAGAGAAACCGAAAAGTATTTATATAATTTTTTTACCTCTAATACACCACTATGTCCAACTCCGTTCAGCTTCCTGCTAGTGAGGTCAAAAAACGCGTTGTGATGACGGAAGTGATGTCTCGCCCATATACTTCAATGAGCGCGAGACATCACTTCCATTGTCCGAGCGCGATCTGACCTCACTCACCGGAAGCTGAACGGAGTTGGACATAGTGGTGTATTAGAGGTAAAAAATGATATAAATACTTTTCGGTTTCTCTCACAAACCGATCGTTTCGTGTCTTAGGACATTAATGTGTCGTCACGAGCAGCAGGGTTTCATTTGGATTTGTCTAAGCAAGGTTTATTCACTCTTATAGATGAAGTTCCCATCTACTGCAATTATTTGAATGACAGAGGGCAGCGGTTGCAGTTAAAAATCATCATTTGTGATCGACTGAAGAAAAAATGTCACCTACATCTTGGATGCACTGGGGGTAAGCTGATAAACATCAAATTTTCATTTTTGGGTGAACTATCCCTTTAAACAGTTTAGACAGTATGACAAAAAATCTAGTAGTGAAAAAAGTTACTTTTTTTCAGTTCTCCTATAAGGAGGTTTAGCATGTGACTGTTAACCTTTCAGAAAGAAGGAGGGGCATACTGAGCATGTGCAGTAGGAGTGTCATGACTCTAGCTCATTCCTGATTGGATAAATCAGCAATGTTGCAACTGCCACACGTTGCAACTGTCCCCACTCTCCCCTACTATTTCGAGAGTGATCTGAAAGGTATCCAGACCAAATGAACCACATAAACAGGTCCAGCTCGGATCCGCGGCGGATCAGCTGCTTCATAAACGGGTCCAGATCGGATACGCGGTGGATGCTTCTTAAACGGGTCCAGATCGGATCCGCGGCGGATTAACTACTTTATCGGTGGACACGGGATAGGACTTCACCGGATCTGAACTGGATCCACAATCCTTATCTGTTCCGGAGCTTGTGATACCTCCGGGGCGGATCCGTTGCGGAGTCAGTTTGCTATCTGGGTACCCTCTGTAGTCTTTTGAGGTCAGATTTGGTAGATGAGCTGAACCAGACAGATATAGAAGTGCAGAGGACGGATTCAAAGATGGCAGAGTAGAACTGTTTCAGCAGCTACTGTGATAGGTTGAACTTCAGCTGGCGAAGGAAGTACAACCACTGCTGGGCCTTTTTACAATGGATTTTGTGGTGTGTACTGCCGAATGTTCAGCAGTTAATCTCTGGTAAAACTGATCGTGTTTGAAAAACAAAAAACAGGAAAAACTAACAAAAACAGTACAAACACTGCAGAGCCGAGCATTGTGGCTGACATGCACGGCGCCATCTTACAAAATAGTAAACAACTACTTAGAAGTTCACTTGTAGTACAGATGCAGTACAAATTAGAAACCAAGCTGTGAACTAGTTGTGTACTTTTAAGTATACTATAAGTATAACAATAAACTTTAATGTATACTTCACTTGGGCCAATTTAGTCCCAAGCGGTATTAAAATACTACACTTACACTTACAAGTTTACTAGTAGTACACTGATACTAGTATACTTACTACATAAAGTATACTTAAAAATATACTTGAACATTACTTAAGTATACTGGATAAAATGAATTTCTTTTTCGTAAGGGTGTTTCGTAATAAACACCCAGTCAAGTTTAACGTGTCTGTGCAAAGCACTGTTTCATGTATAAATAATATTAGATTTAAAGCTTCAAACTAAAACAACATTTCTCAGGGGACCTGTATCTCCAAATGGTTTACAAATATTATCACCTTATATAATGCTTAATTTGCATTGAAATAATGACAAATGTCATTAAATATTACATATATATGTATATCAAAACATATATAAATATAAATTACAATTGTGACCTGTGGCTGTGACTTTAGGAAAGTTAATAATATTATGTTGTGTTCTGCTTTAAAACAGAGTCAACACCCTGCTTAAATCCTACCCCAGCATTTCAGTAGTCTTTAATCTGTATTTTTGATCACTGCATTTCAACCTTAAAAGGAAAATATAAGTAGTCTTCATCATGTGAAAATTGGTCTAAAATTGCATACTGTCTGAGTAGGTACTACATTTGAATTCAACTTTACTTTGCAATCGTTAAAACATCTCAGGTTACGCATGTAACCATGGTTCACTGAAAAGGGGAATGAGACACTGCGTCCTCTAATGGACACTTTGGTGAATGCTTCCAGCTTGATCAGTTTTCGAAGTATGTGTTTAAACGCAACAATGTCATTGGCTGATGGCAGTCTGTGACGTCACTATTGGTGTGACCATGAGTATAAAAACCTTTATTAGACGTCATTAACTTCTTTGTCTAAAGGAGATGTGCATGGCAGAGAGATGCAGTGTTTCCTTCCTCTTCTCAGGGAACTATGGGAACCAAATTTCTACTTCACTGCTAACACAAGGGATCAACCTGCTTAAGAACCCACTATAGGGGAAGGTAGTTACAACCTTGCAAATATGCTAAAGTTTGCATTTTAAAAGAACTTGAAACAGGAAAGGCAGTTTCTTCTAGATAAATGAAGGAGCCTCCTGCTTAGGGGACCCCAATTCTGGGGGAGGCAGCAACAACTTCATTACCACAAGGGAGATTCCTACTTATATATTCCTAAATGAGAGAGAGAGAGAGAGAGAGAGAGAGAGCTGCAACCTTGAAGAACGACTCTAGAATGAGAAGAGGCCAAACAATGTCAATCTTGAAGACAGCCTACCACAACAGCCAACACACTTGATGTCACCATCCAGACGGAGCTCAGGTGAGTGGAGACCTCAGAAAAACAACTCTCTAGAACAGTGGTTCTCAAACTTTTTTGTTCACACCCCCTTTAAACCTTTAAAGAAATCTGGAGAATGGAGGCCTCAGCAAAACATTTTAATTTAAAGGCTTATGTAATGATAAGATATCCAGGACACAAGAGGGCGTTGTTGTATAATGGAGGTTCATAGACTAGTAGTGGGCTGTGTGGATGTATTTTGGTTAATGAATTAAAGCATTACAGTCTAGCATCCGATGGAGTAAGTCTCATTCACATTACATAGTGTCAGAACGGACAAATCCTCGCCAAAATGGAAGCACTAAAAGCACCAGACCCGGTGAGATTGGATGGAAATATCGCAGACAATTGGAAGAAATGGAAACAAAAATTCGAACTTTACATGACCGCTACAGGCATTGAAGGAAAAGCTCAAAAAGTACAAAGCAGCACATTACTACACGTCATCGGGGATGAGGCTCTAGAAATTTACAACACTTTTGAATTCAAGCAGCAGGAGGACAGATTACAACTCAAGGTACTACTAGACAAATTCGAGGAACATTTTACCCCACACAGGAATGTAACGTTTGAGAGACATGTGTTCAACACACGTGTTCAGGCTCCCGGTGAAAACATAGACCAGTTCGTTACTGACTTAAGAACAAAGGCCTGGGGTCTCATTTATAAAGCGTGCGTACTTACAAAATGGGGCTGGAAGCGTGCGTACGCCAGTTCCTGCGCAAAGGTTGTGATCTATAAAAACAAACTTGACGGAAGAATGTGCGCACCTTTAAGCAAACTTTGAGCTGTGCGTACGCACATTCTGGAGACAAAAGTGATATGAATTGAGATAGTAGATGTGCTACTTTCGATCACTTTTCCAGTGACACGCTGTTTTAATGACAGTGAGGAGCGCGGGAAGCACAATAATTCCTCTTTAAACTAAACTGCAGATGTTATGACAAAATATTTTTTCGAGAATGACGATCAGTGATGCACACTTAACTTAGATATTATGGAAGACACTGCTGGATTCGGGGGTCAAACGGTCCGATGTCCAGTTTGAATAGGTCCAATGATAATATCTTACTGTACAACTACAGCTGCAGGAGGTGATGATGTCGTGTGAAGGATCTTCAAACAGTTACCACTGTATTTGAAGGATATAATTTGAGGAAAACGGTAAGATTTGCATGCTTTGTCAGTGACGCGCCGAGTCAGACAATTGTATTTACACTGCAATAAATAAGTAGGCCGATCTGTTTCAACTAAAAATAGCCTATAAACTTCCTAAAAGATATGTTCACCTCATCAGCAAAACTACATAAATTTGATTTGAATTGTTTAAAACTATTAAAATACTATCTGGCCAGTGGAAATGAATGAATCAGCTCTATCCTAAAACCTTTACCTGAAGTATTTTATACAATTTTGTTTTTATGGATATTTTGATATATTTATTCTAAAACATAAAGAGGATATTGGATGATCTTTATCAATATAATGTGTGGCACAAATGGCATTTATAGTCCATATATAATATTTTCCAATGTCTTGTACCTTTGACGGTGTTAACCGTGGTGTCACGTGGATGGGAATATGTATGGAAATGATATGCAGATGAGGTTATGCATAGTAAAATTAGGCGTCAAAAGCTCCATATATGGTGATGTCGGGGAGGAGACAGGGTGGAGATTTATAACTGACTGGGATTTATAAAGGGATTTGTACGCAGGCTCTGGCGTACGCATGGTTTTATAAATCTGATTTTTTTTTTGTGAGTACGCATAATCTAGCTTTTGCGCGTACGTACACTTTTAGTAGGGATCCTACGCACAGTTTTATAAATGAGACCCCAGGTCATTGGAGTATGGAGATTTATGTGACAGTCTAATAAAAGACCGAATAGTCGTGGGAATAAGGGATGACCAAATAAGAGCCAAGTTGTTGAGAACAATGGATTTAGATCTGCCCAAGGCTGTGTCTATATGTCGCGCTGCGGAGGCGAGCCGCACGCAAATGGACAAATTGCAAACAGCACAAGCCGAGTGCGTTGTCAATGAAGTTAAAAGGGAGCGCGCAAATAATCTCAAATGTCATTTGTCACGTCACGCAGGCAAAACATGATACAGGACTGTAAATACTGTGGCAGAGACCACCAGAGGCGGAAATGTCCCGCCTATGGAGAAAAATGCAAGAAATGTGGAAAAATGAATCACTTTTCAAGCAAGTGCATATCCAAAACATTGTCATATGCAACAAAAAAGCCAATACACATGGTAGACGAACATTCTGACTCAGATTCAGAAGAAATGTTTATAGACATGGTAAAATCAAATGGCGAAGACTGGGAAGTAGACCTCATAATAAATTACAGGAAAATAAGATTTAAAATAGACACAGGAGCTCAATGCAATATCATACCAGAATCAATCCACAGACAGACTGGTGCACAACTTGGGAAGTCTAAAGCAAAGTTAGTGACTTATGGAGGGCAATGTTTAAAGCCAATAGGAAAATGCCTGTTGCTGATAGAATACAAAAAAAGATTCCATCATGTTGAATTCCAAGTTATAAATCAGAGTGCAACACCACTGCTAGGACTTACAACCTGTGTTCGCCTTGGGCTCATAAAACGCATCAGTGAGGTAAAGACATGGCCAAGTCAAGATATACAGGAGAAGTATGCAGATGTATTTGATGGACTGGGCTGTTTTGAAGGAGAACAGCACATCAAGATTAGAGCGGACGCACAACCCATCATCCATGCTCCAAGAAAGGTCCCCGTGGCCTTGAGAGACAAAGTAAAGGCAGAACTGAGAAGAATGGAAAACCTGGACGTCATTGAAAAAGTAACAGAACCCAGGCAGTGGGTAAGCAGCATGGTCACGGTATGGCAACCAGAAAAACAGAAGATCTGGATATGCATGGACCCCAAGGACTTGAATGCTGCTATCGAAAGGGAACACTACCCCATGAGGACAATGTGATGGCTCAGATGGCAGGAGCTTAAGTGTTCAGCACACTAGATGCTCAATGTGGATACTGGCAGGTCAAGTTGGATAAAAAAAGTTCAGAGCTGTGCACTTTTAACACCCCATTCGGTCGCTACGCATACAAAAGGCTACCCTTCGGAATAAATACAGCTGGAGAAATATTTCAAAGACTCATGACTGAAATGTTCGAGAACATGGAAGGAGTAGAGGTAATAGTTGACGACATCCTTGTATGGGGGGAAAACAAAGAGCAGCACAACCAGAGGCTGAAAAGGGTGCTGGAGTGAGTGAGAGAAAAGAACATAAAACTCAACTCAGGAAAATGCACATTCACTGCACAAGAAGTCAAATACATGGGACACATCCTAACAGCTGAAGGAATTAAGCCAGACCCCGAGAAAGTAGAGGCAGTCAGGAAAATGCAAAAACCCACTAACAAGACTGAGTTACAGATATATTTAGGGATGGTAACATACCTAGGGAAGTTCATACCGCAGCTATCCACCGTAACTGCCCCACTCCGCATCCTGTTAGAGAAGACCACAGAATGGAGCTGGATGGAGGAACAAGACAAGAGTTTTGAGAAGCTGCAAAAGATGGTCACAGAAGCTCCAGTACTAAAATACTATGACGCATCAAAACAAGTTAAACTGAGCACAGACGCCTCCAGTTGTGGAATAGGAGCTGTGCTTTTTCAAGATGAGTGTCCCATAGCTTACGCATCAAAAGCCTTTACCGACACACAAAAAAGATATGCACAAATAGAAAAGGAGTTGGCCGCCATCATGTTTGGATGCAACAAGTTCTACCAGTATCTGTTCAGATGGGAGTTCGAAGTTGAAACAGACCACAAACCTTTGGAAACCATAATGAAAAAACCATTGGCCGAGACCCCACTAAGACTTCAGAAAATGCTCCTCAGGCTCCAGAAATACAACATGACTGTGAAATACAAAAAAGGAAAGGAACTTTACGTGGCTGATGCCCTGAGCAGAAACTTTTTAAAGGACACAGATGAAAATTAAGATAAAGATGATATACAAGTGTGTGCAGTGATGTGTTTACCCATAGCAGCCGCCAGACTCCAGGAAATACTCACAGAAACTGAGAAGGATTCAACCCTCACAGCAGTAAAAAAGTTCATCCTCCAGGGCTGGCCAGATAAAAGATCAGAAACACCGGACGAAACCAAAATGTACTGGGACTACAAGAGTGAAATGACAGTAGAAGATGGGCTGATATTCAAAGGCAACAAATTAAGCCGAGTTCAGACTGCACGATTTTAGCCCCGATTTTGGCTCGCCGACAGGTTTTGAGAAATCGCCGACAAATGCCCGAAATCACAGGCAAATCGGTGCTCGTTCACGCGAGTGACAATCACGCAGTGTGAATGAGCAAAGACGAGATCTGACAGAATCGCCGACGAGTCGCCGATACCCGTGAGATATTTGGCATGCTAAATATCTGGACCTGTCGGCGATTCAAAATCCTGCTGTGTGAAAAGTGTTCTGACTGAAAACTACATCGGCGATGACCGACAGCCAATGAGAAAGCAACATACAGAGCAGCGGGGAGTTCGGGGAGGAGTTATAGACCACAACATCAGCAAGCATGGCTTCATTCACATAAACATTACAATTCTATCAAACAGAAACAAAGCACAACCATTTACTTGACCATCCACAACAGCAGCACATTGAAAAGTTATGCATTTACCTCCAACTCTCATTGCAGAACACACAATCCACAGTCTCCTCAACCATTTCCTCCTCCATATTCTTCTTTTCTTTTTCTTGTTTTCGCTGCAAATCAGCGCACAGGCAATTCGTATTGCAAGCTTCTTGCGGGCTACCATTTTTAATAATAATAATAACTCGTCTTGCATGCATGATATCGCATTGTTTCCTTGTAACATCTCGCTTGTGTTTGGTTGTGAAACGTAGTTTGCGTGCCAGACAGAGTTGTCGGCGATTCTTCCTATTGTAAAGTCATGCAGTGTGAAACCTTCTGTCGCCGATGCATCGTGCAGTTTGAACACAGCAGCGACTGAATGCTGGCCAAGATAGTCATGCAGTGTGAAAAGAACAGTGACCCGACTACTTTGAAAATCGTGCAGTCTGAACTCGGCTTTAGTGATACCAAACACCCTAAGAAGGATGATGCTGAAAAAAGTGCACTCCAGCCACCAAGGGATCGAAAAAACGAGGAGATTAGCAAGAGATGTCATATTCTGGCCGGGGATGCAAGCTCAGATAGCTGACACAGTCTCAAGATGTGCTATATGCAACACTTACAGAAAGCAGAATAGAAAGGAGCCCATGATTGGACATGACATACCGGAAAGGCCATGGCAAAAAGTAGCTACTGATATTTTCGAACTCGATGGAGAACACTATCTCGTCCTGATTGACTACTATTCGAACTTTATCAAATTAAGCAAGCTAAACACGATAACAAGCCAAGCAGTCATAAAAATCTGCAAACAGCAGTTCTCTCGGCATGGCATACCCGATGAAGTTTGCTCTGACAACAGCACACAGTATTCCTCCACCGAATTCAGGACGTTCAGTGAAGAGTACGGATTCAATCATGTCACATCATCTCCCACATACCCCCAATCCAACAGGAAAGCTGAAAAGGGAGTACAGATAGCAAAAAGCCTTCTCAAGAAAGCCAAGGCTGACAAACGAGACCCTCACCTTGCACTCCTGGACTATTGAAATACACCCCTGGATGGACTACCCTCACCTGCACAGCTGCTTATGGGCCGCAGAACAAAGACAAGACTGCCCACAACACAAGCACTGCTCCAACCTAGAACAATAGAAGGGGTGCAGGATAGAATGAAGGTCAACCAAGAGAGAGAGAAACACTACTATGACAGAGGATCACGCGTGCTGCCAGCCCTTAGCCCAGGAGACACCATGAGGTTAAGGGAGGGCAAGCAGTGGCCACCCAAGCCACGGTCATACCTAGTGGAAGCAGACGGACAGCAATACAGGCGAAATAGAGGAGAGCTCATCAAAACAGAGGAAGACACCCCAGCATGTACAGAGGGGAAAGAAGAGAACACTGAGAAAAAAGAAAGACGATACACATTCAGAAAACCCAAACCAAAAGAAAGACTGAACTTGTAACAGAGAGAATGAACTTAACTGAAATACAAATACTTGAGAACAGGTTTAACTCATAACATTTGTTATGCCCTTACAGGTTACCTATAAACATTCTTACTTAAATAATGCCTTCCTGAATGTTTCATTTATAAATGTTTTTCCTTTACAGGAGGTAGTTACAGAAAGCATCCTGACTTTTAAATGCTGCCATTTCAAGTTCAACCTTATGCAGTACTGTTGCCCTATATCTCTGTTAAAGGTGCCCTAGAATCAGAATTTGAATTTACCTCAGCATAGTTGAATAACAATAGTTCAGTACATGGAAAAGACATATAGTGAGTTTCAAACTCCATTGTTTCCTCCTTCTTATGTAAATCTCATTTGTTTAAAAGACTTCTGGAAAACACTCGGATCTCAACATAACGGCGACTGTTACGTAAAATTCGGGATCATTAATATGTATGACCCCAATATTTGCATAATGCCAGCCCATTCGACGCATTAGACAAGGAAAGGCAGTATTAACGTCTGGATCTGTGCACAGACAAGGTAAGCAAGCAAGAACAACAGTGACAAATGGCAGATGGAGCAATAATAACAACTGACATGATCCATGATATCATGATATTTTTAGTGATATTTGTGAATTGTCTTTCTAAATGTTTCATTAGCATTTTGCTAATACTGTTAAATGTGGTTAAAGTTACCATCGTTTCTTACTGTATTCACGGAGACGAGAGTCGTTGCTTGTAACGAGATTAGTAGTTGTGGGAAGAAGGAGGCGGGAACCGGCGAACGTTGAACACAACTTTAATATAAAATAAACAAACAAAACAAAAAGTAATGCCGGCAGACCCTCGTGGACGTCTGCCGGCCACACAAACATAATAAAACATAAAATAAAGTCCAGGCCTGGTCCTCTCTCGTCCTCCACGGTCGTCGCTCCTCCTTTTATGCTCCCTGAGCTCCTCCGTGAGAGACTCAAGGCCGGTGCGCCTCCCAGGTGATGCTTGTTATCACTTGCGTCACCGGCCTCGCGCCGTTCCCTCACGGCTCTCGCCCGCCCTGGTCGCCACATTGCTATTTTCATTTTTAAACACGTGCAGTCTGTATAATTCATAAACACAACTTAATTCTTTATAAATCTCTCCAACAGTGTAGAATTAGACGTTAGCCATAGAGCATAGCCTCAAACTCACACAGAATCAAACATAACCATCTAAATAAATACTGTACTCACATAATTCGAAGCATGCATACAGCATGCATGACGAACATTTTGTGAAGATCCATTTGAGGGTTATATTAGCTGTGTAAACTTTGTTTATGCACTGTATTATAGTCGAGAGCTCGTGGGGCAGAGGAAACGCATCTCTTAAAGGGGCCGTGCTGAAAAAATCAGTGCATAGTTAATGATGCCCCAAAATAGGCAGTTAAAAAAATTAATTAAATAAATCTATGGGGTATTTTGAGCTGAAACTTCACAGACACATTCAGGGGACACCTAGGACTTATATTACATCTTGTAAAAAAACAATCTAGGGCACCTTTAAATCACTTTAGAAAAGGGGAGATGTAATGATACAAGATATCCAGGACACAAGAGGGCACTGTTGTATAATGGAGGTTCATAGACTAGTAGTGGGCTGTGTGGATGTATTTTGGTTAATGGATTAAAGCATTACAGTTAGCATCCGATGGAGTAAGTCTCATTCACATTACAGCTTATAAATGAGCCACCTGCTTAACCCCTGCACAATGAGCATTTAATCCCCTCGGGAGATAATCGTGCTAAGTTCAAATGCCAGATTCTGTCACTTTGAAAGAATCATATGAGAACAGCCATGAATTCATTACTATTAGTGCCTTTAACTCCTTCAAGAACCAGGGGTTTCCAATCCTGCTCCTGGAGGGCCTCTCTCCTGCAAAGTTTAGCTCCAACCCCAATTAAACACACTTGAACCAGCTAATCAAGGTCTAATTAGGCATACTAGAAACTTCCAGACAGGTGTATTGATGCAAGTTGGATCTAAACTCTGCAGGACAGTGGCCCTCCAGGACAGAGTTTGGAGACCCCTGTACTAGGCATACTAGAAACTTCCAGACAGGTGTATTGAGGCGAGTTGGAGCTCAACCCTGCTGGATAGTGGCCCTCGACTGAATTTGAACACCCCTGTAGTAAGAGGGAAGTATTTTGATTACAGATGCAGCAAAGGTATTCAGAGTTACTAGTAAATTACAGGTAGTTTGTTTGATTAGGGTTTGAGCTAAAATGTCAGTCTAATACTTTATACTCTGTTAATCCCAAACCTCAGGTATGATCAATGGTAGGTTAATTCTCATTTAGTGAGAATGTGTGACGTGTGTGCGTGTGTGTGTGTTTGTATACATCAATCATCTTAAAGCTGTTTAACCAATGATGCTTTGCTTCTTGTCTTCCTTCCAACATACTTAAAGTTTATTTAAGCTTATAAAAATACCAAACAAAATCATTATGCTGATTAAAGTCTGTGGTTGACACACAAAAAAGGGTGTGTACTGAGAAAAAGGAGAAAAGAGAAATAAAGAGATGCACTTGTGACAAAGAAATGTTCCTTAGTATTTTAAGAGTATTTACAATGGCAGTATTTACAGTACAATAATGTCTTCATGCCAGATAGATGGATAGATATATTTCTGCGGGGTTGTGTGTGTGTGTGCACGCTATTTGGCAGGTATCGCATCTGTTTATTAGGCTGAACTCTTGATCAGTCCCATATGTGAATCTCTTTTGCTGCAAAATCATCATGGCTGAGAAACTCTAGTCTAAGCAAATTATCAATGTGCAACAATCATCAGAAACATTATAAATCTCTTTATAAATGACTGGCATATTCTACCCCATCAGCACAAGAGGAGGCATATATATATAGAGGCGACTAGCCTCGGTTGCATGACAGAATCCCTCCTCCACCCCAACTCCTCACTCAATTATTCCTATCCCAGCCAGGGATGAAGGGGGAGCACTCTGGGTTCTGGACCGATTCCGAGCTCGGAGCCCTACCCAGGACAGCACACCAAATACGCATACTCTTTTACTCTAATTATTTGTTAGTGTGAACTCATGAAAGTCATTTAGCAGATGCTGTTACCTAGAGAGAGAACAAAACTGTTTTAGCATAACTTATGAAAGCATTGTTATCAACAGATGGCAAGCATGCAAGCTGGAACACCCTTTCTGTAAAGAATATGTATTCACTTTTGATTAATTCTTCACAAATGAATCATTCATTAAGTAATTCATTAAACTTCACAGACACATTCTGGGGACACCAGAGACTTATATTACATCTTGTGAAATGGTGTTCTAGGGCACCTTTAACATATATGGGAATCAATTAGCAATTACCCTCACACACCTGCAGGTAATAGATAGGTGCATAGGAGAATGACCAAAAAAGTAAAAAATCAAAAATAAAAGAAAGTCACGCATACTATCACTGCTTACAAAAGTATATCTTATTAGTCAAAAATATCTTCATTAGTCACAACATTTCGGTCCCATGACCTTCATCAGGCATATCTAGACAAACTATTCAAAGCACAAAAATATATAAAACCAACTCATGACCAATTACTGCAAAGAACCATCAATTATCAATCACAATCAGTTACTTAATGGATCATTACAACCTCATCATCATCAAATGGGCCACTTCAAAAATTAACACACACACACACACACAACATTTTACATAACAACACATTGAATAATAATAAAATATTCATAGTAAAATATTAAATAAAATATTCAAAATATATTCAATAAATATTCAATATATATTCAATAATTATTCAATATATATTCAATAAATATTCAAGTAAAACCACAAAAACCACTCAAGTATAATCACACACAAAAAAATCACAAGAAAATTATAACTCTATAGCATCACATTGAATGATTCATCATTCATTCACAAAGGTGATAAGATCTGACGTGCAATAATCTGATAAGATGAGATAAGAAGCCTTTATTATCATTGCATTTAAAATACAATGAAATTTTGAGTGCCCTTCCAACTACATAGCACAACATAAAATGCACACTAACATAAATACATACACAATCATATAAATAGATTTGCACAGATACTGTACTGTATATTGTACAAGAACATAAATAGAATGAAAGATGACGAAATAAATAAACTAGGAAATATGGGGTGCATGGACATTATGTGTATTAATTAAGAGTGTGTACAGCCTTAGGATAAAAACGGTTTATGAATCTGGAAGTCCTTTTATTGACCTGTAGCATCTTTCCTGAGGGCAAGAGGTCAAACAGGGAATGGCCGGGTGGGAACAGTCTATGACAATTTGTTTTGCTCTTGAAAGGTATAGCGGGTTTTCGCAATGTCCTGTAGTGAGGGAAGAGGACAGTCAATGATTTTCTGTGCTGTATCAACAACCCTCTGTAGTGTTTTTTTTTTTTGTTGTTGTTGTTGTTGGCTGCTGAGCAGCCAGTGTACCACACTGTGAGGCAGTATGTTAAGATGCTCTCTATTGTGGAGTGGTAGAAGGTCACCAGCAGTTTCCTACATAGATTGTTCTTCTTTAGGACACGCAGAAAGTGCAAACGCTGCTGAGCCTTTTTAACAGTTGCTGTGGTATTGGCAGACCAGGATACACTATATTGCCAAAAGTATTGGGACACCCCTCCAAATCATGGAATTCAGGTGTTCCAATCACTTCCATGGCCACAGGTGTATACAAATCAACCACTTAGGCATGCAGACTGCTTCTATAAAGATTTGTGAAAGAATGGGTCACTCTCAGGAGGTCAGTGATTTCAAGCATGGTACCGTGATAGGTTGCCACCTGTGCAATAAGTCCATTTATGAAATTTTCTCACTGCTAAATATTCCACGGTCAACTGTTAGTGGTATCATAACAGTATGTCATATCATAACGAAGTGGTAGGCCATGTAAAATCACAGAGCGGGGTCAACGCATGCTGAGGCACACAGTGCACAGAAGTCGCCAACTTTCTGCAGAGTCAATAGCTAAAGACCTCCAAACTTTGTGTGGCCTTCAGATTAGCTCAAGAACAGTGCATAGAGAGCTTCATGGAATGGGTTTCCATGACCGAGCAGCTGCATCCAAGCCTTACATCACCAAGTGCTATGCAAAGCGTCGGATGCAGTGGTGTAAAGCACGCCGCTACTGACGTGGAGACGTGTTCTCTGGAGTGACAAATCACGCTTCTCTGTCTGGCAATCTGATGGATGAGACTGGGTTTGGAGGTTGCCAGATTATGGTGTGGGGTTGTTTTTCAGGGGTTGGGCTTGGCCCCTTAGTTCCAGTGAAAGGAACTCTTAATGCTTCAGCATACCAAGACATTTTGGACAATTTCATTCTCCCAACTTTGTGGAAACAGTTTTGGGATGCCCCCTTCTTGTTCCAACATGACTGCTCACCAGTGCACAAAGCAAGGTCCATAAAGACATGGATGAAAGAGTTTGGTGTGGAGGAACTTGACTGGCCTGCACAGAGTCCTGACCACAACCCGATAGAACACCTTTGGGATAAATGAGAGCGGAGACAACAAGCCTGGCCTTCTTGTCCAACAACAGTGCCTGGCCTCACAAATGCACTTCTAGAAGAATGGTCAAAAAATCCCATAAACACACTTCTAAACCTTGTGGAAAGCCTTCCCAGAAGAGTTGAGGCTGTTATAGCTGCAAAGGGTGTGTTTGTTCACTGTGACTGTGTCAATACAACTTGTAATATAAAACAGAACACTTTGCATATACTCCTCTAATTCCTCTAATAACCGTTTTTGTAATGGACTTTATTTCTTCCGGAGGGGGATGTAAACTGGGATGAGGACATTTCACATTGAAACTGCAGTAAAATGTATGTACTGGTACACATTTTGCGACTAGCGAAAACGTTCCCACAGGTACATTTTTCTAATGAGACCAGGTTCATGTTTATCTATAAGGCGGCTTTGTGAGCACCAAGCATAATGTACATATATACAAAGTCCTCCACTTCTACTCTTACCAGTGTTTCCATCGAGATCTTGCCGGTGCATAGTGCGGCCTGCTAGCTCTACAGCAGTATCTGGGATTGCTTGGTGAAGCAAGGTCTCTGTTATTGGCTGAGTGCCAGGGCGGTGCTGGAGGAATAGTCCAGGCGGATTTCAATGGGTCAGACGGCCTGGGCAGCGGCAGCAGGGCAGAAGGCCTGGGCGGCGGCAGCGGCAGGGCAGAAAACTTGGATGGCGGCGGCAGGGCAGAAAACTTGGATGGTGGCGGCAGGGCAGACCAAGGGGGCTCAGTGAACATATCAGGAAGAGCGGGCTCTGGAGCAGACTCACAAGCTGGAGCGGACTTACGGGCTGGAGCGGGTGCTGGAGGTCTCCGAGTCTGCCTATTCTTACGCAGGTAATTGGCGAAATTCCAGAAATTGAACCTCCCAACCAGCTCCATCTCCCACTGCGGCAGAGGATCATCGAGACAATTGTTGAATATGTCCTTGAGGACCACATCAGGGAGATTAAACTTCTCCGCCCATGACCAGAACTTCTGGGTGAAGGCCCTCACCTCCATTCTCCTCTGGCGAAGTGTTGCCAAATAGGCCTGACCCTCCTCAGCCCCAGCAGATGGCCAGCTCCTTCCGCTGCGGGATCTAGGCATGATCAAGGTTTCTGTCACAGATTGGCACGGAGAAAAGAAGGTTAGATCCAAATGCAGCTTTAATTTAGAAATCCACAAACATAATTCAGGCAGGTGAGGGTCAAAGTTCACAGAGCAGTCCACATAAAGCAAAGAAAACAGAAACAAAAGCCAGTGACAAAAAACGAAACCTCGATAACAAAAGCAGAAACAAACCAGGTATAAATAGACAGAACTGATGATCAAACACAAAACAGCTGGGTGCAGTGAACAGGATAATGAGTCTGGGAAGTGGGTTATGGGAAATGCAGTCCAAGAGTGTGGTGAGGAACAGTCCGGGTTGGAGTGCCCTCTAGTGGCAATTTCGGGCACTGCAACTGGTGCTCATGACAAACTCTATCAATAAGAGTCGAAAAAACTTGCATAGACAAATCCAAATTAAACCCTGCGGCTCGTGACAACACATTGATGTCCTAAGACATGAAATGATCGGTTTGTGCGAGAAACCGAACAGTATTTATATCATTTTTTTACCTCTAAAACACCACTATGTCCAACTGCATTCAGCACTCGCTTAGTGAGGTCTGATCGTGCTCTGACAGTGGAAGTGATGTCTGGCACTTATACTTCAATAAAGTGTTGAACGCAGTTTGACATAGTGGTGTTTTAGAGGTAAAAAATGATATAAATACTGTTCGGTTTCTCGCACAAACCGATCGTTTCGTGTCTTAGGACATCAATGTGTCGTCACGAGTCACAGGGTTTAATTTGGATTTGTCCATGCAAGTTTTTTCGACTCTTATTGATAGATTTCCCATTATTTGACTGACAGACAGTGACGGTTGGAGTTAAAAATCATCATTTGTGTTGTACTGAAGAAACAAATTCACCTACATCTTGGATGCGCTGGGGGTAAGCAGATAAACATCAAATTTTCATTTTTGAGTCAACTATCCCTTTAAAGAATCTACAAAATTTAAGCCCTGCATCAGTTATCTGAATCCATTTTTGGCAGGAGAGAACAACTTTACCTTATGAGTATTACATTGGTGACAATAGTAGTGAAGGGCAGTGTACAGTGTGCCACATAGCTTGAGACAAAGACAGCTCACTGAAGAATGGAAACTTCTTCATATACTTACCAATACAAACACAGTTGGAACATCTTTTTCAGAGAGAAGGTATTGCAGGTTGTCAGGAAAAGTGAGGAAATGGCAAACGTAATTCTGAATATTATAGGGACATATGTAATGGTACAATGTACCAAAATCTAAACAAAATGATTTACTCTTTGGCTTGTGGTTTGGCAGTAAAAAGCCCAATGTTATATTTTTAAAGCCATTCACTCTAGAGTGTCAGAAGTTGTCAACTTTTCCAGGTGAAAAGAAATGTTGTTGTAGAACAAGGTACAATGGGGGCAGCTCTTATGATATGCGATCCAGTTGTCAGGCCTATACTACAAAACATGACCCAGTTTAATGGTCATTGTGCAGCTTTTGTCTACATCCTGGAGAACAAGCTCAAAAGGGAAATGGTACTGTTAGGACATACCCATACAAGGATTACCCAAAAAGGGACCAGGCTTCAACCATAAGTGATGCAAGGGAGTCTCTGCGTAGCACAAAAACTGTGAGGGGTGTTAAAGGGCCCTTGTGTCTTATAAAGATTCTTTGACATCATATTTGGCATGCCTCCTGACCATATGTATAATATACATCTTGGTTTGCTTCGGCAAATGGCTGAACAGTGGTTCAGAAACTGGTTACTGTTTTATAGTATTGTTGTGCTAAAAGAGAATTCTGCCCCAGGTGTTTTACCAGCACTGGTTAATCCTTGTAACATTCTTGTTATTACAACAGGGGAATTAAAAAGATGTGGAAAAAAATGGTTGTAGATTTTGTCAAAAAGTTTGAAATACTGTATGGAAAGCAAAACGTGTCATTTAATGTACATTTATGTCTCCGTTAGCCTGAATCTGTGAATAATTGCCCTTTGTGGGCACATTCTGCATATATTTCTGATTAATTTAATGGGGAAATACTAAAAATGGCACTCATTGTGTTCCTTTACAGATAATGAAAGAATTCACACATTGCCTTTTTTGAGGAATGAAGCACTGAGAAATGCTGTCTAAATGCATCCAGCTGTATAACAATTTAACTGGTCAAAAAATACTGACAAAGTTTGAAATAGTAACAGATCAGATTGTTACCCCTGGTTTGCATAATTCAAAACTTACTAGTGAAGAGATACTGGCCGTGAGGGAGCAGCTTTCAAATCACTGTGGATACATTTGTGGAAATATTCAGTAACTTCTAGTCTAAGGACAACTATTACAATAATTCTCTATAGCGAAAAGGAGCAGCTTCACTGTTTTGTTTCAGAATGGACACATAATCACTGTTTACAATTACATTATAGTAACAAGTCAACAGAAAATGCTTTGCTCTTAGAAGAGAGTATAATAGATCACACATATGCATTGATCACTGTAGAAAATGTAGTTGGTCTGAAACGAGTTTTGCAGGTCAGGAAATTATTTGATGTGACAATGTTCAAAGAAAAATGTGTGCTAATTGATCTGCCACAACATGCAATCCTCTTTGCATGCATACCACCAAGATACAGTGTGGAGGACTAAAATGTTTAGGAAAGATGCACGTTAAAAAACAAACAAACAAACAAAAAAACTGTAGATTTTGTCCAACAGTTTGTAATTAGAACAGATGGAACTTTTTGTTCTGTTGAAATATATGAAAAGCAATTTACCTTTGTAGGCATATTAGGAATATATTTTTTAGACATTTAATGCTGTATATAAACCCATGTGTTAACTAATGAAAGTGAAATTATTTGAGTGTTTCAATAAAGCTATTACATGTAAAAATGTTTGTCTTGTTATTGCTATATAGGTATATATGGTTCATGCATATATTGCAGAATATTGAAAAATATAAGCACTAGATTCCCATATACTTTATGAGAATGTATTATTTAATATATCACATTATAGCATTTTTACATATAAAGGTGACCCGGTCTGTTCTGATAGGGGTGCGGATGGCAGAGAAGAGAACATTTCTAGAATAAAAATATAGATAAAATAAATTTTAATAAAATTAAATGCAAATGTTAAAACTCACTGAGCAAACTGAAGACATATTCATAGAGTAAGTGTCCCATTGATTTTTGGGGAAAAAAAGAAAAACCAATATTGTCTGTTTTCTTATTCAGATTGTCATGTTAATAATTTTGCATGTTGTTTGACCTATTAAGTTCATGTTAATATTACCCTAATGCACTTCAGTGTTTGACATTTCTGTTCATTTTTGTTTATTGAGAAGTTTTTGATACTGTGCTGATCCACATATTCTGTAAAATATGTGTATTGATGGAAAACCAGTTGTTCTCAAATTAAGGCTGAGAGTTGTATGTGTTTACAAAGATGTTCATATATTCTCAACTGAGGTGAGAGTTAAATGGAGAAACTGTGATTATGTAAAATGATAGTGTCCTAAAATGAGCACTCATTTGGGTGTTTGTGTTTGAACTTGATAAATGGGAAGATTCTGCCAACATTGTGTGTGTGTGTGTGTGTGTGTGTGTGTGTGTGTTTGTGTGTAAGAGAGAGAGAGGTAGAGAGAGAGAGGCAATGCAATCCCATATTGCAAAGCAATATAATAAAAAAGATAGTTAATTTTTTTTTCATTTGCAGAAAAACATGAGTGCTATCCTGTGCAACACTTGTTGTACTAAAGGTATACCACCCCAAATCTCAATGATATAGCTTGGGTCCTCCAAGTCCTCACCTCAACAGGTCCTCACGGATTTGAGGTGTCATTCCTGTATGTAGCGCGTGTAGAGTAGGACGAGTTGCATGCTGAAATGTTCTACTTAGGGTGAGGGATTTGTTGGATACCCAACCCTTATCACACAACATGAAATACAGTTGTTTCTGCTGGGACAGTCAATTTCAATCATGTCAATGTTTGCAAAAAAGAATGTCAATAATAGTAAAACAAACAAACAAAAAAACTAGCCCATTCTCTTCTAATAAGCATCATGCACATGTGAGAATGAGTGTTTGTATGTCAATAATGATGCAGTGCTTGAGGTCGCTGAATCACAAAGAACATTCTCATCATCAGTACTCCTGTAATTCATCTTCCTCTCTTTCATCACTGACAGTCATCTAAACTGTGATTAAGCACACGTGTTGTTCATCAGCTATCTTGTGTTTCTCATGCTGGAGTGGAAATAAAGAGAGACGAATTACAGATCTTGCTGAGTCTGTGTGTGTCACTTGTCTGTCTGGTCTTGGTTTGGGCTTTTGGGCCACGTATACAAGTTTTGTGAGTTTATCACTTACCCTCAAGTTGTTCAAAACTTGCATGAGCTTCTATCTTCTATTGAACACAAAAAAAGGTATTTTGAAGAATATTGGTAACCAGACAGTTGACGGTTGCCACTGATTTCCATAGTAGGAAAAACATTTCTTCTTCTGTGTTCAACAGAAGAAAGAAACTTGGAAACTTGTACAGGTTTGGAACAACTTGAGGGTGAGTAAGTGATGACAGAATTTTCATCAAAGTTACTAACCCTTTCATCAAAGTTATATCATGATTTTCTGAGAAAATCTAGTTCCTTGACAACACTGGATCCCTGGATTTGTAAAATCTGAAAACCCCTGACCGGAGGGGGGCCTGATTGTATGGAATACAGGAATAATCATAGCAAACTTTTGGCACCTCACTGCTATAAACAAGAAACATGGATGACAACAGTTTAAGCCGCCCAGTGTTAGCTATTTTTGACAAAACAAACACCAGAGATGTGTTATTATTTAACAATTTTTAGTAAACTACCATCAACAATGTGCTGAGTTTTGTTTAGGCCTATGGAGCTGGTTCTTTTAAATATCATGCTCTCTCTGTACTGTTATGTTTTGATTTGTCCCAAGAATGCAGGATTGGTGTAAACAACTACATTACCGAATCAAGACTTGTACCACTGTTTCTGTGATTTTATAGCACTGCATCTCAAGTGACCAAAAAAAAGAGTGTTGTTTAGTTTGGTAATGTCCACACTATGTGGATATGTGGACCCCATCTTTATCAAAAGCAACAAATTAGGGACATAAGTAATTTATCATACAAGAATCAACAAAATGTGCAGAGTGGGAATGCAAGAGTGGGACTTAAAAAATAGAGAAAAGATAAACATTTATAGGATTAGCCTTTAATTAAAACAAGAGGAAGAGATGTGTTTTCAGCTGATTCTTGAAGATTGTAATGGTGATCAGATGAAGTATGAAAGCTTCTCCACCACAGGGGAGCAGAGAGAGTAAAGATTCTGGAATGTGGCTTTGTGTATCAAATCACTAGGCAACGCTTGCTCACTGACAGTAGGAGCAGGGAAGAAACTCAGATTTGTAGGAGTGTGTTGAGGTAGGAGGGTGTGATGCCAATGGCAGTCCTGAAGATCAAGGTCAGAGCCTTGGATTTGTAGAAGCGCAGCTACGGGTAGCTAGTAGAGTGAAACCAATAAGGTGTGTCATTAGACTTGTATGGTTTATTGGAGATCAGATGCACAATCATGTTCTGGATTATCTGCAAAAGTGGGTAACGCTTTAGATTACAGCCCGGAAAGTACTGCGTAATTACAACGAATTTACAGCATAACTTTCAATAATTATAGTGTAACTATACAGTAAATATGTGTAAGTATAGGGGAACAATATGTAAAGTATTGGGAATAAAGGGGGAACAACCAGGAAAATAACAAATTATTTATACTGTAAATATTTTATATCTAAGGGGTACCTATGACATATAACTAAGGGGTAAGTATGACATTACGGGCCGTAAATTAAAGTGGTGCTTGTTACCCTCTTATTTCATGTAGTTACAGGGTAAGTATGACATTACGGGCCATAAATTAAAGTGGTGCTTGTTACCCTCTTATTTCATTTAGTTACAGGGTAAGTAATTAATAAAATGCAAACAATCTGATACCACTGACTCCGAAACCTTTATTTGAAAAACAACTTTATTAAAAACAGGTCTACAACACTTATTATTCATTTTTTTAAATCAACTTTTCATTTCAAACTCTAAAGTCCTGACAGAAAGTAACAAGTTTTGTCCGTTTTTTGGTTGTTGTTTTTTCTCGCTTGGCTTCCACCAGCTCTTGTTTCTCAGCTGATGAATCTTAAGAAGGAATCCCGTTGCTATTCTGTATTAAAAGAAAATACAGTAAGTTACACCCCGAAATTTTCTCATGGTTTAGGCTATTCATCTTTTCGCTTCTGACCAACTGTCACCAGTGCCTGCATGAGAGTCGACTTCGCGTTCGATGTACGGTTCGATGAAGCAGCGTGAAGCTTTCATGACGTTCTCGCGGGAGATTCGTGTGAAACTCGCGCGAGAACTGCCGTCTCTGTTGTTCTGTCTTGTTTGTTTCTCATTCTCATTATCTGTTATTCTGTGTATTTTGTTGTGAGCATTACTAAAATAATAATAATGAAAAAAAAAAAAAACTGACGGCATCCAACATCTGCGTGAGTTTCTCGGCATGCCTACGTCACGCTTCAAGTTACGTCACGCATGAACTCTCAACCCTCGCATGCACGCGCAAGGAGACAGTTGGTCGAAAGTTTTAAAAATATTCAAATATTTGGCATTTTTCTTACAAATACGTATCGTTTCACTTCAGAAGACATCGATTCATCCATTAGGGTCGTATGGATTACTGTAGTTATTGCTGTTTGTGCGGTTTGATGCTTCGACTTTTAGGAACATGTGAGCTTGCATTATATAGCGTTCCCAGATGATTTATTTTTTTCCTAAAATCCTTTTTGTGTTCATCTTAAGAAGGAAAGTCGTATACATCTCAGATGGCATGAGGGTAAAAGATGAGTAAACAGTGAGCACATTTCCGGGTGTTCTGTATTTTTTAAATACAGAATAGCAAATGGGATTCCTTCTTAAGATTCATCAGTGGTAAGAACGAACGAAGAGGAACAAGAGGAGGAGGAAACCAAGCAAGAGAAACAAATAAGAACTGTTGCAACTTTAAATCTGTTTTGAAATAAGTTGTTTTTCAAATAAAGTTTTCCAAGTGATATGACTGTTTGCGTTTTTATTTATTTATTTATTTATTTATTTTTTATTAATTACTTACCCTGTAACTACATGAAATAAGAGGGTAACAAGCTCCACTTTAATTTACGGCCCGTAATGTCATACTTACCCTGTAACTACATGAAATAAGGGGGTAACAAGCACCACTTTAATTTATGGCCCGTAATGTCATACTTACCCTGTAACTACATGAAATAAGAGGGTAACAAGCACCACTTTAATTTACGGCCCGTAATGTCATACTTACCCTGTAACTACATGAAATAAGAGGGTAACAAGCACCACTTTAATTTACGGCCCGTAATGTCATACTTACCCTGTAACTACATGAAATAAGAGGGTAACAAGCACCACTTTAATTTACGGCCCGTAATGTCATACTTACCCTGTAACTACATGAAATAAGAGGGTAACAAGCACCACTTTAATTTACGGCCCGTAATGTCATATTTACCCCTTAGTTATGTCATACGTACCCCTTAGTTATAAAATATTAAAAGTATGAATAATTTGTTATTTTTCCTGGTTGTTACCCCTTTATTCCCAATACTTCACATATTGTTCCCCTATACTTACACATACTTACTGTATAGTTACACTATAATTATTGAAAGTTACGCTGTAAATTTGTTGTAATTACGCAGTACTTTCCGGGCTGTAATCTAAAGTGTTACCCAAAAGTGTAATTACAGCCAACACAAAATTGCAGTAGTCCAATCTTGACATAAAGAGCCCGGAGACAAGCTGTTTGCCTTTATGATAGTGCCCAGTGAAGTTCTGTAGATAGAGAAATTAGCGGACCAAGCACTGAGCCCTGAGGTATCCCAGTGGTTAGCTGATGTGCCAAATCATTTTGAAAATTGAAACCACTCATAGTAATTTTAATTTTTTCAGATTACCTCCATCTTGCTGATACTCGACAACAGTGTCTGACAGGAGATGGATCACAAGCTCAAATGTCTTGATTTCTATTGGTAGTCACTGCATCATTGCTGCATATAAATTTGCAGTGTAACAATATTGCAATGAAACAAACTTTGTTGCAATGTAACAGTTTTAATACTGTTGTTGCATCACAGAACTTGCCTGCAACACATAGCCAACATTCGTTGGTCACCGTCAGATAGGTCAACTCTCTTTGAGTGACTTTGTTTGTCAGCTTTGTTGCTCAAAATCATTGTATGTGAGAGAACCCTTAAGTCATTCCTATTGTAGTCTTACATAGTGAGATTTTTGACTCAGGGCAGAAGGTCTAGACCTTTTCACAGATCATTCTGGTCAACAGCCACCCACTTATACTGTATGACTAACATCTTGAGTAAGCAAACATAATTTGCTTATTTCAATGTGTTGCTTGAGGCTTGTCTATACCAGATATTGACTACAGTGTCTTAGCAAAAATGGAGACAATATTGATAGAAACAAACAGGAACATCCATCTGTCTTATATGACCACATTCCTCAGTTTGACCCCTAAATGCTTTTGTTGGTGATAATCTGCCCCAGGCACATGCACATTTGCATGGGATAGACTTTTAGTGACCTTTAACTTGAAATTGTGTGTAAGAGAGAGAGAATTCATAGCATTCACAAACAATCAATTTGTTTTTCTTTTGGTCTTTGCCTAGATAAACTGAATTTGAACTGGACCGAGTTTAGTTTTTCCTGGCTGATAAACTAATATTTGTTCATTGGTGCTATTGTGCAGACTTGTATAATTTTCCTGCATAATTGATCCTTTCATAGTTTACTTTTTAGTGAATAAACAGAAAATATATAATATACTCAGATACACTCTGAATGAAACCATATTAATCAAATGTTGAAACAGGTGAAACTGATCTAAATACTCACGTATGTGGTTCACACAAGCCACTAAACAAATGAGTCTGATTAATTTTTATTCAAATAGAGGTTCATAAATCATGAAGAAATTTGTATAAGTCATTAAGTGTGACGATGACTCAGAACAAAGCAGCACTGCCACCAAAACCAATATTGCTTTTGGGCAATATAGCATATATTCTAAAAATATATATATATATATTTATAAATAATGAGAAAACTAATACTTATACCATGAAAAATCAAATAAAAGAAACCACTCTCATGTCTGTTCTGTGAATGCTTTTGAGTTCTCTGTCATGCTTGCATGCTCCCGCATCAGGCAAATCTCAAAAATGTGTTTTACGGTTTCATGAACTCTCAAAGTGTGTGCATTGTGTGTGTGTGTGTGTGTGTGTGTGTGTGTGTGTGTGTGTGTGTGTGTGTGTGTGAATGTTTAATCTTTCAGATGAAAGGAATCTTTCTGAGAAATAGCTGTTTTAGCTATTATTTTAATCAAGAGAAGCAGGCATGAGAAGGCCACAAACTTTTATTCATAAACAAGTCACACTTGTTCCTGATTCTGATTATATGAGTCATTTTCCTTCTATTTTATGAACTGTCTGTTTAAATCAAAATTCCAAACAGATTGATTGAACCTGCAAAGTTGTACTGACAATTCACAGGCTCATAAGACATAATCAGTTGCAGACAAAAACATCAGTATTTATGCTGTAGCCTGAGGCTGCAGTTGCAAATATTCACATAAACAGATGAAAAGGATATGTATGTGTCAATGCATCTGTTTTTGTGGTATTTTGCTAGCCTCTGCAAAACCTGTTTATGTCTACTAAATACAGTCAAAACAAAAATTATTGAGACACTAGATATTTTTTTATATATATTTTTTTAATAGTGGGTGCAGGACACTATAGTTTATCTGACATAATTAAGTTTCTCATTCAGCATGTGCCATGATTAGGAACAGTGAATCTTGGTTATGTTAATGGTTCTTGAAAGTTTGTCTATGTGGGCAAAACACCAAAAAAATGCTCTAATAGACCTGCTGTTATGATAGGACCAGACAGGAGACAGAAGATAGATAAAACAGGTTTGTTTATTGGACACAAGCAGAGTATATGATGCAGACAGGTGAGTAGCAGATGCACTTTGGTGATGTACGAGTGATATGGAGAATGACACAGTCCTTTGTAGTTGCAGAGTGACAATGGAGAATGATACTTGCTGAATGGAGCTGATGACTTCAGACAACACTTCACGCCAGACGAGAATCGTAGGAAGGAGCTTAGGAAACCCGGAGAACAGGTAGGTAGTCAGAAGAGTCCTTGAGGTAAGCATACAGGCAAGTCCTTTGATGCAAACGAGACCGGACAATGTGGCTGAGTGCGAGTGTGTCTTAAATAGTGCTGGTGATGAGTGCGCTGATGAGGTGCAGGTGACAGTGATCAGTACTCAGGGGAAGGTGTGCACTGTGATTGGACGGTGCTGGAACCTGGCGTGTTTGTTACAGTACACAGTTTGTTACAGTTTGTTACCTGCTCCGTGAACGGGCCAATGAATCTGGGACTCAGCTTCCGGCAGGGTAGACGCATGCGGGTGTCTCTGGTGGATAGCCATACCTTGTCTCCAGGTTGGTAAGCTGGGGCCTCAGAGCGTTGCAGATCCGCTGCCATCCTACGTCTTCGGAGAGCCCGTTGAAGTTGATGGTGTGCTGAGTCCCAGACCCTCTCGCTCTCTCGGAACCAGTAATCCACGGCAGGAACATCGGAGGGTTCCCCAGACCAGGGGAACAGTGGGGGTTGGTAACCGACTACGCACTGAAAGGGTGTTAAGCCGGTGGTGGATTGTCGGAGGGAGTATTGGGCGTACTCGGCCCAACCCAGGAACTGGTTCCAAGAGTCCTGGTGGCCGTGACAGAAGGTACGGAGGAAGCGCCCAACTTCTTGGATCTTGCGTTCCGTCTGCTCGTTCGTTTGGGGATGGTAACCCGAGGAGAGGCTTACGGTCACACCTAGGAGGGAGAAGAAGGCTTTCCAGACTCTTGAGATGAACTGTGGACCTCTGTCAGATATGATGTCTTCTGGGATACCAAAGTATTTGAAGATGGCGTTAAACATGATCTCCGCTGTTTCCATGGCCGTTGGCAGACCTCGTAGAGGGATGAGACGGCAGGACTTTGAGAATCTATCAACGACCACAAAGATGCATGTATATCCATCCGAGGCTGGTAGATCAGTCACGAAGTCCACTCCCAGGTGTGACCAGGGTTGGTTGGGAACGGGCAGAGGAAGAAGTTTGCCAGCTGGTAAATGGCGTGGGCTCTTGGCCATGGCGCACTCCCTGCATCCCTGCACGTACCTCCTGACGTCGTTGGCCATGTTGGGCCACCAGAAGCGCTCTTTCAGCAGCGAGAGGGTTTCATTGACCCCCAGGTGGCTAGTGCCAAGTGAGGAGTGTGCAGAGTGGATCAGTGGGGTGCGTCGTGCTCGGGTGATATACTGTAAGCCCTCGGGACAACCCGGCGGAGTGTTGGGGGAGGCATTGGAAGGAGGGAGAGTCTCTGGACTCCAGGTTATGGGGCTTACGAACAGGTTCTCAGGCAGGACGGGTTCAGGTTCTTCATTGCTTTCCTCAGGAGCATGAATTCGGGATAGAGCGTCATCTTTGGCGTTTTTTGGACCAGGACGGTAGGAGATGGAGAAATGGAATCTGGTGAAGAAGAGGGCCCAGCGGGCTTGTCTTGGGTTGAGTCTTATGGCAGCTCGAAGGTATTCCAGGTTCTTATGATCGGTCAGTACGATGAAGGGATGTTGAGCTCCCTCTAACCAATGCCTCCAATCTTCTAGGGCCAGCTTGACGGCGAGGAGTACCCGGTTGCCGATGTCGTAGTTTGTCTCCGCCGGGTTGAGCTTACGGGAGAAGAATGCACATGGATGGAGGCGGCTCGGGTTCCCCTGCTGCTACGACAATACCGCTCAAACTATGGTGGTCGAGGCGTCGACTTCCACGACGAATGGCTTGTCGGGATCTGGGTGCACCAGGAGTGGAGCGGTCGTAAAGGCTTTCTTGAGTACATCGAATGCTTCAGTGGCAGCTGGAGTCCAGGACAGAGACTTGGGCTTGTTGCAGAGAAGACTGGTGAGTGGACTGGTTATGGAGCTATAGTTCTGAATGAATCGTCGATAGAAATTGGAGAATCCGAGGAAACGTTGGAGCTCTTTGATCGTGGTGGGTGTTGGCCAGTTTTGCTTGTTCATTCCATCCGCTCCGAGCAGCCAGGGTTCTGAATTGCAAAGCATATTCGTTAACAGACAACTTTCCTTGTTTTAATCTGTAGAGTCTCTCACCAATGGATGAATCCCAGGACGGTTTTCCAAAAACTTCTCTGAAGTGTTCAACAAAGCCAGCATAGGTCTGTGTTACCGGATGCTTCTGGGTCCAGATAGAATGGGCCCAATGCAGCGCTTTGCCTGAAAGATGAGAGATAACGTACGCTACCTTAGAGTGTTCGGTGGGAAATAAGTGCGGTTGCATCTCCAGGATCAGAGACACTTGCAGAAGAAAGCCGTTGCAATCCTCCGCCGCACCGGCGTAGGGCGCTGGTTGGGCCATGGGACTGAAGAAGGTGAAGGAACGGTGGATGCGGAAGTGGCGATGGGTGCTGGAACTAGTGGTGGGCTTGAGACCGGTGGTTGCACCGCAAACATGTGGCAACAATGTGGCTGAGTGTGAGTGTGTCTTAAATAGTGCTGGTGATGAGTGCGCTGATGAGGTGCAGGTGACGGTGATCAGTACTCAGGGGAAGGTGTGCGCTGTGATTGGACGGTGCTGGAACCTGGCGTGTTTGTTACACCTGCACTGCTGTTTCCTGTGGTGCTTGTCTGTAGTGTCACAGGAAAAACAAATCAACATACACATGACCAGTGATTTGTGAACACATTATTCTTAGGATTTAGTTCTTTAAATAAATTGGTCAAAAAAAGTTTTTGATTTTGGTTACTATCTCACTCGTTGAATCAGAATGAACTTATTACTGAACAATAACTTTTCATCATGTTTAACACATAAAATGGACCATGAACTGATACTGTTTTATGTGTACTGAGAGTTTCATTGAGGCCTAAATCTTCATACCTAAATATGTGTAATTACGGACTTGTTGCTCATATGACAACATGAAATTAAAGATGATATGTTAGGAAAGGATGTGTCCTTAAAATACTGAGAGAACCGTGAACAGATTTTCATTCCTACTACCCCTGCCATCTATTTCTCACAGTTGTGATGTTGCTTGTTTGATATTGCACTGATAAAACTTGATCCAGAAAAAAATGCCCTCACATTTAGATGAAAACATCAAATTCAAAAGAATGTTCTGCTTAGTTTTGTGGAAATTTATGTCAAAGCGTATCTATCTTTTTATTCAGCTACATCGATAGCTGTATTAGGGATTTTCTGGAATGTCATAAGTTATTTTACTTCTGTGAGGCATATTTGGACTTTCTGCATGAGGGTGCCCTCCAGTTTCCAGTATGAATTATTATACATAATGTGTCTTTAGTGGATAAAAATATGAAAACATTTGAATTAAACATATGACAATACATATATTTTTTTCTCTAGTGTAGTGTACTGAAGTGTTCCTTTCAAATGTTTTTTAGTTATATATAGTTATATATATATTAGTTATATATAGCCTGCATCCCCCCCCCAAAAAAATAAATAAAAGTTTTCTGTGAAGTAAAATTATTATTTTTTATTATTTTATGCAGCCATACAAGTACAACAAACTAGGTGTTCTTTACATGATGATCCACACCCTTCCTGCATAAGCCTTTCTGATACAAAACATGTATTAAAAAATTTAAATCAATATATTGTTTTATGTGAATGAGTGGGCAGGATGATTTTCACATAATTTTTGAAGCATATGTTCTAGGCTACAAGATACAGTTTTCAGAAGTCTTGTGAATAAATAGTCAGTGTGGGTTTTATGGGCTTTTTTCAGTGACAATTTTTTTTTTTTTCACAAACCACACATAAACGTAATTTTCTCAAAACTACAAACTTTTGCATACATGCTTGTGGCAAGCAGGATGAGGCTGAGGGCCGTGAGAATGGGACGCACTGGTCTCGCCCCATTTTCACGGCCCTCTGCCTCGTCCTGCTTGCCACACTGCTGCTCACATATTATTGTAGCAGACTTTATGCTGAATACAATGTAATCAGCCTTTAGGCATTAAAATGTTATAAGTAACAGAAATAAGCACAAGTGTCAGGGCATATCAAAACATCTCCAGGGCTCAGAAAACAGCTCAGACCCCAGAGGGATAACCCATGCCAGAGCACTATGACCTTTCTCATACAGAGGGAAACGCACACACACACACACACACACACACACACACACACACACACACACACACACACACATAAAATAAAAAAAAATAAAAATAAATATTTTAATAATATCAATTGAAATAAATATTTTTTAAAATATTCTATTGCTAATATATATATTGAAAATATGTATTATATTATATATAAATATATTCTCAATATGTTTCAGTTATAATATACACTTATCAGGCATAACATTATGACCACCTTTCTAATATTATTAATATTATCTAGACTCCACTAGACCCCTGAAGGTGTGCTGTGGTATCTGGCTCCAAGATCTTAGCAGCAGATCCCTTAAGTTCTGTAAGTTGCGAGGTGGGGCCTCCATGGATCGGACTTGTTTGTTCTGCACATCCCACAAATGCTCGATTGGAAATTTGGAGGCCAAGTCATCACCATAAAATCATAGTTGTGCTCCTCAAACTATTCCTGAACCATTTTTTTTTTTTTTTTTTTTTTTTGTGGCAGGGCACATTATCCTCCTGAAAGAGGCCACCAGGAAAAACTGCTTCCATGAAAGGATGTACATGGTCTGCAACAATGCTTAGGTAGTTGGTACGTGCCAAAGTAACATCCACATGGATGGCAGGACCCATGGTATCCCAGCAGAACATTGCCCAAAGCATCACACTGTCTCTGCCGGCTTGCCTTCTTCCCATGTGCATCCTGGTGCCATGTGTTCCCCAGGTAAGCGACACAAACGCACCCGGCCATCCACATGATGTAAAAGAAAACATGATTCAACAGACCAGGGGCCAGTTGCACCAGCTGTGCGCAAGTTACAACGTAGACTAGTTTTCACGTAAATGGGCACTAAGTTACAACTTACGCACTACTAAATATTTTTGTGTTGCACCATTAAACTTAGTTGAAGCGTAACTCTACGTACACACTAAATATTTACGGAAGCCTCCTATCAGGAGTAACGGTTGGAATAAAATAGCAGACTGACTGAACTGCATCAATAAGCTCTTGTTTTACCTGACAGACTTCATTCTTTACACATATATGATGCTGCTGACATTTACACTCTCTTAAATTTTAAGAGAGAGAACGTCTCGGTTACAAAGGTAACCCTCGTTCCCTGAAGGAGGGAACGGAGACGTACGTCGGACAGACCGACGAATAGGAATCTCGCTAGAGAGGCCAATCTACTTCGAGTGTAACTAAACGAGCCAATGCACATTGGCATGCAATCATATGCATCAGCTGCTCGCCTCGCAGCGCGGGTATATAATGAGCAGCAGGTGCGTTGCATCTTCAGGTTTTCGCTGAGGAGCCGAACCGGATAGGCGGCAGCATCAGCGGGGTACAGCGACTGTGGCGACGGGACGTACGTCTCCGTTCCCTCCTTCAGGGAACGAGGGTTACCTTTGTAACCGAGACGTTCCCATTCAGTCGGTCACGTTTCGACGTACGTCGGACAGACCGACGAATAGGAATCCCTACCAAAGCGCCACAGGAGCTGCCCCTTCCAGCGCTCTGTTGCAAGCCACCTGAACCCCCTTGCCTGAGGATGGTGGGACAGGGCTAACACAGAGAGAGTCGATCACTGCTGTTCCCCAAAACCCATTCAGTGAGACTATTGGATAACGCTGGGAAAGCGTACCCTTCGCTGGGAAAGGAACGCTGCGGAAGCCACATCCTTCCCCGAAGGAGTTATGTGGAGAAGTACATATGGACTAACCCTGTAGGGCTGTGCTACATATGGAAGAGCTGGGGTGACTCCAACCCGATGAAGGGTAGGTTCTCCCAGAGGGAAAGACACGGGCTTCGTTTAGGAGCAACCGTGGAACCAACCATATGGGATCCCCGTAGGGTCACACATATGGAACCCAGCCTAAACCCGGTTCTCAAGGATACAACGGAGTATAGGCCTGGCGCCAGACGCTCCGCCACGTCGGCTGCCGAAGGGATATCGGAGGACTCGACAGGGTCTGCCTTGTAGGGACTCTCTGGAGAAAAGAAGCGCATGTAGCGCAGCAAGCCGACACTAAGCCGGGGCCTCTCCGTGCCTCTGACCTGTGGCGAGAACATGGGAGGAGACCGGCTCGACACGAAGGCTATAGTATCTAGCGAACGTGTTAGGTGTCGCCCAGCCCGCAGCTCTACAAATGTCTGTCAGCGAGGCGCCACGAGCCAGCGCCCAGGAGGATGCGACACCTCTCGTGGAGTGAGCATGCAACCTGAGCGGGCAGGGCACACCCTGAGCTTGGTAAGCCAGGGCGATGGCATCCACTATCCAGTGGGCCATCCTCTGCTTGGAGACAGCCTTTCCCTTCTGCTGGCCTCCATAACAGACAAGAGCTGGTCTGAGGTCCTGAGGCTTTAGGTTCTGTCTATGTACAGTCGCAAAGCGCGGACTGGACAGAGTAAAGCCAGGGCTGGGTCTGCCTCCTCCGAGGGCAGCGCTTGCAGGCTCACCACCTGGTCCCTGAAGGGACTGGTAGGAACCTTGGGCACATAGCCAGGCCGGGGTCTTAGTACCACGTGGCTATCACCCGGCCCGAACTCCAGGCACGATTCGTCGACCGAAAATGACTGCAGGTCCCCTACCCTCTTGATGGAGGCCAATGCCACCAGCAGCAAAGTCTTCATAGACAGAATCTTTAAGTCTACTGACAGCAAAGGCTCAAAGGGAGCAATCTGAAGTGCTCTCAGCACCAGAGTGAGGTCCCAAGAGGGTATGGAGAGGGGACGAGAAGGATTTAACCGTCTCGCCCCCTAAGGAACCTGATGACCAGGTCGTGCTGACCAACAGATTTGCCATCTAAGTGGTCGTGGTAAGCGGATATAGCAGCAGTATGGACTTTTGAGGGTGGAGGGGGACAGCCTACGCTCCAACCCTACTGCAAGAAGGAAAGCACGACTCTGATCGAGCATCTTCGGGGGTCTTCCCGGCGAGAAGAGCACCACTCGACGAACAGGTTCCACTTTGGAGGCGTAAGCACGTCTCGTAGACCGTGCACGTGCCGAAGTGATGGTGTTAAGTACCTCAGGGGGTAAGTCACCTAGAACCTCCGCATCCCGTCCAAGGGACCAGACATGGAGTTTCCAGAGGTCTGGACGCGGGTGCCAAAGAGTGCCCCGTCTCTGAGAAAGAAGGTCTTTCCTCAGAGGGATGGGCCAGGGAGGGGCTGTCGCGAGGAGTGAGAGTTCTGGGAACCAGGTCCGGTTGGGCCAGTAAGGCGCAACTAACAAGACCTGCTCCTCGTCCTCCCTGACTTTGCACAGGGTCTGTGCAAGTAGGCTCACTGGGGGAAACGCATATTTGCGCAGGCCCCGGGGCCAGCTGAGAGCCAGTGCATCTGTCCCGAGTGTCCCCTCGGTCAGAGAGTAAAACAACTGGCAGTGGGAGGTTTCTGGTGAGGCAAACAGGTCTACCTGAGCCTTTCCGAATTCTCTCCAGATCAGCTGAACCACCTGGGGGTGGAGTCGCCACTCTCCTGGCAGCGCAGCTCGTGATAGCTCGTCGGCCACACGGTTGAGCACACCGGAGACATGAATGGCGCGAAGCGACCTCAGATGCTTCCGACTCCACAGGAGGAGATGGCGGCGAGTTGTGACATGCGACGGGAGCGTAGACCACCTTGACGGTTGATGTACGCAACGGTCGCAGTGTTGTCCATACGGACCAGTACATGCTTGCCCTGAAGCAGGCCTTTGAGGCGGCTCAGAGCAAGGCGTACTGCCAGCAACTCGAGGCAATTGATGTGCCAATGCAGATGGGGTCCCGTCCAAACCCCTGAGACTGCATGCCCGTATTACGTGGCACCCCAGCCGGTGGCAGAAGCATCTGTGAACACCACAGCATGCCGGGACACCTGTTCTAGGGGCACTCCTGCCCGAAGAAACAAGGGGTCCGACCACGGACTGAAGGTTCGGCGGCACTCCTGAGTGATTGGCACCCGGAATGTGCCGCGCTGCCACGCCCATCTCGGGACTCGGCCGTGAAGCCAGTGCTGAAGCGGTCTCATATGAAGCAGACCGAGCGGTGTTACAGCCGCAGCAGCCGCCATATGCCCCAGGAGCCTCTGAAAGAACTTCAGTGGGACCGCTGTCCTGCCATTGAATGTATTCAGGCAGTTCAACACTGACCGAGCACGTTCCTCTGTGAGGCGTGCTATCTGCTCGACCGAATCCAACTCCATACCGAGAAAAGAGATCCTCTGCACCGGGCGAGTTTGCTCTTTTCCCAGTTGACCCTGAAGCCCCAACTGGCTGAGGTGTCTGAGCACCAAATCCCCTGTGTTTGCACAACTGATCCCGGGACTGTGCTAGAATGAGCCAGTCGTCGAGATAGTTGAGAATGCGAACACCCCGTTCTCTCATGGGAACAAGGGCTCCCTCCACGACTTTCGTGAAGACGCGGGGAGACAGGGCCAGCCCGAAGGGTAGGACTCTGTACTGATATGCTCAACCTTCGAACGCGAATCTCAGGAATGGCCTGTGTCGCGGAAGAATTGAAACATGGAAGTACGCGTCCTTCAGGTCAATCGCTGCAAACCAATCTCGGGGACGGATGCACTCGAAAATGCGTTTCTGCGTGAGCATTTTGAATGGTAGCTTGTGGAGGCTCCGATTCAAAACTCGCAGGTCCAAGATCGGTCGTAACCCGCCGCTTTTCCTGGGTACAATGAAGTAGGGGCTGTAGAACCCCGACCTCAAATCGGCTGGAGGGACCGGCTCTATCGCGTCCTTCGCCAGTAGGACTGCGATCTCCGCACGCAGGACAGGGGCATCGGCATCTTTCACTGTAGTGAAGAGGACGTCCCTGAACTTGGGGGGGGGGAGCCGGGCGAACTGAATCGCAAAGCCGACCCTGATGGTCCGAAGGAGCCAGCGAGACGGACTGGGGAGCGCTAACCCGGCTCGCAGAGACCGTACAAGCAGGACCAAAGGGACCACCGGTGTACCCGCAGCAGGGCAGCGAGGTGGAACACAGGGACGCGGCTCGGGGGGCTCTCTTTGTGAGGCGGCCCGAAGCGGCGTCACAGTGTGCTAGGCAACACTTACCTGGCTCCACGGATGGACAGAGGGAGCAGTCGAGGCTTTGGCTGCCCGCTGCTCGCTGCTGTCCACTGGCGACAGAAGAGGGGGATGAGAGTGGTGAGGTTTCTCCTCCCACTGCTCTCCAAACCCTCTTCAGACCTGGAAATGGAGGAACTGCTCTTTAAAATTTGGGTACCGCTGCCTCTTGGGTCAGTGGCGGAACAGAAACAAACCCAATAAAGGATTTACCACCTGGCCCTCCTCCAGGGGTGGAAGAGCAGCCCCACCCATCTCTGGGTCGCCCGTCTCAGGGGTGATTCTCACCAACCAGTTAAACAGCTGCAGAGACGGGAGGCGTCATCTCCCCGCAATGGATACAGCAGAGCCTGCTGGGCCGGAGTTTCTTGCAGGGGACGACACCCTTGGCGACGAGCAGACTGAGGGGCGGCCCAAGAGGAACTCAATGGTTTGTCATGGGAAGCTCCCCTATCCGCTACTAACTGAGGAGAACCGCTGGGCTCAGTCCTCGACAGTGTCACCGAAAGGCCACCTCGTAAGATGGGAGCATTGAGAAAGCATTTAGCTTGACAACCTCTCACACCTCACAAGGTAAGCCAGGGGGCACTTCTGGACCACGGAGGTGGACATCGTCTGGCTGAGGGCCTGCGCCGTGGACTTTGATCACGGTTAGTCAACAAGCGCAGCTCAACCCCAGCACAGAACTACCCTCATGCAAAAAGAGTGCCTTGGCCTCACATGCAGGGTGGGTGTGGTCTGTGTACAGCCACCCCATCCAAGAGGGTAGTGAGAGAGGAAAAACTTATGCAGATTGGCACCTTTGGCATTCCATATTTATGGCACCAATATACCCCCATACTGCCAAGTTTTCCATGCACATCTGGAAGACCCAGGAAAGCATGGCTGTAAACTCTGAATCTGAGTCAGCATAAGCACACACCATTACAGTGGGCAGCGTCACCCTCATTTCCAGAGCATAACAGCACTCTCTCCGATGCTGCAATCGACGTCTGTCCCTCAGCTGGAGCTCTGAATGAAATGCTAGGTTCCCTATGAAAAGGACCAGCAATCCAATCCAGAAACTGCACAGCTTGCAATGCGCTAGAGAGGGAGGGGCCCTAGGGGGTTGGTTCCCCGAAGGAACCCCTCAACCTCATGTCACCCAAGCCATATCAGCAAAGTAGACCTCTTCTGGTGCACCAGAGAGGGCGCTACAATGGAGATTACGCAAGGGAACCGCGCATCTAGAGCGCCGAGCGAGCGCTGGGTTGCCGTGACAACCCGCGCTGCAGCCCGGCAGCTCGACGGCACACGACACGCAGAGGAGCGAGAGGTTTGCTCTCGCTGATCTCCGCGGTCTCCCAGAGTGTCGGGCAGAGCCGCGGCTGTGCTTTTACACACAAGCGGCAGCTGGCCAACAACAGAGGGGACTCAAGCTTCCCGGAGAAAGAAGAGTCACGACCGGCGTGTCGACGTGATCATGTTCTCATATGAAAACATGAACACCCACGAACATCATTTCAGCACGCGCCCAGACATGCGAAACGGTGATCGTGGCCGTCAGTGAGGACAGGAACGATCGCATCCAGAAACACAAGTAGGATGTCGTCTTTAAAAAGACGCGAATCTACTTGTGTAAGCTCTTTCAGGGACTTTACTCTTTTAGAAGTGCTGAAGCACGCAGGGGAACGGCCACCGCAACACAGACAGGGATTGTGTGCAGCCTGTCATGTGCTTTCTCTCTCTTTGAAGGCGCTCACTCTTACCAGCCGTAAAAACGGCTTTTCAGCGCTCAAAAGCGCACCGTACCGGCCGTGAGAACAGCCTTCTGACGCTGTCAAACAGCTATTTGCTCAAAAACGGCAAACGAAACAGAAAAAGAGAGGACGTCGACCCCGCTGCTGTGCTGTTCGCCCGCACTCGGAAAAAAAGAGAAGTTCAACCAAAAGCTTGACTCGTCTTCTAGCAGACACTCGCTTGCAGAGAACAGGAACAAACACCGTTCGGCTCCGAAGCGAAAAGCTGAAGATGCAACGCACCTGCTGCTCATTATATACCCGCGCTGCGAGGCGAGCAGCTGATGCATATGATTGCATGCCAATGTGCATTGGCTCGTTTAGTTACACTCGAAGTAGATTGGCCTCTCTAGCGAGATTCCTATTCGTCGGTCTGTCCGACGTACGTCGAACGTGACCGACTGAATGGGAACATCATGTGAAAAGATTACTTTGTTAGACACTCTTCAACACGAACCCGTTAAACAGCGCACCGCTGTGTGCATCGGTCCTATCACTCCGTGTTGTGCATGTCAAATAAAATCAGTCATAATCAATAAATGTAATTTCTTATGTTTTTGTTGTTGTTTCAGTATTTATTTATTGATCCTTATTAATTTCGTTTCAAATACAGTTTCTGAATGTTATTTACATATAAAAACATTTATGATTAAGTAGTAGGCTATTATATTTAATGGAAACTTATTTTTACTGTTAGCTACGTGAGGCAAAATAAGTCAGAATGAAGGATAAACTGAAATTCACGGAATTTCAACAACTTCTGCTCCTGTATTTGAAGGATAACTGAAGGTAAACGTCATATTATGCGACTACGCATTACTTTACGGAGACCTTACGAGCTACTAGCTACGTTCTGCCTTAAGAACAAATGGTGCAACCGAATACAGGCCACCTTCTTTTTATTGCTCCTTGGTCCAGTTCTGATCTCACTATTGGCGCTTTCGGCGGTGGACAGGGTCAGTATGGGCACCCTGACTGATCTGTGGCTATGCAGCCCCATACGCAACAAACTGTGATGCACTGTGTATTCTGACACCTTTCTATCAGAACCAGCATTAACTGAGCTACAGTAACTCGTCTGTTGGATCGGACCACACTGGCCAGCCTTCGCTCCCTACGTGCATCAATCAATTCAGCACTACTCCTTCCTTGAACCACTTTTGACAGATACTGACTACTGCAGACCGGGAACACCCCACAAGAGCTGCAGTTTTGGAGATGCTCTGACCCAGTCATTTAGCCATCACAATTTGGCCCTTGTCAAACTTGCTCAAATCCTTGGCCATTTTTAACTTCTAACACATCAACTTTGAGGACAAAATGTTCATATATCCCACCCACTAACAGGTGCTGTGATGAAGAGATAATCAGTGTTATTCACCTCACCTGTCAATGGTCATAATGTTATGCCTGATCTGTGTATAACTAAATGTATATTTAAATATATAAACATTATATAAACTGTGGCGAGGGGGGCGTGGTTCAGCGAAGTCTGCAGCGGGAGAGAGAGTCGGGAGACGCATGGTGAGTGAGTGGGTTAAACGAAAATAATGAACACCTGCCTCTTGTTTCAGTAATTGGCGTGGAGACAGGATAAAACACCAAGAGAAGCAGGAGTGAGAGAGAGAGAGAGAGAGAGAGAGAGAGAGAGAGAGAAGGACTGCTGACTGAGAGAAGCCTGAAGCCGTTTGGAATGTTTGCACTGGAGTGAAAGTTATTTTTGTGACTTTGTTTCTGTTTTATGTGCTGATGCACAGACTTCTGTTGGTGATTGAATAATCTGAATAAAGCCTCAGTCAGCAGTCAAAGCCGACCCTGTCCTCTTCCTTCCCTAAGAACTTTGAACCTTGTTACACAAACATTTTGCATTTACCCAAAATGCATTTTAAAATCCCACCCAAAAAACAATCTCATTATCTTATCATTTACTCAGATGAATACACAAATATATTTTTTAGAAATATAATTCATCTGTGTGTCCATACTGTCACAATCTCACACTGTTTTCGGTTTACACCGTTTCCCTAAGTTGTATTTGTTGTCATAGTTGCTGATTTGTTTCGTTATTCAGTTCAGGTGTGTGATTAATTATCCTTGTTTGCCTGTGTTCTCAAGTGTGACATATAATGCAAGTGGAATCAATGGTTTAGCTGAAAAGGTTTAAAATATTAGTATTTTTCTTACATCTATTGTTTCATTTTAGAAGACATTGATTGATCCACTGGGTTCCATGAGTCACTGTTATGTTCATTTGTGTGGTTTTTGAAATGTCAACATTTTGGTTACTAGCCACTTGCAATGAGAAAATTGATAAGAAAATGTTTATTTTACCTTTATACCTTTAAGTTTGGAAATGTATTTTCTAGCCCTTGAAGAACATTTTGCCATGTATTTTGTTATTTTAAGGTTTTAATGAAATATATTTTCAATTTGAAACATATTTCTTTAAGCTGAGCTATTTAAAACATACATATTTAAAATTTATTTTGGCTTGATTTTTTCTTCTGTATGGACTATGCAAGAAAAATGATACCTGTACAATATTTCAATAATTTCTTTGAGACAGCAATAAAACAACAATGGGAAATGTCTCCTACTTCTCAGAAATTTTCTGAACTCTAAATAGCAACCTCCCTCTGTACTAGGGGTGGGCGATATGACCAAATAAATAAATCACGATATAGTTATTATGTGTTATTTTATCTAATTTCTGTTATTAAAAATAAGATAAAAGAAGCAAATTATAAACAATTGGACAAATACAATATAACAAAAATATGAATTACATTTTCCAGGTATGTTAATTTACCATATAGTTAGAATTAGTACAGAAATGTAATTAAAATAAAATATTGCAGTCTTCACTGTATGATATAGAATGAATACATATGAATTTATTCTTATTAAAGTTAAAAAGTTATTCAGTTGAGCAGTAAGTAATGTTCTTTTTTTTTGTGATTTTTTTGATGTTCTCTTTTGTCTGACAGAGCAGCAGGTATATTAGGCTGCTGTCACTTTAAGACTGAATGCACCGATCCAATGTACTGATATACATCCGTTTGGATGGTTCATAAGTATTATTATCATTAACTTTTCATTTTTGCTGAAAAACAACCCACAATCTAATTAAACAGAATAACTGATGTCTTCTGGATATTTTATGATCTGGTTTCTTAAATAATAATTAAACTAAGTTTGTATTGTTGAATTTAGAAAGGACAGAATTTATTTTGGTTTTCAACAATGAGATTCCGGTCAGTTAAGAAATAGATGTGCGTCAGCGAAAGTTGTTTTTTATGTTCATGGGTGTGTGCTGAAGCCCATGATAGGATTTAGTTGATGATTTAATATTGATTGTAGAACAGCTTGAAGTACATACTAAACATATGCTAAATACAGTCAGAATTATGAGCGTGTATACTGTAGGTGTTGTGTATAGACAAATCCGGCGAAACACGGAAGTAAAGCAGCGCCGCCATTACTGCGTGCCTTGTAGCAGAAGTAGCGTGTTGGTCCCGTAGGCTGTAGTAGATGTTAGCTATATAGTTTTTTTAGTTCGTATGCTGTCCAGTGATGCCGGGAAGAGCGTGTTGTGTGGTTGGTTGTTTTAACAACAGCACAAAACTACAGGCCTGGAATAAAACCGTTTGTGTAATCCACGAACCTTTGTTGCACATTGACTGCCCATGTTTATGGCCATACGGATTGCACAGAGTTCCTGGTCGAGTGGAGGACCAAGATGTGCGTCAAAAGTGGATGAAACACATAACCGAGATGCTCATTGCATGCCAGATGATTAATAAAATAATCTTGAATACCTGTAAGAACATGTATTTTATTGCTACAACTGGTCGTGGCTAAGGCCATCCTTAAAAATATTTTGGTTTGCCGTAACAGCCAAAAAAATGGTCGGTAGGTCGTAAAAAATGTAAATATTTTTATTATTGCATCAAAATAAGTGTATTGTGATTGTCAAAACATTTTAGTAACTAAGCTGAATTTTATTAGGTTTAGTGACATGTTACAATGTTTACATGGTAGGCTACAATTTCTGGTAAGCTACACTTTTTTATTATTTTTATTCAATTATTATTTGATTATTATTGTGATTTGATTTAATATTGACTCATTTGGATAAATATTAGGTAGGCTACACAAGGTAGGCATTAATTTTTCTCAAGAAAAAAACAACACACCTAACTTAATGCTGTAAACATACAGAGAGCCCTATCAGCTTGCAGTAATATTTAAAAATAACAATTTAAATATAATGCATTTTTTATTATATTATAATAACTTTATTTAATGATATAGGTAAAAATATAATAAAGATGTAATACAGTACACATATCAGCCAAAACAGGTTCTGTGTGAGGGGCTGCTAGCTGACAGCGTTCGGTCATTTCTGAGAGATTTACCTCAGACGAAGGTAAGTGTGAATGCATAAATCCATTTTGAAAAACATGTTTACAAGAAAATAACATTATACGTTGTCCGATGTTGTAATATTTTTTAATCTGTATTTCTAGCATGTCACATTTACAAGCACCAAAACGGTATTTATTGTTTGAATTTCGTAATAAAATTGACAGAATCTGAGAGCTGAGATTTTTTTCTATCATAAGTAACCTGCTCTGTCTAGTCTGTCGGTCTCTCTGTCTTCTTCGCGATTTTTTGTGCGTGAGAAAATGGATATGTGGCGTGAGAGCGTGTGAAAAGCGTCAATTGCGTGTGTCTCACATTTTATTGCATTTGTATTAGCTGTTTGAAGAGTAAAAAAAAATATCCGTGGGTCTTAACGCAATTACAGTCGGCAAGTCAGTCGGACTAAAAGGGGGGGAAATAATTAATTGGGTCGGTCCTAAATTGACAGGGTCGGTCGGGTTATGGCAAACAAGAATATTTTTAAGGATGGCCTGATAATTATTTGAAACTTGTGAAGCTTTTGAACATATTAGCAACACAGCTAGTAGTTACAGCGTTCAGTTTTATTGTTGTCATCAATTAATACACTTCTTAATTACATTACATTTTTATATTATTGTTACGTGTACTGGTAGAGAGATGAGGCAGATGCGGATTTCCACAATAATATACTGCTTTTAATGTAACAAAGGTAAGGAACGCCAACATACACAGTAAACAACATTCAGAACGGACAAGGAGTGAAGGGAGTGAGTGTCATATAAAGGGAGTGCTAACAATAGAGTCCAGGTGCAGGTGATCCGTGATGATAGGGAGATGACGAGGGAAGTGAGTGCAGGTGTGGAGAACAGGAGGATCTTTGGAAATGGAGTCTAGGAGAACAAGGGATCTTTAACAGTACCTCCCCCTCCCGGTAGGCGCGTCCTCGCGCCGTGAATGTAACAACCGGGAGGGGGGCGGGCGCCCTGGAGACCTCAAACCGGAGCAGGGGGAGGAGTAGACTGGAGTGGAGGTCTCCAGGGCAGGCTCAAAAACCATGGCGGGTCAGGAGCCGTGGGCAGCCATGGCGGGTCAGGAGCCGTGGGCAGCCATGGAGGGTCAGGGGCCGAAGGCAGCCATGGAGGGTCAGGTGCCGAAGGCAGCCATGGAGGGTCAGGAGCCGAAACCTTGAAGCCGTCGAGCCCAGGCGGCGCTGAAGGACCGGCGGGAGATGGCGGAATCCACGGCTCCGCCGATCGAAGCGCAGCCGGGGCTCCAGAAAGCCGCAGTAGAAGGCAGACGACATACAACAAAGTGAACACCGGGGAGAGTGAGGAGGCCAACTGGAACTGAGGGACGGAGGGACGGAGCAGAGACGGAGGAGTGCAGTCCAGAAGTGAGGGCAGGCTGACGAAGGAACAAGGTGTGAACGGGGGCAGGATGGAGACTGGTGAGACTAGTGGACTGATGGGCCATGGTGGAGACGAGGGAGGTTGGAGCCAGGGTGTAGGTAATCGCCCAGAGGTCCGAGGTGGAGATCTGGGCGAAGGGGCTGAGTGGATGTGACGAGTGGAGACAAATGAGAGGAGGTGGGAGAGGGAGGCAGGGAGGGGAAACAGTCTTTGGGCTGGAGGGTTCAAAAACACAGTTCATAGGAGCAGTTGGTTCGGCGTCAGCGGCGGCTGGAGCGGCTGGCTCGGCGGCGGCGGCTGGAGCGGCTGGCTCGGCGGCGGCGGCTGGAGCGGCTGGCTCGGCGGCGGCGGCTGGAGCTGAGGGCTCGTAGGCGGCGGAGACTGGAGAACTTTGCTCGGCGGCGGAGACTGGAGAACTTTGCTCGGCGGCGGAGACTGGAGAACTTTGCTCGGCGGCGGAGTCTGGAGAACTTTGCTCGGCGGCGGAGACTGGAGAACTTTGCTCGGCGGCGGAGACTGGAGAACTTTGCTCGGCGGCGGAGACTGGAGAACTTTGCTCGGCGGCGGAGACTGGAGAACTTTGCTCGGCGGCGGAGACTGGAGAACTTTGCTCGGCGGCGGAGACTGGAGAACTTTGCTCGGCGGCGGAGACTGGAGAACTTTGCTCGGCGGCGGAGACTGGAGAACTTTGCTCGGCGGCGGAGACTGGAGAACTTTGCTCGGCGGCGGAGACTGGAGAACTTGCTCGGCGGAGGAGACTGGAGAACTTTGCTCGGCGGCGGAGACTGGGGTTGAGGGCCATTTCATCCCCTCAAACACAATTAAAATCCCCACAGGCACTGGAGCTGGCTCTGTGGGGACTGGAGCTGGCTCTGGAGACACTGGAGCGGGCTCTGGAGACACTGGAGCGGGCTCTGGAGACACTGGAGCGGGCTCTGGAGACACTGGAGCGGGCTCTGGAGACACTGGAGCGGGCTCTGGAGACACTGGAGCGGGCTCAGTGAAGGCTGGAAAGGGCTCAGCGGCAGGTCTTTTCCTCCTCCTCCGCTTTCCGGACCCAGCAGGAGAGTGTGGGCCCAGCGTGGGGCAGGAAGGACGTTCACTGGAGGGGTAAGCGGAGGAATACGGAGGCTGACTAACTGGCCCAGCCGACCGTGTTTCTGGACGGACTGGAGACCAACACTCATCCACATAGAATTTGGAATTATTCAAAAACAAAATAAAATTGATAGTTTCACTTAAGGAGAGACGATAATCAGGTTCATGGAGACGGAGAGTGTTGTCATCCAGACCGTCCAAAAACAGGGCGATTAAATTAGCATCGGGCCAGTCAGTCAGATAAGCCAGCTCAACGAACTCCTCCACATACCTCTCCAGTGAACGACCAACCTGAAGAAGCCCGATGAGGCGATCGCCAGCAGAAAGGAGAGTGAGAGGCGTTGGAGGAGCGGTAGCCAGGGAGCCGGGGAGTGTCTCCATATTCCTTGAATGTGGAAATCCGGAGTTTAGGTCCGTTCTTCTGTTACGTGTACTGGTAGAGAGATGAGGCAGATGCGGATTTCCACAATAATATACTGCTTTTAATGTAACAAAGGTAAGGAACGCCAACATACACAGTAAACAACATTCAGAACGGACAAGGAGTGAAGGGAGTGAGTGTCATATAAAGGGAGTGCTAACAATAGAGTCCAGGTGCAGGTGATCCGTGATGATAGGGAGATGACGAGGGAAGTGAGTGCAGGTGTGGAGAACAGGAGGATCTTGGGAAATGGAGTCTAGGAGAACAAGGGATCTGTAACAATTATTACATTATGTTGTCAATAAATTACCTTTATCGGTAAGTTTTGGCCACTGCCTGACATCTACCCATGTTCCCTTTCACCAGACGTTTTCTTTAATGAGCAGGATGCGCATTTCATTGAAATGTCATTAAAGGGCACCGGCAAGTGTCACACCATCACACTTCGCAGGCACGCAGTAATGGCGGCAGGCAAGATGGCGGTGCCCATAGAGTTCGCGGCGGATTTGTGTATAAGGAGAAAAGTATGTTTGTAAGTGGGTTGTATGGTTGTGAGTTACCATCAATCAAAGCTGCAGTGCACAAATCCTAGTTAACCTGAAAATAAATGGTTACAAAGATGAGATAGCAATAGCTCGGATAACCAAGCAGTAAAAGTGGTCAGAAGTGCCTGACAGATGCATACCTCTACAGTCCACATGAAAACAGGTAGTGGTCAGGCCTGGCTCTCACAAGGCTGAGTTTAGTGGTCAGGACAACAACTGGACACATTAGTTTGACGACATCTTTATGGCTGCAGACAAATGACGGTGAGATGAAAAACGGTGGACAGAGAGCAAAGATAGCTGAGCTTAGGTCACCATGACTGAATATGTGAAGTCGGTACCAGCAGGGACTACACACACACACACACATAGCCTAAGGCCACATTAAAAACGTCCTGCCATGCAACTTTTAAAAAGTGGACAAAATAGAGATAGATAACAGTCAGAAAAGAAAAACATGTCAATTAATTGATACAATTTTACAGTCACTCCCTCCCATAAACAACGCAGTAAAAAACACACTTGCAGCAGCGTTAAAGAGATAGTTCACCCAAAAATAAAAATTTGATGTTTATCTGCTTACCCCCAGGGCATCCAAGATGTAGGTGACTTTGTTTATTCAGTAAAACACAAATAATGATTTTAACTCCAACCATTGCCGTCTGTCAGCCGTATAATGCGTGGCAATAGGAACTCCATCTATAAGAGTCAAAAAAACATGCACAGACAAATCCAAATGAAACCCTGCGGCTCGTGACGACACATTGATGTCCTAAGACACGAAACAATTAGTTTGTGCAAGAAACCGAACAGGGTTTAATTTGGATTTGTCTGCGTGTTTTTTTTTCATTCTTATGGAGTTCCCATTGACACGCATTATACGGCTGACAGACGGCAACGGTTGGAGTTAAAAATCATCATTTGAGTTCTACTGAAGAAACAAAGTCACCTACATCTTGGATGCCCTGGGGGTAAGCAGATAAACATCAAATTTTCATTTGTGGGTGAACTATCCCTTTAAATCGTTTTTTTTTTTTTTTTTTTTGTATTTTGATGCAAAGGTAAAATAATACAAAGTATAGTGTTTACAGATTTATTTTGTTAATAATTTTTAGGTCATTTACGATCATTTACGATGCTGAAGACCGTTAAAAAGCATAATCACAGTCTGTGAAAAGGGTCAGTCAAAAAAATAAAAAAATAAATCAAAATCAGTTGTTGCTTGATGTGACAATATTCCTAATATTGCACTTTACAGTTAATTAAACAAAATAGAAATCGTCCTAGACCGTCTGAAGAAGATTCCAACTCAATTTTTATTATTTATATTATGATATTACTGGTAAAACATTTGTAAGAGATATCAACTTGCTTTAACTCATGTATAATTAAAATAACTGCCCGTAGCCTCGTTTAAACGGCTTGGGTGGTGTGCTTTCCACAAATAACTAGTGTATAGTTATTCGCTCGTTCCCGCCCCTCTCTCTCTCTCTCTCTCTCTCTCTCTCTCAACAGTCTCGTGCAACACAGCAGAGCGCGCGCTGCTCCTCAACACATTCATCCGATCAGTTACAGAAGAGTCCACAGCTTCGCAGTTTATGTCTCTCAGCATAAAGTTTGAGGGTGAGTGCGTATTTTAAAGCTTTTTTTTTTTCTCAATTGTTGCATCTAAATTAGAAACATGCAGCGCAAAACGTGCCAATTAGGCGGAGACAGTTAAATCCATATCTTTTCACAATAGTGTTTATACTCGCTGCGTTGTACATTATGCCGAAGTATCAGCGGTTTTCTTTACCCTTTCTCACTAAGACTACTTTTTAAATTCAGCAATAACACGATCCTCATCTCTCTACAGAACTGTCTACTCCGCGTTATTCATGTTTAATTCAGCAATAATACGATTCTCTTTTCTTATCAATGATGGCTTAGTAGACACTGTACAATTTAAAACATTTAAACTCCCCCACTGCAGGCAAATATAAAAAATAAGTAATAAGAAATACATCTGTAAAAAAGTAGCCTACTAGCAGCTCATCACACAGTACATTATCCATCAATTTTACGGACATTTCCGTTAACTCTAAAACACAACGCATGCAGTATAAAATTCAAAATACAGGTAAAACGCCTGTAAAAAATAAATGCGGAAAATTCCTTCAAATTAGTACAGTACAGTACAATAATAAAGTTGTGTCCTATTTTCATGTATTTTAGTGTAAAGTAGAGCTGTTTGGAAATGCAGTGCATTAGTTTGTTTACAGGTGACAAAATGAAGGCTGTGTAAGAAAGAAGAACACCCTACCCATCATACTGTGGGGCACTGAAGGCATTGGATGTATCAGTGATTAAATCAGATTACCAAAGCATTTTAAAGTGAAATGTGTTACCTAGTGCCAAATCATTAAGTTTGAGGTCTTTCAGCAGGATGACGAACCAAACACAAGCACCAGCACCAAAGAATGGCTGAAAAGGACAAGATGGAGAGTTTTAAACTGGCCAGTTTAAACAAGTCCTGACCTAAATCCATTGAAAACCTTTGGAGAGAGTAGAAAAATGACTCCTGTAAACATAAAAGAGCTAAGAGTTTGAATGCATAGCAATGGAAAATAAACACCAGCAGACAGGCGGAGGAAGCTTCTGTATGGATACAAGAAACGTTGAGTTGCTGCCAAAGATTCTTCAACCAAATATTAGTAAAGGGTGCCAATAATTGTGTCCAGCATACATTTTTTGTCTGTTTTTTTTTTAATATCACTATATGGAAGCTTTCTTTTGTTTTTGTTGTTCAATAACTTTCGACATGTCATTAAAATATTCTGATTATACAAAATTGGTTTATATCAACAATCAGGCATACCTCCTTACAAAAATAAACAAATGAGTCAGATTTTTATCAAAATAATATTATATTTTATAATAAATTCGTAGACCTTTCTATTTATTTATAGGCTACTTACGTGTTTAACAGGTAACCCCGCAGTTTTCCATACAAGTTTTCTGTAAAATAAAAATATTATTAATATTATTTTCTATTTATTATAGTTATATTATCATTAAATACTCTATTTTTTATTTTTAATAATGAAAGTTATTACAATAGTAATAATTCTTATTTGGTTTAATATTTTTATTTAGCAATATGATAATATATGATAATAATTAAATTTTATTCAAATTGATATATTAGCATGAAATTTTCGGCCAAATTGTGCAGCCCTATAACCAAGCAAAACAAACCTGATATTGTTTATATATATATATATATATATATATATATAATTTTTTTTCATTTGTAATTTGTAGTTTTATAAAGCCATTTCCTCTCTCAAGATCCATTAATGTACTAAAAACATATTTAAATCAGTTCATGTGAGTACAGTGGTTCAATATTAATATTATAAAGCGACGAGAATATTTTTGGTGTGCCAAAAAAACAAAATAACGACTTATATAGTGATGGCCGATTTCAAAACACTGCTTCAGGAAGCATTATGAATCAGTGTATCGAATCCGGGAGAAGTGCCCATACAAGGAATTCCGCCCCCGTCGACGTCACTCAGGCCAATACTGTGAAAAAAAAAATCTGAAACCTCTGACGATTTGGAAAAGAACTTTTGGAACAGAAATACTCCGTCATACATCCAACTCATGTTTTGAAACTTTGGCCATGTTTAGCATGAGAATCCAACTTTTTAACAGTGTAAATAAGTCAGAATACATGAAATAGCATTCCATCTTGGATGAAATTTTAATTCTGAAGTGAATTAATCCTTTAAGAACATTCAGTGAATATGATCAATTCCTGTGATGAGAGAGTCAATGGGAGTGTCTCTCTTCAGCAAAACAGACATCTGTTAACTGTTTACTGCAATTGTCGAAGTAACCTCCTGCTGTTTTTAATTTTCATTTGCACCAAAATTTTGTAGCCCTGCATTATCCCTCCCCAAAGTGAAACCAAAGTTGAATTTGTGTACAAATATCAGGAGTATAAGTGTAAATGGATCGTGCAAACTCAATCAGAAATCTGATCGATCGAGACGCATGAAGTGAGTAAGTGTTAAACCCCCCTTTGTCAGAGTAGACGTCAATACAGTACTAAAGTCTAGTTTGTTCAATGACTTGGATTGGCACCTTGATGTTGATCGTTAAGTTGATGATTTTTTTAGCTTCACTCCTGAACGTTTGTCTCCTTTACCTTCAGGAAGAGAAAAAAATGGCATCTTTGTGGTTCAGTCTGATTACACTGGCTGTGGCTGTATCTTTGGTCTCTACTGGTGCTTCTATCCCAAACAATGAAGAGGAATGCCACTTGACACCGATGAAAGTCCCAGTGATCCTGGACGAAAGCACAGTGAGGCTTCAAAGCCCAGAATTCACTGCTGGCGACTCGAGTGAGCCAGGAGTGATGTGTGGGATCGAGTGCCAGCGAAAGCTGCCAGAACCGAGGCCTGCTGAGCTGGAACGACTACTGTCTTATGAAACGATCTACGAGAATGGAACACGCATCTTCACCAAAATAAAACTGGAAGGGGTCACTGAATTAAGAAACACGTCCTCTTCCGTTGTCTGCAAGACGGGACACCTTAAACGCAGAAAACGGCAGGTATACGGCATGGACGGGCGGTTTGTGATCACAGACAAACACTTCACCACTAATTACCCATTTTCTGCATCAGTGAAGCTCTCTACGGGTTGCTCAGGCATCTTGGTTTCTCCAAGACATGTACTGACTTCCGCCCACTGTGTCCACAATGGCCAAGACTATTTGAAAGGGACCAAGAGGCTCCGAGTGGGTATCATGAAGCTTCGCTCCAAACGCAAGGGAGGGCGCCAACGAGGAGGCAGGAGAGGAGAAAAGAGAAGAGAAAGTGAAGCAGGAAATGAAAGAGATGTTGCCACTGAAGTACAAGTTAGAGAACACAGGAGGAAAAGGAAGAACCGTTTTAGGCGAGAGACAGATTCAGACCAGAACAGACAACCAGCTTTCCGGTGGACACGTGTCAAACGAACTCAAGTACCAACCGGTTGGATGAGGAGAGCAGGCGAGGAGGTCTCAGCCGACTACGATTACGCCCTTCTGGAGCTCAAACGACTTCATAAGATGAAGTTCATGGAGTTAGGTGTTGTTCCTGTAGTCAAGGACATACCAGCTGGAAGAATCCACTTCTCTGGTTTTGATAATGACCAGTTAGGAAAGGTGGTCTATCGCTTCTGTTCAGTCTTGGAGGAATCTAATGACCTAATGTACCAGTACTGTGACGCACAGAAGGGATCAAGTGGAGCCGGTGTGTACGTGAGGCTACGAGATCAGGCAGGAAAAGGGAAGTGGAAGAGGAAGGTAATTGGTGTGTTCTCTGGACACCAGTGGGTGGATGTCGATGGGATACAAAAGGACTATAATGTGGCAGTCAGAATAACACCCAGCAAGTATGCCCAGATATGCCACTGGATCCATGGAGATGCTAGTCAGTGTGCATTGGCCTGAGAAAGCTTGATTAAAGGTTGAAGTTACTTTTTTTTGTAAGTGGAAGTAACTACATTCATTACATCCAACTTGTCAGTAAGTCTTCAAGACTGCTGGGATGGTCTAGATGCAAACTTGTCATATGACTAAATGGAAAGTCCATAGCGAGAAGTTGCGAGCACAAATGGAGCATCTGTACAGGAAATGCCTTTTTCACAAGATGAATTTTGAATGCTGTATATTTATTTGTTTTTATTTGAGACTGCAGGCTTTGTAATGTCATGTTCAGGCCATGTTTATGTTAAAAAGCCAATTTCACCAGCTGAGGCCAAGCAGTTAACTACTGAAAAGCAAAACAACTTGACGTTCAGTATGATTTTTGTTTAAGTTCTTGAAGAGTTCACCCGAATATGTCAACAGTTACATGAAGAGCAGCCTGTTTTCCATGGAAGAAAAGTGGCTGGTGATTCATAATACCTCTGAGAAGTGCAGATTTGTGAATAAGAGCTTATAAGTTGGAGAATAAAATGATGTAAAGTTCAGTATGATTTTATGTAATGCCATGTCAGCATCTGAGGCTGTTTTATGGAGAAAAAAAAACAACTAAATTACAAAAAAAAAATAAAAAAAAATGTAAATTGCTGTATAAATCACCATCCAGTTTTGCTGCATGGAAAGAAGCAGCTCAGACACTCAGAGCTTGAAAGGATGTGGAGGTAATTCATAACTGGGGTGATTGTTTTGGTCTTACTGTATTTATTTAATAATTGCCTTTGTCTAATAAAGTCCATTCAGTTAAAATATTACAAAAGCACTAATTCATAAATGTACTGTAAAGTCAGCTTCTGCTGTTTTAATACATTGTTTTAACATCTTTCACAACAAAATGTCAGAAACAATTTTCCTTTTTTACACCATTCTGGTTTATTGTTTTTTGAAATGGCAGAAAAAGGAATATTTGTTACATTACATGTGACCAATAGCCATGTTAACAGCAAACAATAAGTGACCCAAACAAAGTGCACATTCTACACTAACAGCTCATCTGTTGGATCCAAATATAAATACAAAGCTGAGCGGAGTGACACCAGAACCAGCTAACTGATGATTTGATGCAGCTGGATTTAATCCTCCAGAGAGCCTGATTGGACGGCGTCCTGGTAGGAGGGCCCGCCCTCTTTCTGGTCAGGGAAGAGCTTGATGAGGTCGTCGATTCGAAGGATGGTGATGGCTGCCTCTGTGGCGAACTTCAGACTCTTGGTTTTGACCATGGTGGGTTCATACACTCCCGCCTGCTTGTTGTCTCTCGGCTTTCCATTTACCAGGTCCAACCCGATCCTAAGTGCAGACACACGGTTAAACAGAGTAATCCATCTATTTTTAAACTGCATTGGCTCTCAGTTGAATCCATAATTGGCCATATAATTTCCAGATTACAGTCTGAATAAATCCTATCAATCTACAAAGATATTTAAAAGACATTTCAGGCAAGTAAACCAAAACCTTGCTTCTAAACACCACAATCTTTATTCCTGATTGTACGTTTGTCTGCTGTTTGACAGTGCAGTCGTATTTCTAAGACCTGATCAGGTTCCCGGTGTAATGACAAGAGAGCAACACTAACCATTTGAGGTTCTTGCGTTCAGGGTTGACTTGAGCCTCGTTGTGGAAGGCTCTGAGTTTGGCCACCAGGTCAGTGGAGTCTTGTGCAGCGTTGACTGCCAGAGTCTTGGGAATGATGAGCAGAGAGCGAGCAAATTCAGCAATAGCCAGCTGCTCACGGGAACCCTACACACACGCACACAATAGTTATATCACAAGTTCACACACAAATTATCAAAAAGCACAATTACTGTGTATTACCAACACAGTGCAGCAGTGACCACCTGATTTCCCCCAGAACATTTTCAGAATATTGAATAACTTAAATAGACTCTGCTACAATTCCTGTTTTAACACGAGTGATGAGCGCGACACACGGCTTGCACACACGCGAAACACTCGTTTATCATATAAGATACATTTGAGTGTGTTGAAAGTTGTTATAATGCTACTCTGTGTGTTCGCTAGGTGGCTACTATGAGATTTCTACAAATCGAGGGTAATGCGGGTATGATGGCATTGATAGGCGACGCAAGGTCACGCTTCGTATTCTGGTAGTGCTGGGCGGTATACCGGTTCATATCGAATACCGGTATTTATTTTTGTTATGATATGAATTTTAATGATACAACAATACCGGTATGTGTCTGTCGCTTAACCAATGTTCGGAATGCGGCGCAGCCCGTCACTATTTGAGGGGGTCCCGCTTCACTGTTGCACTGTAGTGAGAGCACAGCTGAGA